>NC_092047.1:64794314-65129165 GCF_003086295.3 Arachis hypogaea
TCATCTGAAGAAGAAGCTTATGATCCTGAGAACCCAGCAATGGAAGAGGTGAATTACATGGGAGAATCCTATGGAAACACCTATAATCCTTCATGGAGAAATCATCCAAACCTCTCATGGAAGGATCAACAGAGGCCTCAACAAGGCTTCAACAACAATAATGATGGAAGAAATAGGTTTAGCAATGGCAAACCTTTTCCATCATCTTCTCAGCAACAAACAGAGAATTCCAAGTAGAACCACTCTAAATTAGCAACTGTAGTCTCTGATTTAATTAAAACCACTCAAAGTTTCATGACTAAAACAAGGTCCTCCATTAGAAATTTGGAGGCACAAGTGGGTCAGCTGAGTAAGAAAGTTACTGAACTCCCTCCTAGTACTCTTCCAAGCAATACAGAAGAGAATCCAAAAGGAGAGTGCAAGGCCATCAATATAACCCACACGGCCGAACCTGGAGAGGAGGAAGAGGCAGTGATCTCCACTGAGGAAGACCTCAATGGATGTCCACTGGCCTCCAAGGAGTTCCCTAATGAGGAACCATGGGAATCTGAGGCTCACACTGAGTCCATAGAAATTCCATTGAATTTACTTTTGCCATTCATGAGCTCTGATGAGTATTCTTCCTCTGAAGAGGATGAAGATGTTACTGAAGAACACGTTGCTAAGTACCTTGGAGCAATCATGAAGCTAAATGCCAAGCTATTTGGTAACAGGGCTTGGGAGGATGAACCCCCCTTGCTCACGAAAGAACTGGATGACTTGACTAGGAAGAAATTACCTCTGAAGAGACAAGATCCTGGAAAGTTCTCAATACCTTGTACCATAGGCACCATGACCTTTGAGAAGGCTCTGTGTTACCTAGGGTCAAGCATAAAACTCATGCCTCTCTCTGTAATGGAGAAGCTAGGGATCCTTGAGGTACAAGCTGCAAGAATCTCACTAGAGATGGCAAACAATTTAAGGAAATAGGCTTATGGACTTGTAGAGGATGTCTTGGTAAAGGTTGAAGAGCACTACATCCCTGCTGATTTCATAATCCTAGATACTGGGAAGTGTATGGATGAATCCATCATCCTTGGCAGGCCCTTCCTAGCCACAGCAAAAGCTGTGATTGATGTTGATAGAGGAGAATTGGTCCTTCAAGTGAATGAGGACTCCCTTGTGTTTAAAGCTCAAGGATCTCCCTCTGTAACCATGGAGAAGAAGCATAAAAAGCTTCTCTCAATACAGAGTCAAATAAAACCCCCACATTCAAACTCTAAGTTTGGTGTTAAGAGGCCATCATCATGCTCTGAGTATCTGTGAGGCTCCATGAGAGCCCACTGTCAAGCTACTGACATTAAAGAAGCGCTTGTTGGGAGGCAACCCAATTTTACTTATCTATGTTAAATTTCTATTTTCCATTGTTATTTTATGTTTTCTATAGGTTGATGATCATGTGAAGTCACAAAAACAATTGAAAAAGCAAAAACAAACTGAAAAATAGAATGAAAAATAGCACACCCTGGAGGAGAAGCCTACTGGCGTTTAAACGCCAGTAAGGGCAGCAAAATGGGCGTTAAACGCCCAGTCTGGCACCATTCTGGGCGTTTAACGCCAGAAATAGCCACCAGACTGGGGTTTAATGCCAGAAAAGGGTAAGAAGCTGGCGTTAAACGTAAGAAATGGGCAGCAACCTGGCGTTTAACGCCAGGATTGGCAGCAAAGGGCGTTTCGCAAGCCTAATTAGTGTAGGGATGAGAAATCCTTAACACCTCAGGATCTCGTGGACACCACAGGATCCCCACCAACCTCAACTCACTCTCTCTCTTCTTCACACCTTTTCATAATACTCTTCCCCAAATACCCTTCACCCTTCACCAATCACCTCAATACCTCTTCCCCAAAAACCCCTCACCTATCAAATCCTTCCCTCTTCTCCATAAAGCCTTCACCAATCCACATCTATCCATCATAAACCCCACCTACCTCACCATTTAAATTCAAACCACTTTTCCTCCCAAACCCACCCATACATGGCCGAACCTTACCCTCTCCCCACTCCTATATAAACCCATCTTCACCCCTTCATTTTCATACATCTTAAACACTATTTCTTCTTCCTCTACTCTCTTCCTTCTTCTTTTGCTCGAGGACGAACAAAACTTCTATGTTTGGTGTGGTAAAAGCGTTGCTTTTTGTTTTTCCATAACTATTTATGGCACCTAAGGCCGGAAAAACCTCTAGAAAGAGGAAAATGAAGGTAAAAGCTTCCACCTCTGAGTCACGGGAGATGGAGAGATTTATCTCAAGGGTGCATCAAGACCACTTCTATGAAGTTGTAACCAAGAAGAAGGTGATCCCCGAGTTCCCTTTCAAACTTAAAAAGGGTGAATACCCAGATATCCGACATGAGATTCGAAGAAGAGGTTGGGAAGTTCTCACCAACCCCATTCAACAAGTCAAAATCTTAATGGTTCAAGAGTTCTAGGCCAATACATGGATCACCAAGATCCATGATCAAAGTGTGAACCCGGACCCAAAGAATTGGCTTACAATGGTTCAGGGGAAATACTTAGATTTCAGTCCGGAAAATGTAAGGTTGGCATTCAACTTGCCCATGATGCAAGGAGATGCACACCTCTACACAAGAAGGGTTAACTTTGATCAAAGGTTGGACCAAGTCCTCATAGACATTTGTGAAGAGGGCGCTCAATGGAAGAAAGATTCAAGAGGGAAGCCGGTTCAACTAAGAAGGCATGACATCAAGCCTGTGGCTAGGGGATGGTTGGAGTTCATCCAACGCTTAATCATTCCCACTAGCAACCGGTCTGAAGTTACTATAGACCGGGCTATCATGATCCATAGCATCCTGATTGGAGAGAAAGTAGAAGTTCATGAGGTTATATCCCTAGAAATCTACAAGGTGGCGGACAAGTCCTCTACTTTGTCAAGGTTAGCCTTCCCTCATCTCATTTGTCACCTTTGCAATTCAGTTGGAATTGACATAGAGGAAGACATCCTCATTGATGAGGACAAGCCCATCACTAAGAAAAGGATGGAGCAAACAAGAGATCCCATTCATGGACAAGAGCATGAGGAAATTCCTCATCATGAAATCCCTGAGATGCCTCAAGGGATGCATTTTCCTCCACAAAATTATTGGGAGCAAATTAATACCTCCCTAGGAGAATTAAGTTCCAATATGGGACAACTAAGGGTGGAACACCAAGAGCATTCTATCCTCCTTCATGAAATTAGAGAAGATCAAAGAATCATGAGAGAGGAGCAACAAAGGCAAGGAAGAGACATTGAGGAGCTCAAGCACTCCATAAGATCTTCAAGAGGAAGAACTAGCCGCCATCACTAAGGTGGACACATTCTTTAATTTCCTTGTTCTTTATTTTCTGTTTTTCAAATTTTTATGTTTTATGTTTATCTATGTTTGTGTCTTTATTACATGATCACTAATGTCTTAGTGTCTATGTCTTAAAGCTATGAATGTCCTATGAATCCATCATCTTTCTTAAAAGAAAAATGTTTTAATCACAAAAGAACAAGATGTACATGATTTCGAATTCATCCTTGAAACTAGTTTAATTATTTTGATGTGGTGACAATACTTTTTGTTTTCTGAATGAATGCTTGAACAGTGCATATTTTTGAATTTGTTGTTTATGAATGTTAAAATTGTTGGCTCTTGAAAGAATAATGAAAAAGGAGAAATGTTATTGATAATCTGAAAAATCATAAAATTGATTCTTGAAGCAAGAAAAAGCAGTGAAAAGCTTGCAGAGAAAAAAATGGCAAGCAGAAAAAGCCAATAGCCCTTTAAATCAAAAGGCAAGGGTAAAATAAAAAGGATCTAAGGCTTTGAGCATCAGTGGATAGGAGGGCCTAAAGGAATAAAATCCTGGCCTAAGTGGCTAAACCAAGCTATCCCTAACCATGTGCTTGTGGCGTGAAGGTGTCAAGTAAAAACTTGAGACTGAGCGGTTAAAGTCGTGGTCCAAAGCAAAAAGAGTGTGTTTAAGAGCTCTGGACACCTCTAATTGGGGACTCTAGCAAAGCTGAGTCACAATCTGAAAAGGTTCACCCAGTTATGTGTCTGTGGCATTTATGTATCCGGGGGTAATACTGGAAAACAAAATGCTTAGGGTCACGGCCAAGACTCGTAAAGTAGATGTGTTCAAGAATCAACATACTGAACTAGGAGAATCAATAACACTATCTGAATTCTGAGTTCCTATAGATGCCGATCATTCTGAACTTCAAGGGATAAAGTGAGATGCCAAAACTGTTCAGAGGCAAAAAAGCTACTAGTCCCGCTCATCTAATTGGAGCTAAGTTTCATTGAAATTTTGGAATTTATAGTATATTCTCTTTTTTTTATCCTATTTGATTTTTAGTTGCTTGGGGACAAGCAACAATTTAAGTTTGGTGTTGTGATGAGCGGATAATTTATATGCTTTTTGGCATTGTTTTTAGTACGTTTTTAGTATATTTTAGTTAGTTTTTATTATGTTTTTATTAGTTTTTAAATAAAAATCACATTTCTGAACTTTACTATGAGTTTGTGTGTTTTTCTGTGATTTCAGGTATTTTCTGGCTGAAATTGAGGGACCTGAGCAAAAATCTGATTTAGAGGCTGAAAAAGGACTACAGATGCTGTTGGATTCTGACCTCCCTGCACTCGAAGTGGATTTTCTGGAGCTACAGAAGCCCAATTGGCGCGATCTCAATTGTGTTGGAAGGTAGACATCCTGGGCTTTCCAGCAATATATAATAGGTCTATACTTTGCCCGAGATTTGATGACCCAAACTGGCGTTCAAAGTCAGCATAGAAATTCTGGCGTCAAAACGCCAGAACTGGCATAAAAGCTGGAGTTAAACGCCCAAACTGGCACAAAAGCTGGCGTTTAACTCCAAGAAAAGCCTCTACACATGAAAGCTTCAACGCTCAGCCCAAGCACACACCATGTGGGCCCTGAAGTGGATTCTGCATCATTTACTCATTTCTACAAACCCTAGGTTACTAGTTTTCTACAAATAGGACCTCTTGCTATTGTATTTTACACACTTGATCATACTTTTGATCTTGGTTCTTCTGGTTCCCTCTCTGGGGCCGAAGCCAATGATCACCATTATCACTTTTGTATTTTCAACGGTGGAATTTCTACACACCATAGATTAAGGTGTGGAGCTCTGCTGTTCCTCATGAATTAATACAAAGTACTATTGTTTTTCTATTCAACTCAAGCCTATTTCTGTTCTAAGATATCCATTCGTTCTTCAACATGAAGAATGTGATGATCCATGACACTCATCACCATTCTCACCTATGAATGCGTGCCTGACAACCACTTTCGTTCTACATGCAAACAAGCTTGAATGTGTATCTCTTGGGTTTCTAATATAAGATTAGAACCTTCATGGTATAGGCTAGAATCAATTGGCGGCCATTCCTGAGATCCAGAAAGTCTAAACCTTGTCTAGGTATTCCGAGTAGGATCAGGGAAGGGATGACTGTGACGAGCTTCAAACTCGCGAGTGTTGGGCGTAGTGACAGACGCAAAAGGATCAATGGATCCTATTCCAACATGATCGAGAACCAACAGCTGATTAGCTGTGCGGTGACAGTGCATTTGGAACATTTTCACTGAGAGGATGGGAGGTAGCCATTAACAACGGTGAAACCCAACATAAAGCTTGCCATGGAAAGGAGTATGATTGATTGGAAGAAGGCAATAGGAAAGCAGAGGTTCAGAAGGAACAAAGCATCTCCATACGCTTATCTGAAATTCTCACCAATGAATTACATGAGTATCTCTATCTTATTTTATGTTTTATTCATATTTTAATTATTAATTCTCCATAACCATTTGAATCCACCTGACTGAGATTTACAAGATGACCATAGCTTGCTTCAAGCCGACAATCTCCGTGGGATCGACCCTTACTCACGTAAGGTTTATTACTTGGACGACCCAGTGCATGATGCACAGAAACTTGTCTCTCAACAAATTTCCTTCAGCAAGTATACCGAATTGTCGTCAAGTAAAAACTCACAATAGAGTGAGGTCGAATCCCACAGGGATTGATTGGTCAAGCAACTTTAATTGGAAGAATGTTCTAGTTGAGCTAATCAAAAAGTGAGTTGAGAATTACAGGAAATTAAATGGAGGGAAAGTAAATAGCAGAAAATAAATGACGAGAAGTAAATTGCAGAATCTGAAATGGGAAAGGGAAGTTTAGCATGAAAGTAAATGGCAATAAGTAAAGAGAATGGGTAAGATCAGAAATGGGGAATTCATTGGGCTTAGGAGATGTTGCATTCTCCGGATCAAGTTTGTTTTCATCTCTTCCTCAATCAATGCATTCATTGATCTCCTTGGCAATCTTAAGTGATTGAATTCCAATTCCTTGGTAATTCAATCTCTCAAATCATATCAATAGCCAATTCCTTGGTCTAATTGCTCATGAGAAGAGATGAAGTGTGGTCACTAATTATACCACATGTATTTCCAAATCAAAGTATTGGGAGAATTATATGTCACCATATCCGCCCAAACCCCAATTTGGTCCAACATGAGAAAACATTTCTAGCATGATCTCTTCATTCCTTTTCCAAGGTTCAGAAGAGATCCAAGTATGAATAGCTTCTTTTCCAAGATAACTACTCAATTGGATGAAGATTGAAAGCTTTCTAGTAAAATCAAGAGAAAAAAAAGAAGAAGGATTATGAAAACTATTATTAATCCATCAAATTACAACAGAGCTCCCTAACCCAATGAAAGGGGTTTAGTTGTTCATAGCTCTGGGAATGGAAAGAAAAGATGGAGAGTACATTCTGAAAGTTAAACTAGAAGTGCAGAGAAAGTAAAATACAGAGAGTAATTCTAATAATGCCAAAAGCTCTTTTCTAGTTCAAAGCTACTCCTATATATACTACTCTTCTGATCTTCTAGTTGATTCTTCAAGTCTTGGATATGGGCCTTTGGATCTTGAGTTGAAGCAGTTATCTTCTTCAGTGGGCTCAACTTTACTTGCAGAGAAAGTGTGAAGTAGGCAGGGACTTTAACTTAGGGCATTAGTGGTGTTAACGTTAAGTGAAAATGTAGGGTTAAGAACGTTAGTGACAATCACCTTTTTTACTAACGTTTCTAACCCAAAGTGGTCCACGTTAACTTCAACGTTAGTGGCACTAACGTGACCACTAACATTGACCCTTGGCCCTTCGCAAACGTTATTGGGGTTTACCTTTTTCAATAACGTTAAGAGTACCCCTTTCTCCCTACGTTAGAGTTCATGTTAGAATAGTTAACGTTGCTTTTAACGTAGGTTTGCCAAATCTTCGAGAGCATTAGTGACACTTACCTTTGTCACTAACGCTTCAGAACGCCCTTACTTCCCACGTTAGAGTTCATGTTAACTAGGTTAACGTGACTTCTAACGTGGTATTGATAGCCATCTCCAACGTTAGTGACAAAGGTGAGTGTCACTAACGTTGGCTCATCATCCCTCTTCTCCATGTTAGCTTCCACGTTAATGTAATTAACGTGGCAATGAACGTGGCTCATAGTGGCTCAATCTAACGTTAGTGACAAAGGTGAGTGTCACTAACGTTGGTGATTCTTGCTCCCTCCACGTTAGAGTCCACGTTAACTAGGTTAACGTGGCTTTTATCGTAGCCAATATGGGCTTAGTCTAACATTAGTGACAAAGGTGAGTGTCACTAACGTTGGCATCATCTTCTTCTTCCATGTTAGAGCTCACGTTAACTAAGTTAACGTGGCTCTTAACGTGGCCAATTGCCCCTTTTGGAACGTTAGTGGCACTTACTTTTACCACTAACGTTGGAGTTCTACTTCTCTTCCACGTTAGCTTCCACGTTAACATAGTTAACGTGGCAATTAACGTGGGCTATGATGGCTCACGAAGGCGTTATTGGCAATCACTTTTCTCATTAACATTGCAAGCTAGCCTTCATTCCACTTTAGTGGTCACGTTAGCTAGACTAACGTGGCTGCTAACGTGGTTCTTCCTTGCTTCCTTTATCGTGAAATCAAGAAATAAAGTGCATCAAAGCTCTGATCCAAGTTATGAGACATGCATCATTCAATTTGTCCTTTAATTCATGCATAATTCTCATGAAATCATGTAAAATTCACAATGTTTGCTTGAATCAAGATGTAAGTGATTATTTACCCAAAACTTGCTTATTTCCTAAGAAAATGCATGAAACTACCTTAAAACCATAAAGAAAAGGTCAGTGAAACTGGCCAAAATGCCCTGACATCACAACACCAAACTTAAAGCTTGCTTGTCCCTAAGCAAGTACTGGAACAAGAGAATGATGAATGAAATAACAAGAGGAATGAATAATTATTGTGGAAGTCATGTTCTTGGTTTTATGGGGTTTCATGCATAGCAACTTAGGTTCATTCCTTTACTGGCTTTCAGACCTTTATCATGCCTTGGAATACTCACTTGATTGCACCCTTTGAGACTTTTATTTATTGATCCCTTTGTCTTTCCAAGGTTTATTTCTTCCTTAGGCTAAGTGTTCTGTGAGGGGACAACTCTTTAAGATAAGCTTTCAGCTAACACTCCCGAACCAGTTGGTTCAAGGTGCTAGGTGTTGAAACACCCCTAAGAACTTACTCCCTCAAGTCTCTCTCCCCCATACATGCACACCACAGGCACATGGTTTGTTATTTTATTTCCTTGAGGTCTTGGTGTCCAGCACCTCTTTGGGTTACTAGATGTTCTGTAACAAGGTTGCTCTTGATAGTGGATTTTCAGTTGACAATCCCGGGTTAGTTAAACCAAGTTACCAAGTGATGAAGCACTCCTAAGAACTTATTCATCCAAGCAGATCCTTGGTACAAGAGCACCACAGACACATCCCTCAAGTTTCAAGCCCTTGGTTCCTAGCCTTATTCTTTATTAACTTTTCTTTCTTTTTCAACCCTTATTGTTTTTTCCTTTTTTTTATTAGGATTTTATTATTTAGCTAGTCTCATGGGGTGTGTTTCAAGCATATGATTCAAGACAGATAGTTGCCTTCCCACCTTGTTGGTGAACCAACTTAGCTAAGTGATTACTACACCACAAATTTAAGGACCTACTCCACAACTTGAACATCACTCTGGTCTTTCATAACATCTCTTTTTATTGGACTTAAAAGGACAAGCATACAATAAGCAAGATGAGAATGAAAACAGGCAATTTGACTAGCAAGCATAGACCTAGGCAAAAGCAGACTTAAAGACAGAATTGAAAATTCCTAAGCTACTATGGAAGCATGTTCTATTTCATACATGATTTTCCTTATTTAAAAGACTTGAAAATGAAAGATGGAACAATGAGGGAACTCCACCACCTTTTACTCTTGGGGGTGCTCATGCTCCCCTTCCTGTTTGTCCTCCTTGTGTTTTTCTTGAGTGCTTGCACTCCCACTTCCCTTGCTTTTTCCAATCAACTTCTTCCAGAAGCCAGCATCTTCCATCTTCTTTTTCAATGTTTCCTTCTGCTGTTTCACCTTCGTTTCCTCTTGTTCTGTGAGATCTTTTTGGACCTCATCATACCTAGGGATTGCAGAGTGTAGATTATGCATATGACTAGACATATAGTTCAACTTGGCTTGAGTGTTTATGTTGAACTCCTCCCTATGTAGTTGCCGTCCTTCATTCAATACGCTGAACTCATTGAATGCTTTTGTCTGAGCTAGCTGTTGTTGATTGAGTTCTTGAAGGCGTTTGTCTTGATGCTCTTGCCTTTCAGTCACTTGATTGATGGCTTGAGTGAGCTGGGAGTAGTGTTCCATTTGCTGTTTCTGCCACTCCCCTTATTGATTCATCCAATTAGAAAGCAGTTCTTCTTGACGATCCATCCTTTGGGCTTGAATGTGCAGTTGTTGTTCTTGTCCCTCCATATAACTCCTCGCTAGCTCCTCAATGGCTTCGTGAATGTGATTCAAGTTGATGTTAGTTGGATCATAGTACTCTTCTTGCTGATATTCTTCCTGTTGAGGTTCTTCTTGGTGAGGTTCTTCTTGTGTTGTTCTTCTCCCTATTTGATGCCTTCTTTGTTGTTGGGCGGGTGTCACATACGTTATACGCTGGAGTGTAACCATCCTTCCAGGGTTTACCCAAGTTGGATTGCTGTCCTTGAAGACTATCTTGGCTTTCGTACACAGCCTAAGGATGGTGCTGGGGAACCAAAGTCTAGGACCTGGATCATTCTTCTCGGCTGATTCTTGAATCCCCTCAGCTATAATTTCGTTCACATTGATGCCTCCATCCTTTACTAAGAAGTGTACCATAGTAGCTCAAGTAACGTTGACCTCAGAATTGTTTGCAGCTGGGAGGATAGATCTTCTCACAAGTTTAAACCATCCCTTGGCTTCCGGGATGAGGTCTCCACTCCTGATGAACCGAGGTCTTCTATCTGAATACCTTTCCCAGTTAGATCCTATAACACACATATCATTCATAATTTCTTCAAGTTCATCATTGTCGGGGCCGTTATTTATTCTCATGTGGTAACTGGGCTCATCAAAATGTGGTGATTTCAGCTGAAGAACCCTTGTTATGGCATTGGGGTTGAAATCCACCTCTGTTCCTCTCACGTAACTTTTGAAGGTGGGGGCCTTGGTTTTGTCTTCTCTAACCACATTTGCATAGAATTCTTTGATGAGGTTTCTATTTATCTTTGCTTCTGGGTTCGTGAGCCTTTGCCAACCCCTTTGTTCGATCTTCTCTCGAATCTGTGGGCATTCATCTTCGTTGAACTGGAATGTTAACTCAAGCAATATCTTTTTGAGCTTTATCCATTCAAATTCACGTTCATGGAATGCAGTTTTGAATTTCCCTTCATCAAAAGGGCTGCTCTCAACCGGTTCCTTTCTCTTTTGCCTCTTGGAGCTTGATGATGCCATGAATGATTTTTGAAAAGTGAAGGTGTTGAGGTTAGTGATGAGTGGTGGAATTTGGTTGGGTTTGGATAGGGTGTAGCTTGGAGAATTGTACTTCGAGAGTGAGAAGTTTGAAGAAGTGGTTGCTGGAATGTGAAGGGAAGTACGGACTAGGAATCACTTATATAGGAAAATGATGAGTAAATAAAAGGTGTGGATTGATGGGGTGGTTGTGTGATGGACGGATGGGGTTTTGCATGGGATGAGCACAAGGATCATCAACTTTATGATGAGGTTGGTTCAGTTTCCAAGCTTGTTCTCCTTCCAATGTTGCATGGCAACAATTTCCAATGCAATCCCCCTGGACACACGTGTATAATCTTCTCTTTTTGTGGTGGCCGAACCCTTCAATTGCCCCATCAATTCTCCTTTAAAATAAAAGAAATGTGATTAAAAGAAAACTTGTGGAAAGTGGCGGCAAAATTTAAAAGACAAGAAAGAGTAACTACTTTTTAAAATTGTTGTTGTCAACTACTAAGTGCTATTCACAAATGCAAACCAACTGACTAATTAAATTTCCATGTATGCAACCTTGGTGACACCAAACTTAGTTTGTGGCAATATGGTGTAAGATGATTTGTTCAAGGTGCTAAGAGTGACATGCTATGAGCTACATTCATGTCCTCTTAGTGTACCTTGAACACCAAACTTCTTCTTCACTATATGTTGTATAAAAGGATTTATTCAAGGATATGTCAAAGTTGATTTGCGATCCATGAACCTTGCTTTATTAACTACTTTAAAAGCATGTAAAACATGGGTTGCCTCCCATGAAGCGCTTCTTTAGCGTCATTAGCTTGACGTTCTTCCTTTGTCAGGGTGGTTGGTAATGCTTCAAATCTTCCCCCCTTGCAGTAAACCTGTCTCCATTGGCTTCATCAATGATCTTTACATGTTCTAGGGAGAGAACTTTATTGATGGTGAAAACCTTAGGTAACTGAGATGGGATGGTGGGGAGATGAGGTGGGATCTCTAGGAAGTAAGCTGATATCACTTTATCCCCTGGAGAGAAATCTTCTGTAGGGATCCTTTTGTTCCTCCATCTCCTTGGTATCTTCTTCTTTGTTTCTCTTGTTGTTATCCTGCTCTTTGTGGTCTCTTTTCCTAGGGGGATTTTGTTGCTGGTCCTATATGATTCTGGTGGTTTTGGCTCCACTTGAGTTTCCTTTAGCTGTGACGGCTGCTGATTATTTTGTTCATCACCCAAAGAAATTCTTGAGAGTACAGCTTGTGCCTCAATGCTTGTTTCTCCAACCATTGCTCTGTCATGCTCTGTCCTTAGTTCCTTGCCTTCCTGACTTGCTTCTTGTGAGGATTTGAAGACATTGAAGGTGAGTTGTTCATCATGTACACTTAGTATTAGCTCTCCTCGCTCCACATCTATGAGCGCTCTGGCTGTAGCTAAGAATGGTCTTCCCAATATGATTGGGTGAAGATGACTTTCTTCCATTTCCAGTATGACAAAGTCTGTGGAAAGGAAGTAGTTCCCAACCTTCACCAGCACGTTTTCAACCACTCCTATTGCTTATTTTTGAGTTTTGTCCGCCAGCCTGATGACTACATCTGTGGGCATCAGCTCATTGATTTGCAGCCTCTTCATAAGGGATAAAGGCATTAAGTTGATGCTGGCTCCCAGATCACAGAGTCCTTTATCAAACATTGTTTCTCCTATAGAACAGAGGATGTGAAAACTCCCTGGGTCCTTCCTTTTTGTAGGCAGCTCTGGTTGAATGAGAGCACTACACTCCTTATTCATCACTATGGTTTGTCCTTCCTTGAGTGAGCTTTTTCTGGTCAGCAGCTCCTTCATGTACTTAATGTATGAGGGCATTTGTTGGAGGACCTTGATGAATGGTATGTTTATATGGAGAGATGAAAATATGTTAAGAAACCTTGAGTATATTCTCTTCTCTACACCACTGTTGAGTAATTGGGGAAATAGTGCATAGAGTCTCAGCAAGTACTTCTGTGTAATTGTGGTTTCTTGATGATTCTCTTCCTGCTTTTCTGCTGATGTATCTTCAGGTTGTTCTGATGGTTTGTTCGGCTCTTCCTCAGTCTCCTTATCATTTATAGTAACCATCTTACAATCTTCCCATATGACTTTCTTTGCTTCACTTCTCGGATTTTTCTCTGTGTCACTTGGGAAGCTATCAGTAGATTTGGGAATCTTCTCAGATAGGTATCCCACTTGAATTTCCAGCCTCTTGATGGTGTCTCCCTGATTCTTGATATTGGCTCGCACCTCCTCTTTGAACACCTTGTTATCTTGAATCTCCTTGCATATGCCTTCAAGTAGAATCTCAATCCTTGATAGTCTTTCTTTCGATGATGGATAGTTGAGATTGGAAGGATGAGAAGGGCCATTTTGACTTTGGTATGGATGTTGAGAAGTGTTGTTGGGTGGGTGTTGGTATGATCTCTGTGTGGAGTGTTGGTGAGTTGCATTGTTGTTGGGGTTGTGGCATCTTTGATCTTGGCCTTGGTCTTGTTGATTTCTCCACCCAAAGTTTGGGTGGTTCCTCCAACCAGGATTATACGTTTTGGAGTATGGGTCATGGTTCTGCCTAGGTGAATTCCCAATGTAGTTGGCTTGTTCCTGATCACCCTTTGCTTCTTCATTCACTCCTTCTTGGGTTGTTGCTGAAGTGGTGATTGCTGCTACTTGATTCCTCTCCATCTTCTTGGTGAGGTCAGCTAATTGCTTGGTAATAATCTTGTTTTGAGCTAGCAGTGCATCCACATTGTTCAGCTCCATCACTCCTCTAGTATTGCCTCTTTCAGAAGCATAGAAGTAGTCATTCTCTGCTACAGTCTCAATGATATCTATGGCTTCTTCAATGGTTTTCTTCTTGTTCAGAGATCCCCTGGATGAGTGGTCTACTGCCTTCTTTGATTCATACGAAAGGCCTTCATTGAAAATGTGCAACTGCACCCATTCATTGAACATATCTGGCGGGCATCTTCTTATCAAGTCTTTAAACCTCTCACATGCTTCATATAGAGTCTCACCATCCTACTGCCTGAATGTTTGTACCTCAGCTCTCAACCTTTGATCCGTTAAGGAGGATAGAATCTTGCCAAGAACTTGTTCACCACATCTTCCCAGGTTGCTAAACTCTCCTTTGGAAAGGATTCCAGCCATTTAAATGCTTTGTCCTTGAGTGAGAAGGGAAACAGAAGTAGTCTATAGGTGTCAGGATGAACACCATTAGACTTCACAGTATCGCATATCCTCAGGAAGGTGGTTAGATATTGATTAGGGTCTTCTTGGACACTTCCTCCGAATGAACAATTGTTTTGAACAAAGGTGATGAGCTGTGGCTTTAGTTTAAAGTTGTTTGCATGTATGGTTGGCCTTTGGATGCTACTTCCACAGTTTCCTAGGTTTGGGTTGATGTAAGAACCCAGAACTCTTCTCTCTTGTCCAGCCTGATGCGCTGGACCTTCTTTGCCATGGTTGTGAGTCTCTTCTTCATGTGGTTCTCCATATTCTCCTCCATGTCTAGTTCAAAGTACTCTTCCTCTTCCTCAGCACCAACTACTCTCTTTCCTCTTGCTTCCCTCCTTAATCTAAGGAAGGTCCTCTCAGGTTCAGAATCAAAGGAAGTTGAAGCCCCGCTTCTTCTACCTGTCATACAACCAACAAAGCAAAAGCAAGAGAGATAGATGCAGACAGTAATTTCTACAGAAATGCTGTTAGTGTGAGTGATGCAATATATCAAACAGTTAGTGGGTTAGTGACTGAATTGTAAACAACTAAGAAAATGGGTAGGGAAAAGGGAAGAAAATAGCTAAACAGAAAGTAAATTACTCAAATGAACTTAAATCAAGCAAAATAAAAACAAATGCTCAATCTAGTTATCCACCAATTTAATCATTGTTGATACAAAATCGATCCCCGGCAACGGCGCCATAAACTTGATGCATGGAAACTTTTCTCTCAACAAATTTCCTTCGGCAAGTATACCGAATTGTCGTAAAGTAAAAACTCACAGTTGAGCCAAGCAGAAAGTGAGTTGAGAATTGCAGGAAATTAAATGTCGGGAAAGTAAATAGCAGAAAATAAATGACGAGAAGTAAATTGCAGAATCTTAAATGGGGAAGGGAAGTTTAGCATGAAAGTAAATGGCAATAAGTAAAGAGAATGGGTAAGATCAGAAATGGGGAATTCATTGGTCTTAGGAGATGTTGCATTCTCCGGATGAAGTTCGTTTTCATCTCTTCCTCAATCAATGCATTCATTGATCTCCTTGGCAATCTTAAATGATTGAATTCCAATTCCTTGGTAATTCAATCTCTCAAATTAGATCAATAGCCAATTCCTTGGTCTAATTGCTCATGAGAAGAGATGAAGTGTGGTCACTGATTATACCACATGTATTTCCAAATCAAAGTATTGGGAGAATTATATATCACCATATCCGCCCAAACCCCAATTTGGTCCAACATGAGAAAATATTTCTAGCATGATCTCTTCATTCCTTTTCTAAGGTTCAGAAGAGATCCAAGTATGAATAGCTTCTTTTCCAAGATAACTGATGACAAGTCATCTTAGCCTAGTTTCACTAGCCTTTTTCTTTTCTTTTCAATTGATTTATGCACTTTCTTGAGCCATAAGCAAGCCAATTGGGTGGATTTTCATGCTTCCTTTGATTTAATCAACCATAGATGAATTAACACAATTTCATGAGGATTTATGCTATAATTGCCACATATTATGAAAGAATGACAAACTCATGATTTTGAGCATAGCTTTGATGTGTTTGGTTGATTAATGATAGGTGAAGAAAGCTTGGAGAAAGGTTTAAACAAGAAGGAATGGCTAGGAGCAAAAGAGAACAAAAAGTTTGAGCAAACGTTTGCCTCAAACTTAAGCTCAAACTTTCGGATAAGTGAAAACACATCAGGGAACAAAAAAGCTTGAGCAAAAGTTTGCATCAAACTTTAGCTCAAACTTTTGGGAGAAAAGCTTGAGCCAACGTTTGCCTCAAACTTTTTGGCAAACGTTGGCATCACAAATCAACACCCTGGAGAGCAAAAGTTTGCGCCAACGTTTGCCTCAAACTTTTTGGCAAACGTTGGCGCCATGAACAACACACCCTGGAGAGCAAAAGTTTGCGCCAATGTTTGCCTCAAACTTTTTGGCAAACGTTGGCGCCATGAGTGTGCAAGGGGGAGCCAACGTTTGAGCAAAAGTTTGACCCCAAACTTTGGCTCAAACGTTGGTAGCAGCAAGGATGGGGTGGCTGATATGAAAAGTTTGAGTAAAAGTTTGCCTCAAACTTTTACTCAAACTTTTACTCAAGCTTACATGATTCCAAACCCGGTTCACTTCGGTTCTTCTCCAAACTCCAAGAGCAATCAACCAAGGCCTCTATCAACCCAATTCCATCAAGAGCAAAGGCCCAATTGAAGGCTTGAAGACCATTTAAAGAAAGTGTATAAATAGCATAGGATTTAAGTTTTTCGAGAGCTTTCTTTTCGATTTTGATTTAGTAGTTTTGTAGAGAGCTCACTTTTACATTTTGGCATTGTTGTTTTAATTCAAGAGAATTTGGGGAGGAGAATTGATCTCTCTTCTTCCTTGTTCTTGCTTGAATACTCTTTACTTTTCTTGCTTCGGATCTTGGGTGGAGAATTGAAGAAATTCTATTTCAATCTCACCTTAGGATCTTGTTTAATTTTACTGCACAATTGAATTTCAATTTCTGATAATTGCTTCTTCTTCTACTTTCTCTGCAATTTACATTTCCTTTGCAATTGCTCTTGTTGGATCTAGGAAGGTATTGAGATCTAGACTTGGTTATCTAGTCTCTTGAGTCTTGAGATCTGGATTCCCATTTTTGATTCCCTGTTTAATGCTTTTCAAGCCCATTTACAATTCCGTTTTAGATCTGATTCAATTCAAGTTATCTTCAACTCTTCTGTGTGTTGAATTTTACTTTTCCTTGTTTAATTTCTGCAAATCCAATTCCCAATTCCCTTTACAATTCAAGCCATTTACATTTCTTGCACTTTAAGATTATGAAATTTACATTTCTTGTGTTCTAAGTTTCTGCCATTTAATTTCTTGCCCTCTAAGATTCAGCACTTTAAATTTCAGTTCTCTTTAATTTCATGCAAATTACCCATTCCCTTTACTTTCCATGCAATTTAAATTCTGCAAATCACAAATATCTCAACCAAATCTTGATTTGCTTGACTAAATCAACCACTAAGCTAAAATTGCTCAATCCTTCAATCCCTATGGGATCGACCTCACTCCCGTGAGTTATTATTACTTGCTGCGACCCGGTGCACTTGCCGGTGAGTTTTGTGTCGGATCATTTTCCGCACATCAAGTTTTTGGCGCCGTTGCCGGGGATTGATTAGATTGACAATGATTAAGTGAGGTGGTGATCTAGATCTAGCATTTTTATTTTCTGTTTCTCTAATTTTTGACTAACACACTAACTGTTTGAAGTTTTATCTCAACTGACTACACTCAATTTTCAAGAATACCACTGTGTGTTCCGTTTGTTGATTTATATGTCACAGGAAAGAAGAGAGGCCAGAGGGAAGGATATCATTGAAGAAGGAGTTTCTGAGAAAGAAGAACACCACAACATGAAGCCGCAACTCATTACACTAATCAAGAACAATTGTTCCTATGGTGGAAATCCATTGAAGGATCCTAAACAGCACCTATCCCTTTTTCTGAGGACTTGTGGTGCTGTCAATCTCGATAGTATAAATCATGATACCTATAAGCTCTTGTTATTTCCTTTCTCACTAAAGGATGAAGCGGCACAATGGCTTGAAACCTTTCCCCAAGAAAGTATCACTAGTTGGGATGATTTGGTTGCCAAGTTTCTAGCCAAATTCTCCTCATCCCAACAAAACATCAAGATGAAAGAGGGAATACATCCTTTCATACAAGGAGAGGAAGAACCATTGTTCAAAGCATGGGAAAGATACAAGAAAGCAAGTGACAAAGTGGGTTTCCAAGCGTTCTATGAAGGATTAACCCCAGAAACAAAAAGAGCGGTGGATTACTTCTCAGATGGCCTACTCAACGCAACAGCAACCATCCAAGGAACTGCAGAGTTCAAAGACAAAAGAGCCAATAACCAACACTCATTTGAGACACCACGGAATGCAATTTCAGAAAAGGAAGTAATGAATCTTGAAGGAGTGAGGGCAATCATGAATCAAAACAAACAGCTATACCAGCAAACTCAGCAACAATTAGAGTCAATAGCTAGACAAATTGATTTTCTACATTCTGCCACAGTGAATGCACAATTTCCACCATGGAAGCCACATTCTTATCTAAGAATGAGGGAATCTCAGCATCAGGAACAAAGAGACTTCAACTATAAGAACCCTAACTTCCCAAACCTGCAAAAACACCACCATACCAACAACAATCACTACATACTACCACACTACCCACCCCTCCAACCCCAGATACCTCACAACCAACAAATTTCACAACACTTTCATAAGATCACCAATTTGGAGATCTTAATTGAGAAAATGATGGAGCACCAAGAGGAGATAACACAGAACCAGGAAACCTCACTCAGAAGAATTGAGAGGCAAATGCAGCAACTGGCTAAGAACCTCACAGAAATGGGTGAGAAGAGGGCTGAAGGAAAAGAATCACTCATCCAGGATGAACATCACAAAGCAAAACCTCACTTAGGAGGAAACCAAAGGCAACAGAAGCCTCAACTTCCATAATCAGAGGATGAAGGATGTCAAGCTAATGACAATAAAAGAGCGCTTGTTGGGAGGCAACCCAACCTGAGGTAGTTTTCTTTTCATAGCTATTTTAATAAAAAGGTTAAGTAGTTTTATCTATATTGCAAGAAGCTAAGTTTGGTGTTGCACACCAAAACAATATAAGGAAGAATGAAGGATTCTAAGTTTGGTGTTCCACCAAAATCCCATCATAAAACACATTCTCACTTTCTGCATAATGCTAGCTTCAAGCATTTAGATAAACTGGTTAACTATGCTGCCGTTTCCTAAGTTTCCAGTTTTGTCACTTTTGAAAAAGAAAAAGAGTTTCACATCTGGTTAGTTTGATGAACAAGAACCATTGGCAAGGTACTAAGTTTGGTGTTCCCACACCAAAGTAAGTACAAAAGCCCACAAATAAATCATGCATGCTAACCATTTTCAAGTGCTTGGGGAACAAGCAACTTTCAATATCATTGCAGAGTGTCATACAAGCTTTTGGAAGGATTAAGCATCATCACCCAAAGAAATGAAAGAGGAATGCTAAAACCAGCAATGAGGATGATGAGGAGGAGGACAGCAAGTAGATTCCAAAAGGTTGTATTGTTCAGTGATTATTTTATATTAGATACTGCTACGATTGAAAGTGATATAATACCCCTACTTGTCTGCATAGTATAGTTTTTCTGTAATTCAATAATTAAGATGCTTGATTATTCACAACACTACACTTTTCACACTTGTTTGCACTCAATACTTCAAAAATGCATCACATGAAAGTTCTTTGAAAAGAAGGATTGAGGAATTAAACAATTTTGAGGCAAGCAAAAGATTAGGAGAAGTGGCGGTTCTAGTTGTATGATAATGTATTGAGGTTGCATGCTTATGAAAACTTGCATGGGAGCTCATAGGCAGGACATGAAGTTCAAAGAAGTATTGTGGAGATTCTCAAAAATTTATTAATCCAAGAAGCAGCAAACAAAACAAAAAAAAATAAAGAAAATAAAAAAACAAAAAGAACATGGCCCAAGGCTCTGAGCATCAATTACTAGGCAGAAAAGAAAGAAGAAACAAAAACTCAAAGAGTTGTTATCCTAGTAAATGCTTGTGGTCGAATTGTGTCAAAGAAAGAGGCTTGAGCAAGTAAATCCTTAGGGGTGCTTTAACACCTAATACCTTGAAACCAACTGGTTTAGGAGTATTGATTGAAAGCTTATCTAAAGAGCCGCTTTGAGACATGACACTTAGAGTCAAGGCCAAAGCAAGGAAACCATAAGCTGCTTCAAGGTGATTACATATAAAGAGATCTCCATGATACCATTTGGATGAAAATCCTAAGACCTAAGACTCCCAAGATGTAGGGACTAGTAAGCACTGAGGCCCTTGCATGAGCACATGATTTAGAGTTCACCCCACTGTCACTTGATCACTTCACTCACAGGATAGTACATGTAATTTTTCAAATCCATTCTGATTGAAAGAACCTTTGAGCATAATTCCTTTCTTGCTTGGGGACAAGCAAGCTTTAAGTTTGGTGTTGTGATGACAAGTCATCTTAGCCTAGTTTCACTAGCCTTTTTCTTTTGTTTTCAATTGATTTATGCACTTTCTTGAGCCATAAGCAAGCCAATTGGGTGGATTTTCATGCTTCCTTTGATTTAATCAACCATAGATGAATTAACACAATTTCATGAGGATTTATGCTATAATTGCCACATATTATGAAAGAATGACAAACTCATGATTTTGAGCATAGCTTTGATGTGTTTGGTTGATTAATGATAGGTGAAGAAAGCTTGGAGAAAGGTTGAAACAAGAAGGAATAGCTAGGAGCAAAAGAGAACAAAAAGTTTGAGCAAAAGTTTGCCTCAAACTTTAGCTCAAACTTTCGGATAAGTGAAAACACATCAGGGAACAAAAAAGCTTGAGCAAAAGTTTGCCTCAAACTTTAGCTCAAACTTTTGGGAGAAAAGCTTGAGCCAACGTTTGCCTCAAACTTTTTGGCAAACGTTGGCATCACAAATCAACACCCTGGAAAGCAAAAGTTTGCGCCAACGTTTGCCTCAAACTTTTTGGCAAACGTTGGCGCCATGAACAACACACCCTGGAGAGCAAAAGTTTGCGCCAACGTTTGCCTCAAACTTTTTGGCAAACGTTGGCGCCATGAGTGTGCAAGGGGGAGCCAACGTTTGAGCAAAAGTTTGACCCCAAACTTTGGCTCAAACGTTGGTAGCAGCAAGGATGGGGTGGCTGATATGAAAAGTTTGAGTAAAAGTTTGCCTCAAACTTTTACTCAAACTTTTACTCAAGCTTACTTGATTCCAAACCCGGTTCACTTCGGTTTTTCTCCAAACTCCAAGAACAATCAACCAAGGCCTCTATGAACCCAATTCCATCAAGAGCAAAGGCCCAATTGAAGGCTTGAAGACCATTTGAAGAAAGTGTATAAATAGCATAGGATTTAAGTTTTTCGAGAGCTTTCTTTTCGGTTTTGATTTAGTAGTTTTGTAGAGAGCTCACTTTTACATTTTGGCATTGTTGTTTTAATTCAAGAGAATTTGGGGAGGAGAATTGATCTCTCTTCTTCCTTGTTCTTGCTTGAATACTCTTTACTTTTCTTGCTTCGGATCTTGGGTGGAGAATTGAAGAAATTCTATTTCAATCTCACCTTAGGATCTTGTTTAATTTTACTGCACAATTGAATTTCAATTTCTGATAATTGCTTCTTCTTCTACTTTCTCTGGAATTTACATTTCCTTTGCAATTGCTCTTGTTGGATCTAGGAAGGCATTGAGATCTAGACTTGGTTATTTAGTCTCTTGAGTCTTGAGATCTGGATTCCCATTTTCGATTCTTTGTTTAATGCTTTTCAAGACCATTTACAATTCCGTTTTAGATCTGATTCAATTCAAGTTATCTTCTACTCTTCTGTGTGTTGAATTTTTCTTTTCCTTGTTTAATTTCTACAAATCCAATTCCCAATTCCCTTTACAATTCAAGCCATTTACATTTCTTGTACTTTAAGATTCTTAAATTTACATTTCTTGCGTTCTAAGTTTCTGCCATTTAATTTCTTGCCCTTTAAGATTCAGCACTTTAAATTTCAGTTCTCTTTAATTTCATGCAAATTACCCATTCCCTTTACTTTCCATGCAATTTAAATTCTGCAAATCACAAATCTCTCAACCAAATCTTGATTCGCTTGACTAAATCAACCACTAAGCTAAAATTGCTCAATCCTTCAATCCCTGTGGGATCGACCTCACTCCCGTGAGTTATTATTACTTGATGCGACCCGGTGCACTTGCCGGTGAGTTTTGTGTCGGATCGTTTTCCGCACATCAATAACTACTCAATTGGATGAAGATTGAAAGCTTTCTAGTAAAATCAAGAGAAAAAAAAGAAGAAGGATTATGAAAACTATTATTGATCCATCAAATTACAACAGAGTTCCCTAACCCAATGAAAGGGGTTTAGTTGTTCATAGCTCTGGGAATGGAAAGCAAAGATGGAGAGTACATTCTGAAAGTTAAACTAGAAGTGCAGAGAAAGTAAAATACAGAAAGTAATTCTAATAATGCCAAAAGCTCTTTTCTAGTTCAAAGCTACTCCTATATATACTACTCTTCTGATCTTCTAGTTGATTCTTCAAGTCTTGGATATGGGCCTTAGGATCCTGAGTTGAAGCAGTTATCTTCTTCAGTGGGCTCAGCTTTACTTGCAAAGAAAGTGTGAAGTAGGCAGGGACTTTAGCTTAGGGCGTTAGTAGTGTTAATGTTAAGTGAAAATGTGGGGTTGAGAACATTAGTGACAATCACCTTTTTCACTAACGTTTCTAACCCAAAGTGGTCCACGTTAACTTCAACGTTAGTGGCACTAACGTGATCACTAACGTTGACCCTTGGCCCTTCGCAAACGTTATTGGGGTTTACCTTTTTCAATAACGTTAAGAGTACCCCTTTCTCCCTACGTTAGAGTTCACGTTAGAATAGTTAATGTAGCTTTTAACGTATGTTTGCCAAATCTTCGAGAGCGTTAGTGACACTTACCTTTGTCACTAACGCTTCAGAACGCCCTTACTTCCCACGTTAGAGTTCACGTTAACTAGGTTAACGTGACTTCTAACGTGGTATTGATAGCCATTTCCAACGTTAGTGACAAAGGTGAGTGTCACTAACGTTGGCTCATCATCCCTCTTCTCCACGTTAGCTTCCACGTTAATGTAATTAACGTGGCAATGAACGTGGCTCATAGTGGCTCAATCCAATGTTAGTGACAAAGGTGAGTGTCACTAACGTTGGTGATTCTTGCTCCCTCCACGTTAGAGTCCACGTTAACTAGGTTAACGTGGCTTTTAACGTAGCCAATATGGGCTTAGTCCAACGTTAGTGACAAAGGTGAGAGTCACTAACGTTGGCATCATCTTCTTCTTCCACGTTAGAGCTCACGTTAACTAAGTTAACGTGGCTCTTAACGTGGCCAATTGCCCCTTTTGGAACGTTAGTGGCACTTACTTTTACCACTAATGTTGGAGTTCTACTTCTCTTCCACGTTAGCTTCCACGTTAATATAGTTAACGTGGCAACTAACGTGGGCTATGATGGCTCACGAAGGCGTTATTGGCAATCACTTTTCTCATTAACGTTGCAAGCTAGCCTTCATTCCACATTAGTGGTCATGTTAGCTAGACTAACGTGGCTGCTAACATGGTTCTTCCTTGCTTCCTTTATCCTGAAATCAAGCATTAAAGTGCATCAAAGCTTTGATCCAAGTTATGAGACATGCATCATTCAATTTGTCCTTTAATTCATGCATAATTCTCATGAAATCATGTAAAATTCACAATGTTTGCTTGAATCAAGATGTAAGTGATTATTTACCCAAAACTTGCTTATTTCCTAAGAAAATGCATGAAACTACCTTAAAATTATAAAGAAAAGGTCAGTGAAACTGGCCAAAATGCCCTGGCATCAGTGCACTTGCTGGTTAGTTGTGTGGAGTTGTGACAAAGAGTTGAGATTACAATTGTGCGTACCATGATGTTGGCGCCATTGATGATCACAATTCCGTGCACCACTTCCGTTCCACCCAATTTCATAAAATAAAGAACGAAAATAATTCTTGAATTATATGAATCAATACATGAATTAAAATAGAAAAACAATAGAATCAATCCATACAATAGACAGAGCTCCTAACCTTAACAGTGGAGGTTTAGTTGCTCATGGTTCATAGTTGAAACTAGGATTCTCTTAAACTGTAAATTGGAATGAGGTGGAATTATCCCCAGAAGAGATGTTTCTTTTCTCTTTTATATCTAATTCAAATTAATTTAAAATCTATTTTCTAAATCTAAAATAATATCTTTTCCTATTTTTAAATAAAAATAAAGTTTAAATTAGAATTAATTAAAACAATCGACGCGACCCTTGTAAACATGGGGACACTAAACTTTATTAAGGACCACGCCTAACTTGGCAACAAGCCACGCCTTACTTGAGGGGTGCAGTAAGGAAGAGTGTGTTGCTCTCATGTGCTACGCCTAACTTGGGGGTTCATTGCGCCTTACTTGAGGAGTCACGCCTATGGTTGCGTGTTGTTGTTCTTATCTTGCCCCTAACTTGACAATTTGGGCGCCTAACTTGGAATGTGGCCTCTCTTTGTGCGTGCTTGTTAATGTCTTGCGCCTAACTTGAGAAATCTCAAGTTAGGCGCAGCCTTGGCAGAATTGATGGAGGAGAAGTATGAATTATTATATATCGTTAGAAAGCTCTGGAAGTTAGCTTTCCAACGCCGCTAGAATCACATCAATTGAACCTCTGTATCTCGAGATATTCAGGTTTGAGTGCAGAGAGGTCAGGGTTGACAGCATCATTCGCCTTCTTCTCTTTTTCTGTGAAAACTCCATCAAATCCAGTCGAATGCTACCTAAAATAAATAGAATTGTAAACGACTCAAAGTAGCATCCATAGTGGCTAAAAGATAATTAATTCTTGATTAAACTCAACAAATTAAATGCAAATTCACTATGAAAAGATAGGAAAGATCCTCACGCATCAGCGTACGCACAAAAAGAAAATCAGCATGTGTGCGTACGCACACAGCCGTGCATACGCACACACCTGTGCGTCCGCACACATCCCAGCACATGACTCACTTAATGGAAATCGCTGGGGGCGATTTCTGGGCCTCCAAAACCCAGTTTTTGGACCTTCTGAAGCTAATTCTTCCTATATTAAACAAGGCCTCACTCCATGTGAATGGGGGGAGCAATTAGGGTTAGATTTTAGTCATGTAGTTCATTTTCTAGAGAAAGAAGCTCCCTCTTCTCTATAGAACCTAGGGTTATTAGTTTAATTTCCTTGTAATTTTTGGTTTTGATTCTTTTTTTCATCTAGTTTCTTCTACATTTCTTTGTTCTATTATCTTAATTTCCTTATATTATCTTGTTAATTTCTCATTTTTATCACTTTTATGTTTAAGCACACTCTTGTTATTTTAATTTGTATTTAATGTAATTTATGTTTTCATGTCATTTATTGCTTTATTGAGTTGCTATCTTTACTTTCCTTGCTTGGTAGTTCTAGCATTTATTATTTCTTGTAATTTTACCATGCTTTATTTTCATGCCTCCCAAGTGTTTGATAAAATGCTTGGGTTGGTTTTAGCCTAGTTCATCCCACTCTTGGTTGGGAAATTGGGTGCTTGGGTAAACTATAGTGGTGGATGTCCATTCCACATTGTGTGAGGATTGTTAATTAATTTGGTTTTCCTTGACTCTAAGTGACCCAATAGTTTTGACTTAGGACTTTGGGATTGAGATGAATTATGTCCTTTTGACTTATCTTCGATTTAGGATTGACTAATTGGGATTAATTCACACACAATTACCATGTTTGTGGTCCACAACTAGGATAGGAATCCTTAATTACCCACTTCTTGCCAAAAGTCCTTTTTAGCTTTCAATTTACATTTTCATTTCCTTTACTTGCCTTCATTTAATTTCTTGCATGTTAAGTTACTTTCTTGCTATTTACATTTTCTTGCCTCCTTCAATCAATCCTCTTTGTTCTCCCATAACCAATGATTGAGCACTTCATTTGCAACTCCTAGGGAAGAATGAACCGAGGTTGAATTACTCTTGATCTCGGTTACTTTAAATTAAACATTTGATTATGAAAATTCGTTGTTGGTTTGAACTATTCTACCAACGAATTGATTCTTGTTTTGATCGATTCCGAACCGACATAAAAATTCTCTTCATCAATTTTGGCGCCGTTGCTGGGAAGTTGCAGTGTTGTATGTCTTTTGGTTATTGTGCATATGTGAATATTGTAAATAGCTTGCTTTTTGGTTGATTGTACATATATATGTTGCTTCCTTATTTTTGGCTTTTGTAAATATGTTAGTATGTGAATATCTTGCTTCTTATTTGCTATTGTAAATATGCATCTCTTGTTTGCCTTTTTATTTTTCTTGTTGGGAGCTAATAGCTTGTTGGACATTCCATCCAAGTTTGGTGCAATCAATTGGGAATTGTGGAGATTCTAGCATTGTTGGAAGCTCCATGATGAACACAAGCACAAGATTAAAGCTCTTCATAAGTCTAACTTAAAGACAATAAATGAAAGTACTAGGTAGGAGATACTCCACCATGGTAACACCTTTCTAACCCTCTCTTTGTACATAGTTCCAATTTATTACATTTTGTCTCTTGTAGTTAGCTTAGGCTTAGTTAATTTCAAGCTTAAATTGCTTAGATTTTAGTTTAGATTATGTGTTTTTGATGATTAATATGTTTTGGGGTTGAAAAGCTATTTTGGATGTCAAGTTTGGTGCCTTAGAGCACTAAAATATTTTGAGAAAAACAGAGCATGTGCGTGCGCACACACCTGTGCGTACGCACACAACCCCAATTTTCGTAATCTGTGCGCGCACCCTACAGTGCGTGCGCACACCAGCTTATGCACCTTCTGTTGGGAGCGTTAGCACACCTTGTGCATCCGCAAGCTCCCTCATTTTGCCTCTGTGCGTGCGCACGGACCTGTGTGCGTATGCACAGAAGGCGTGAAAGCTGGCTGTTTTGACGTTTCATGTCAAAAAAAAAAATTTCGCCTTTCTGTGCATGGGCAAAGGTCTGTGCCAACACACACCTCAAAACAAAGCCTCTGGTCGCAGCATTAGAACGCATAGTGCGAATGCACAACCTTTTAATTTTTTCCCATCGACGCGTACGCGTAACCCACGCGTACGCGTTGCCTTGCATTTTTGCCATCCCACGCGCACGCGTCCCCGACGCGTGCGCGTGACCCCTTGTGCGTGCGCACATCCCTTTGTGCATACGCACAGCCCTGTTTTGTCACTACTACATTTCTTTTCTTCTCTTCTCTCTACTTCTTCTTTTATTCTTCCTTTCACCCCTCTCTTCTCTTGCTTTTACCTTATTCTTTACTTGCTTTACTTTGTTTTGTTTGCATTTCATCTATAGTTTAGTGATTATATTAGTTTGCTTTAGTTGTTTGTTAATTTAATAAGTTGCATGTGTTTTCTTAATGTTGATTGAGTTGCTTCTTGATTGAATTTCATCAGTGCACTTATACTTTTGCGTTAAATTACTAACACCTAATTGGATTTGCACATTTATATGTTGCGTATTAGGTGAAATTTTTATAAGTGAATAATGAATTTAGTGAATTGAGTTGAACTATTTATTCGTCATGGTTTTTGGTGAATATAATCACATAACAAGGTACTTGTCCCTTGTTAATGCCTTGCATTTTTTTGAGTCGACTTGACTTGATTCTTATCGAAACTTGTCACTTTTTGTAACAAGCACCTTATATATGTGATTATTTCATTATTCCTAAGGGTGAATAAGTAGTTTCTTTTTATTATTGAATTGGTTATTGTTAATTGTGCCATTTTCTATTAATTTTGCGCTTTCACTTGCACAATTTCAATATCCAATAGCTCAAATACTCATTTCACTTTAGTTGTGGTTACCTAGGTTGTTTGTATCTTGGTTGTTGCTTATTCATCACTTGCAACCTAGACCACTTAATTGAGGAAGATGGTATTTCTTTTGCTTTTGTGGTTATTGTTTTACCCGATCAATGTGTTGTGTTCTAAATTGTGCGCGTATTTAGAGTACACACATTGCCTTTTATCATACCACACACATCTCACTTTTCCTCAATTGTTGTTTATTTGTTTTCTATAGCAACCTGCAGCCCCCAGAGCCCACCCGCTGAAGGTGGAGCCTCAAAGCCCTTCATCCCTCAGATTGTGTGCATGCACGGAGAACCGTGCATTATTTAAGTGTGGGGGAGGATCGCCAACTTCAAGAGGGGTAAAATTTATTTTCTTAGACACTTTGCAACATTCCTTTTTGTTCTTTTTCTTCAATTTTTGCAACTTTTGTTCTTGTTTGCATTTTGTTTGGTTTAATTTGTTTGTGTATATCTCTTTAATGCTTATAGTTATATGATAGTAAATACTTGCATGTTGCATGTTAGATTAAATAAGTTTGGTAAAACAATAAAGAATTTTCAAGAATTCTCTTCTAGGGCGTTCCATTGATTGGATTTGAAACTTGTTTTGAACTTGCTTGAAGTATTCTTCTTAAGGAACATAGAAAAGAGCTTGAACAAATTACCTAGTGAGATTTGAGCTTAAATTGTGTGGTTGCACATTTTTAGCCACAATTTTTGTTCTTGTGTGTTATACTCCTTTTATGATTGTAATCATTGATTTGGTTTAATCTATATGTCCTATATTTGTTGTTTTGAATGCATTTAGTATGATTGAGGCCACTTTTTTTAATTTAAACTCACCTAACCCATATGGCCAACCCTTGCATCTACCTTTGTAAACCACTTTTGAGCCTTGATAATTCCCTTTTGTTCTTCATTTTATCACATCTTTTACCCTAAGTAAAAAACCAATAATGTCCATTAATGGTATCTTTGATTAGCTTGGGTTTGAGTGTGTGTGTTAATCAAGTATGGGAGAATTTGTGGGAAAATATTGGTAGTTAGTTTGGATTTTTATTTAGAAAATTTGGAAAAATGGGTAAACACTCATGAATCTATCATTTAAAATATATGCATCTCTTTTTGTTGATAAAAGGAAAATTTTGGTGTATATACCTTTTGAAAAAAAAGAAACAAAAAGAAATTATAATAAGAATGTTAAATAAAGGATGCATATGTGTGTGAATTGGAAAGAAGGATGCATGAGTGAGTGTGAAAAAGAGGATAAATGGATAGTTAGGTTGGTTTCTTTTATGTATATAGGATGATATAGGATTAGGTGGGATACTTGAACTAATCAAAGATTCAATCTATTTGCCCACTTAACCATATTAATCCTACCCTTACCCTAGCCCCATTACAACCCTCAAAAGTCCTCATGATATTTGCATTCATTCATCAAGTATTAGTTGATTGTTAGATGACTTGCAAATCTTTGAAAACATGATTAAAGGAGGATTGAGTGATTAAGCCCTAAACACTGAGTGATGAGAGTGTAAACACATCCAGTGAGGGTTTCAATTGCTCAATTCTATGATTCCATCTCTCATATTATATCTTCTTGCAAGTTGCTTGTTAGTTTTTGAAAAGTTCAAATCAAATCTTTGGATATGGATCACATTGCATTGATTCTTTGCCTTGACCCTAAGGTCTACTTTTGATTGATTGATGTTCTTTTGTTTGTTTTTGCCAAACTCAATTGGAATTATAGTCTATATATAGATAGATAGCATTTAGTATAGTTGACTGCATATAAGTGGTTTCATTTGATAAATTGCTTGCCTTCCTTATCCTTCTCCTTTGATTGTGATTAGCATGAGGACATGCTATTGTTTAAGTATGGGAAAATTGATGAATCCATATTTGACGATATATTTTGGTTTGATTTGAGTGGATTTCATCACTTAAAACCACATTTATTTATCCAAATAGCATACTTTTGTGTTCTCTCCTTTAATTGAGCCTAATTATGAAAACATGCTATTTTGTGCTTAATTTAATCACTTTTATCCCACTTTTATCCCATTCAATACCTTGATGGTTTTGATGAGTGATTTCAGGTGTAATAGGTTAGAATGGCTTGATAAGAGTGGAAGGAAAGCATGCAAGAGGGAGAAAACATGAAGAAAACAAAGGAGAAGTACACATTGGAGTGTGCATGCGCACAACCACCTGTGCGTACGCACAAGAACCACACAGCCATGTATGCGTACGCACAACAACCTGTGCGTATGCACATGTCCCAGCATGTGACTCACTTAAGGGAAATTGCTAGAGGCGATTTCTGGTTCTCCAGAGCCCAGTTTTTGGACCTTCTGAAGCTGATTCTTCCTATATTAAACAAGGCCTCACTCCATGTGAAAGGGGAGAGCAATTAGGGTTAGATTTTAGTCATGTAGTTTATTTTCTAGAGAGAGAAGCTCTCCCTTCTCTTTAGAACCTAGGGTTTTTAGTTTAATTTCCTTGTAATTTCTGGTTTTAATTCTTGTTTTCATCTAGTTTCTTCTACATTTCTTTGTTCTATTGTCTTAATTTCCTTATGTTATCTTGTTAATTTCTCATTTTTGTCACTTTTATGTTTAAGCACACTCTTGTTATTTTAATTTACATTTAATGCAATTTATGTTTTCATATCATTTATTGCTTTATTGAGTTGCTATCTTTACTTTCCTTGCTTGGTAGTTGTAGCATTTATTATTTCTTGTTATTTTACCATGCTTTATTTTCATGCCTCCCAAGTGTTTGATAAAATGCCTGGGTTGGTTTTAGCCTAGTTTATCCCACTCTTGGTTGGAAAATTGGGTGCTTAGGTGAACTTTAGCGGTGGATGTCCATTCCACATTGTGTGAGGATTGTTAATTAATTTGATTTCCCTTGACTCTAAGTGACCTCATAGTGTTGACTTAGGACTTAGGGATTGAGATGAATTATGTCCTTTTGACTTATCCTCGATGTAGGGTTGACTAATTGGGATTAATTCACACACAATTACCATGTTTGTGGTCCACAACTAGGATAGGAATCCTTAATTACCCACTTCTTGCCAAGAGTCCTTTTTAGCTTTCAACTTATATTTTCATTGCCTTTACTTGCCTTCATTTAATTTCTTGCATGTTAAGTTACTTTCTTGCTATTTACATTTTCTTCCCTCCTTCAATCAATCTCCTTTGTTCTCCCATAGCCAATGATTGAGCACTTCATTTGCAACTCCTAGGGAAGAACGACCCAAGGTTGAATTACTCTTGATCTCGGTTACTTTAAATTAAACATTTGATTATGAGAATTTATTATTGGTTTGGACTATGCTACCAATGAATTGATTCTTGTTTTGATCGATTCGGAACCGACATAAAAATTCTCTTTATCATGTACCTAGTTCGAAAGGCAGTTTAGCTATATCCGGTTCCCTCACTCGAATTTGTTGGTAACCTAACCGCAAATCAATATTAGACAATATTGTCGCACCTCTCAACTACTCCATTAGATTATCTATCCTTGGTAATGGTTACTTATTGTTAATTGTGATCATGTTCATTTGCCAAAAATCCACACACAATCTCATCCCACCGTCTTTCTTCTTTATCAGTAACATTGGAGTCCCCTTGGTGATACATTGGGACAAATAAACTTCTTTCCTAATAACTCATCTAATTACTTCTTCAACTCTACTTGATCCAATGGTGACATCTGATATGGTGCTATATAAACTGGTCCAGCTCTAGGCACCAAGTCAATATTAAATTTATCTTTTTCTGGGGTGTAAACTCAGGTATGTCATCCGGGAAAATGTCAGGAAACTCGTTGACTACTCAGATTTGCTCCAAATCTTGTTCACTACTTTCTGAGCTAGTTGATAATAAAACATAACCCTTACACCCACTACTACTAGAGTAACTTTTTGGGAATTCAAATAAAAGGTACAAGACTCAACTGGTCCAATGTGCATGTCAAATGATGGAAATATAATAATTTATTTGAAATAATCAAGCAAAACATGATGCTTAAATAACCAATCCAGTCTTAAGATAATTTCTAAACCATGCAAAGCCAAACAGACCAAGTCATGTATGAAAGTCCTAGTGGTGTGTGCGTACGCAAAACCCCCACACGTTTTCGTACAGCAGGAAATACCAGCAAGTGCACTGGGTGGTCCAAGTAATACCTGAGCGAGTCAGGGTCGATCCCACGAGGATTGTGGCTTGAAGCAAGCTTGTGGTTGTCTTGCAGGTCTTAGTCAGGCAGATCAGAAGGTTTATGTTATGAAGTACGATGATGATGAAACTATGAACGCAAAAGGGATAAAACCAATTGGATTATGCAATAATAGGAATTATATGCTGGATATAGAGTTGAGAGTTGGAGTTGCTTTGTCTTTCTGAAGTAACTCTAATACTACTATCTTCTTTATTTGTGACTGATCTTCTTCTATGGCAGGCTGTAAGTGATCAAAGCCATGCCAATGGTCTTTTATCTCCTCTGCTACAGAATAAACGCCAGGTACCTTGGTCATTCACTCCAATGGAGGGTGAAGTGCTTAGCAAATCATTCTCCTGGCGATCCTACTCAAAACTCCACAGACAAGGTAGAATCTTTCAGATCAGAGAACGCTGCTTTTTGGATCTAGCCTATACCACAGATACCTTAATCTCCCTGGAAATAAGCTGAACTAGTGTCTCAAGAAGTCTCCAACGAAATCATGGATTAACCGTCTGAGAGAGTAGCTGTTGATTCGTGCTTTTCTTCCAGGTACTCACACGAATCCAAGTAGACGCGGGTGTTTGTCAGGTACGTTCATCTTAATATGATGAACAGAGCTAATTGGTTGGATCATCCTGTTCATCACGATAAAGATCAGAATATACATCTTAGAGATAGATCAGAAACGGATCGAAGAAGAAGAAATAGTACTTTTATTAATTCATAGGACTCAACAGGGCTCCTCCCCTCAACCTAGGAGGTTTAGAAACTCATACTAAGGTATAACAATGGTGAAAATGAAAATAATGAGAAAAGTGATGAATGTTGTCAAGAAGTGTGAATCTAATCCCTTAAATACTAAACTAATGACTAATAAGGATACAACAGTCTTTTTTTAGTGCTAAAATCCACTTCTGAGGCCCACTTGGTAAGTGTTTGGGATGAGCTTGATGAGATCTACGTGCATTGAGGTCTCTTGGACGTGGAATCCCAGCTTGGGGGTCCTCTCTGGGCCTTTGGGCGCTGGGCTCTGCTCTTTGGGCGCTGGATGCTTGGAAGGGTGCAGGAAGCTGGCGTTGGATGCCAGTTTTGGGCCTTCTAATCTGAAGCAAAGTATGGACTATTATATATTGCCGGAAAGCTCTGGAAGTCAGCTTTCCATAGATATTGAGAGTGCTCTATTTGGACTTTTGTAGAACTAGAAAAGCTCTTCTGAATGCAGGCAGATCAGATTTGGACAGCATCTGCAGTGCTTCCCCTGTCTCTGAATCAGACTTCTGCACCAGCTCTTCAATTTCAGTCAGAAAATACCTGAAATTGCCCAAAAATACAAAAACTCATAGTAGACTCCAAAAATATTATTTTAACACTAAAACCTATAGAAACTAAATAAAAACTAAACAAAAACTACTAAAAACTATATGAAAGTGATGTCAAAAAGTGTATAAAATATCCGCTCATCACAACACCTAACTTAAACCATTGCTTGTCCCCAAGCAACTAAAAATACAGCAGGATAAAAAAATTAAAATACAATAAATTTCTAAGTTTCAAATGAAGCTTAGTTACAATCAGATGAGCGGGACTTAGTAGCTTTTTGCTTCTGAATAGTTTTGGCATCTCACTATCCATTGAAACTCAGAGATGTTGGCATCTTTAGGAACCTAGAATCCAGATAATATCATTGACTCTCCTAGTTAAGTTTATTTTGATTCTTGAACACAGCTTTCTGAGTCTTGGTCGTAACCCTAAGCACTCTGTTTTTCAGTATTACCACTGGATACATTCATGCCGCAGACACTTTAACTGGGTGATCCTTTTCAGATTGTGACTCAGCTTTGCTAGAGTCCCCAGAAAGAGGTGTCCAGAGTTCTTAAGCACACTCTTTTTGCTTTGGACCACGACTTTAACCGCTCAGTCTTAAGCTTTTCACTTGACACCTTCACGCCACAAGCACAGGGTTAAGGACATCTTGGTTTAGCTGCTTAGGCCAGGAATTTATTCCTTTGGGCCCTCCTAACCACTGATACTCAAAGCCTTGGGCTCTTTTGCTCTTGCCTTTTGGTTTAAAGGGTTATTAGCTTTTTCTGCTTGCTTTTTATTTTTTTTCTTTCTCTTTATTTTTCACCACTTTTTTTTCTTTTTTTTTTTTTGCATGCAAGCCCTTTTTTTTTGGCTGCTTTTTCTTACTTCAAGAATCAATTTTAGAGATTTTTCAGATCATCAATAATACTTTTCCTTTTTCCTTATTCTTTCAAGAGCCAACATTCATAAATTTCAACTTCAAATATCTAACTATTTATTCATACATTCAAAAAACAAAAGCAATTGACACCACATCAATCATAATTAAACTAATCTTATTTTAAACTTAAAATTCATGCATCTTTCAATTCTTTTCAAATAAAAAATTTTATTTAAGCAAGGTGAGAGATATATGGGACATTTTACATCTTTAAGACATCAAATGCAAATGATCATGCAACTTAGAACAATAGAACAGAAAATAAAGAAACAGAAAAAAAATAAAATAGGAAAGGAGTAAAAGGGAACAAATCTACCTGAATGATGGTGGCCAGTGCTCCTCCTTGAGGATCCAATGTGATGCTTGGTCTCTTCTAGGTCACTCCTTTATTTTTGTTGAGGCGGTTGCACAGGCTCATGTGCATGCTCTCTGGTTTGCTCAATCCTCTTCTTCTATACTTAAGAGTGGTAGAAGTTACAAAAGCAAAGCTTTTGCCCAACACCAAACTTAAGAGTTTTGCTCGTCCTCGACTAGACATGATCAATGGGAAAGAAGAAGGTGGGGTAGGTGGAGCTTCTGTGGGTCTTGGTCCTGAGAGGCTAGGAAATTCCAGATTCCTTACTTCTCTGCGCTGGCATTTGAACGCCCAGGGGCTGCTCCCTGGCTGGCATTTAACGCCAGCAAAGCTCCCTGGTATACGAATTGTAAATCACACTTTTGACAACTCGTACCACTAACCAGCAAGTGCACTGGGTCGTCCAAGTAATACCTTACGTGAGTAAGGGTCGAATCCCACGGAGATTCTTGGCTTGAAGCAATCTATGGTTATCTTGTAATTCTTAGTCAGGATATCAATTATAATTATCAGTTTGGATTGCGAAAAATAAAAGAGCATGAATTAAATACTTGTTATGAAGTAATGGAGAATATGTTGGAGTTTTGGAGATGCTTTGTCTTCTGAATCTCTGCTTTCCCCCTGTCTTCTTCTTCACGCACGCAAGGTTCCTCCTATGGCAAGCTGTGTGTTGGTGGATCACTGTTGTCAATGGCTACCATCCGTCCTCTCAGTGAAAATGGTCCAGGTGCGCTGTCACTGCACGACTAATCATCTGTCGGTTCTCACTCATGCTGGAATAGGATCCATTGATCCTTTTGCGTTTGTCACTACGCCCAACCCTTGTGAGTTTGAAGCTCGTCATAGTCATTCAATCCCTGAATCCTACTCGGAATACCACAGACAAGGTTTAGACTTTCTGGATTCTCAAGAATGCTGCCAATGGATTCTAGCTTATACCACGAAGATTCTGATTAAGGAATCCAAGAGATACTCATTCAATCGAAGGTAGAACGGAGGTGGTTGTCAGGCACACGTTCATAGGTTGAGAATGGTGATGAGTGTCACGGATCATCACATCCATCATATTGAAGTGTGAATGAACATCTTAGATAGAAACAAGCGTGTTTGAATAGAAAACAGAAATAATTGCATTAATTCATCGAGACACAGGAGAGCTCCTCACCCCAACAATGGAGTTTAGAGACTCATGCCGTCAAAGAGTACAAAGTTCAGATCTAAAATGTCATGAGGTACAAAATAAATCTCTAAAAGTTGTTTAAATACTAAACTAGTAACCTAGGTTTACAGAAAATGAGTAAACTAAGATAGATAGTGCAGAAATTCACTTCTGGGGCCCCCTTGGTGTGTGCTGGGGCTGAGACATGAGCTTTACACGTGCCTAGGCTGTTTCTAAAGTTAAACGCCAGGTTGTAACCTGTTTCCGGCGTTTAACTCCAACTTGTAACCTGTTCCTGGCGTTTAACGCCAGAATGCAACATGGAACCGGCGTTGAATGCCAGTTTACGTCGTCTATCCTTGAACAAAGTATGGACTATTATATATTACTGGAAAGCCCTAGATTTCTACTTTCCAACGCAATTGAGAGCGCGCCAATTAAATTTCTGTAGCTCCAAAAAATCCATTCCGAGTGCAGGGAGGTCAGAATCCAACAGCATCAGCAGTCCTTTTTTAGCCTGAATCAGATTTTTGCTCAGCTCCCCCAATTTCAGCCAGAAAATACCTGAAATTATAAAAAAACACACAAACTCATAGTAAAGTCCAGAAATATGAATTTTTCCTAGAAAATAATAAAAATATACTAAAAACTAACTAAAACATACTAAAAACTACATGAAATTGACCCCAAAAAGCGTATAAAATATCCGCTCATCACTCCCCTCTTGGGGTGTTTGAATGCCTAGTGAGGGCTTCCTCACTGGCATTCACTTTGACACTCTTATCAGAGTGTGCTGTTTTTACTGTTGTGAATTATGTATCTTGACTGATGTACATAATCATGACTCTGACAACTGGAAACAAAATGAAAGAAAAATAAATATGGTTGAGTAAAGTTAGGTTGCCTCCCAATAAGTGCTTCTTTAATGTCTTTAGCTGGACTTCACTGTACTTATGTTAGTAGTGGTGTTAAGCCTCCCGGCTCTATATCTCCATCAAACTAATGTTTAACCCTCTGTCCATGGACAGTGAACCTGGTTTCTTTACCTTGAAGTTCTATGTGTCCGTAAGGTGATACCTTGGTAATCACAAACGGTCCTATCCACCGGGATTTATGTTTTCCAGAGAATAGTTTGAGTCTTGAATTAAACAGCAGGACTTTCTATCCTGATTTAAAGACTCTGGAAGCTAGCTTCCTGTCATGCCACCTCTTTGCCTTCTCCTTATAGATTCTTGCATTTTCAAATGCTTCTAAGCGGAAATCTTCCAACGCATTTAGTTGGAGCAGCCGTTTCTCCCCTGCGGCTTTAGCATCAAGGTTGAAGAACCTAGTAACCAAATAGGCTTTATGTTCTAGTTCTACTGGCAAATGACAGGATTGCCCATATACTAACTGATATGCGAAAGTTCTAATGGGGGGTTTTGAAAGCTGTTCTGTATGCCCACCGAGCATCATCAAGCTTTCTATCCCAATCCTTTCTAGAGGCACTTACTGTCCTTTCTAAGATTCGCTTTAGTTCTCTATTTGAGACTTCAGCTTACCCATTAGCTTGGGGATGATACGGTGTTGCTATTTTATGGTGAACTCCGTATCAGCTTAAGACAGAATCCAACTGTCTATTGCAGAAATGAGTTTCTCCATCACTGATTAGTGTCCTGGGGACACCAAACCTGCTGAAAATGTTCTTTTGGAGGAACTTCATTATGACTTTAGTGTCATTAGTGGGTGTTGCTCTTGCTTCAACCCATTTAGACACGTAGTCTACTGCCACAAGGATGTAAGTGTTTGAGTATGATGGTGGGAATGGGCCCATAAAATCTATCTCCCACACGCCAAACAACTCAATCTTTAGGATTCTTTGTTGAGGCATTCTGTGACCATGAGGAAGATTGCCAGTCCTCTAGCAACTATCACAGTTACGGACAAACTCTCTAGAGTCTTTAAAGAGAGTAGGCCAGTAAAAACTACTTTGGAGTACCTTAGTGGCTGTCCACTCACCTCCAAAGTGTCCTCCATAGTCAGAGCTATGGCAATGCCATAGAATTTTCTGTGCCTCTTCTTCAGACACAGCGTCGAATTATTCCATCTGAGCATCTCTTAAAGAGATATGGCTCATCCCATAGATAATACTTTGCACCATCCATGAGCGTCCGGGCTTACTGCCTGGAAAATGCTTTGGGAATGAACCGGATAGCCTTGTAGTTTGCAATGTCTGCAAACCAAGGTACTATCCAGATGGCATAGAGCTGCTCATCTGTAAAGGATTCGGATATGTCAGTAGAGGGAGAAGAAGTCCCTGCTACCGGCTTAATCCGGGACAAGTGATCAGCTACCTGATTTTCTGCCCTTTTTCTGTTTCTAATTTCTATATCAAACTCTTGCAGGAGTAATACCCATCTTATAAGTATGGGTTTAGAATCCTGCTTAGTGAGTAGATATTTTAGAGCAATATGGTTAGCATAAATAATGACCTTAGATCCTACTAAGTAGGATCTAAACTTGTCAATGGCGTAAACCACTGCAACTAGCTCTTTTTCTGTAGTAGTGTAATTTTTCTGTGCATCATTTAATACGCGAATAGCATAGTAAATGACATGCAGAAGCTTGTCATGTCTCTGACCTAGGACTGCGCCAATTGCATGATCGCTTGCATCACACATTAGCTCAAATGGCAAATCCCAGAGATGATAGGAGCACTGACAAGCTTGGCCTTCAGAGTTTTAAAAGCATGCAGGCATTCTGGGTCAAAGACGAATGGAACATCAGTGGCCAAGAGATTGCATAGGGGTTTGGCAATTTTAGAAAAATCTTTTATGAACCGCCTGTAGAAGCCTGCATGTCCAAGGAAGCTTCTGATAGCCTTAACACTAGTAGGTGGAGGTAAGCATTCGATCACTTCCACTTTAGCTTGATCCACTTCTATCCTTTTGTTTGATATCCGATGTCCAAGAACAATGCCCTCTGTGACCATGAAGTGGCATTTCTCCCAGTTTAAAACTAGGTTTGTTTCTTGGCATCTTTTTAGGACCAGGGTCAGATGATTGATAAACCGCTATTTGACAGTTTATTTTGTACTAAATGGAGTGGATTTTATCCATTATTCTCACACTTATTCATAGAATTCGCATGTTTTATATTTTCCTTCCTAATTTTGTGCTATGATTGAAAACATGCTTCTTTGGCCTTAAATTTGCTAATTTTAATCCTCTATTATTAGCATTCAATGTTGTGATATGGTTGTTAACTGTTTTTAGGGTTTATAGGGCAGGAATGGCTTAGAGGATGGAAAGGAAGCATGCAAAAGTGGAAGGAACACAAGAAATTGAAGGAATTGCTAAGCTGTCAAGCCAGACCTCTTTGTACTAAATCGATCATAACTTGAGCTACAAAGGTCTAAAAGAGGCGTTTCTAGTTGCGTTAGAAAGCTAACATCCGAGGTTTCAAAACGATATACAATTTGCCATAGTTGTCTTGGAGTTAGGTGACATGTACGCATGGATGACGCGTACGGGTGACCAGGAATTGTTCAGCGACGCGTACGCATGGCTGATGCGTACGCGTGACAAAGCGTCACGTGCTGCAGATATCATAAGTCACTGGGGGCGATTCTTGAGCTATTTTTGGCCCAGTTTCAAGCCCAAAAATACTGATTAGAAGCTACAGAGTGAGGCTGGAAGGGGAATCAATCAATCACTTTTCATTATTCACATTAGTTAGGTTTAGATGTAGTTTTCTAGAGAGAGAGGCTCTCTCCTCTCTCTAGGTTTTTAGATTTATTTCTTCTCAAATTTCAGGTTCAATGTTCCTTTAATTTAGTTTTCTTCTACTTTTATTTGTTCGACTACTTTAGTTTATCTTCTTCTTTTATTAATTTCCCTTTTTCACCATTTTTATGTTTAATGATATCTTGTTACGTTTGGTTTCTTTTAATGAAATTTATGTTCTCTATGTCTATTGTTACTCTCTTTAATTGTTAGTCATTTATGTTTGCAATTGGTTGTTTAGATTTTATTATCTCTTATTAATTCTCTATGTTTTTATTTTGCACCTTCCAAGTGTTTGATAAAATGCTTGGCTGAATTTTAAATTAACTTTTTATATTCTTAACTTGGATTGATTAGTTGAGAATATAGAGTTATCAAATTCTCTTGTTGAAGGATAATTGAAAATAGCTGATTGGCTTAGCCTTCACCAAATCTAGTCTTTGATTAGGACTTGTGAACCTAAGTTGATTTTGCTCACTTAACTTACCTTCATTGTAGAGGTTAACTAAGTGAGAGCGAAATACAATTACCATTACAATTGATGACGATAACGAGGACATGACTTCTAAGTCTTAATCCTAGTTAATAGTTTTCTTAGTTATTGATTTATTTTCTTGCCATTTTATTTTCTTGTTTCTTATTACAAAATCCAAAAAGATACAATCTCAAAACCAATAATAAATACACTTTCCTACGATTCCTTGAGAGATGACCCGAGGATTAATACTTCGGTTAATTTTCATTGGGTTTGTATTTGTGTGACGAACGCATTTTTTTGCTAGTAAAGAATTCACAGAAGTAATTACGTTGTAAGTATAGCTTCTAAACCAACAAAGAACCCTTTCATACAAAAATTTGTTTATCACTAAAGCAAACCCAATAAAAATAAACCAAAGTATTTAAACCGCGGGTCATCTCTCAAGGAATTGCAAGGAGGTATAGTTATTATTGGTTACGGAAAAGTGTATTTTTGGGTTTTTGAATATTGAACAAGGAAATTAAATGATAAGAAAATAAACTAATAATTAAGAAAACTCTTGGCAAGATATAAAAATTGGAAGTCCTATCCTAGTTATCCTTATCAATTTTGATGGGAATTGTTCATTGCTCCCACTTAGTTAACCTCTAACTATGAAGGTAAGTCAAATAGATAAATCAATATGAATCCTCAAGTCCTAGTCAACTCCCAAGGAAAGACTAGAGTTAGTAGAATCCAAGTCAATTAGCAACTTTTAATTATCAATCAACAAAGGAGTTTGATAACTCAAGAGTCTCCAATTAATCAATTCAAGCTAAGAATGTAAGAAGCTAATTTAAAATCATAAATATGAAATACCTCAAATTGTATTAAATAAAGAAATCAAATCTGACATGGAGTTCATAAACCAAATTGTCAGCATAAAGTAATCAACAAGGAAAAGAAATAAACTGGAATGCTGGAACAAATAAAAGTAGAAGAGAAACTAAATTAAAGGAACATTGAACCTGGAATTGAGAAGAAATAAACCTAAAACTAAGAGAAATCCTAAAACCTAGAGAGAGGAGAGAGGAATTGTGAATAATTGATGCATGTTGTGTCATTGAATTCATGGACCCCCCCCATTCTATAGCCTCTAATTTGTGCTTTTTGAGCCAAAACCTGGGTCAAAAATAGCCCAGAAATCGCCCCCATTTTCTGATGCGTCCAGCACGTGGCTCTGTCACGCGTACGCGTCGTTCATGTGTACGCGTGGATTGAACTTTCGCCAGGTCACGCGTACGCGTGATCCACGCGTGTACATCGCCTAACAGCATGGAAACTATGGTAAATTATATATCATTTCGAAGCCCCAGTGTTAGCTTTTCAATGCAACTAGAACCGCCTCATTTGGACCTCTGTAGCTCAAGTTATGGTCGATTTAGGACAAAGAGGTCAGGCTTGACAAATTTAGCAATTCCTTCAATTTCTTGTATTCCTTCCACTTTGGCATGCTTCCTTTCCATCCTATAAGTCATTCCTGCCCTATAAACCCTGAAATCACTTAACACACATTTCAAGGCATCGAATGATAATAAGAGAGGATTAAGATTAGCAAATTTAAGACCAAAGAAGCATATTTTCAATCGTAGCACAAAATTAGGAAGGATTTGTAAAATCATGCAAATTGTATGAATAAGTATGAAAAGACTTGGTAAAAACCACTCAATTTAGCACAAGATAAACCATAAAATAGTGGTTTATCAATCTCTCCACACTTAAACATTAGCATGTCCTCTTATGAAATGCAACCTATCTATATGTATGCAACTAAATGCAAAATGCTCTTACGTACTTGGTTAAAAGTAAGCAAATCTTTCAAGAAGAAATATAAATTGGATCTTAGTAATTCAAATCATAAATAAATTACAAGTAAACTTGCAAAAGAAGATAGCTCATGAAAGTCGGGAACAAGAAATCGAGCATCGAACCCTCACCAGAAGTGTATACACTCTAATCACTCAAGTGTTTAAGGTTCGATTCTCTCAATTCTCTACTAACCTTGCTTTCTAAGGCTTGCTCTTCTTCTACCAATCAACAAATAATTTGATGCACAAATACACATATCAAGAGGTCTTTCAAGGGTTGTAATGGGGTTAGGGTCAAGGTAGGAATGTATTTGGTCAAGTGCACTAAAATCTGAATCCTTAATTAACTTAAACTTTTCCACCTAACTTAAGCCAATCCATGTAATCAGAATATAAAACCTAACTATCCATTAACCATGTTTTCCATATATTCATGCATCCTAATTTTGAGTACAGTACATATGCATTGCTTTCACTATTTACTTTGGGGCATTTTTGTCCCCTTTTTATTACTTGTTCTTTTTCTTATATTTTTCTCCTTTTTTTTCTTTTTTTTATTTTATTATTTTTTTTCTCAATGCATATGATTAAATTATTGAATGCATGAACATGTCCTAACCATTTCTTTCACATTTTCATAAAGATATACAACACCCAATTCTTAAACCAAACGTTCCCAAATGCACTTTTCCCCACACTTAATTTATGAGCACTCTCACTAGTCTAAGCTAACCAGGGATTCAAATTAAGGACATTATTGTTTTCCGCTTAGAGTTAGTGATGTGCTAAAGTAAAGAACAAAGGGGTATAATAGGCTCAATATTGGTTTGCAAAGGATAAGAAAGGGTAAGGCCATATGGGTATGTAAGCTCAGTGAAACAAAGGCCTCAATCATATAAGTGCATGCATACATCAAACAATGAAAATATAGAATTAAGCAAGACAAATATCACAATTTTAGAGAGAACAACACACACCAAAAATAAAATATTGGTTGATAAAATGTAACCAATTCAAATAGGCTCAAAATCTCACTAGTTTTGTGTGTTCGAGCTCTAAACCATGTTCCAGTATAATATTCCTTCAAACAAGTTCGATAAAAATTTTAATTCAAATTAGTGAAATGCTATAAAAGGTTTCTTGAAAAAGAATTCATCACTTCAACCAAGTAGTGGTAAAATATGCACAAAATCAAGCAAACATGCAATCAAATCCAAATGCAACAATGAACTAACAAAGAAAATAAAACATTGGTGTTGAGAAGAAAATAACTAACCCACAGAAGTCGGTATCGACCTCCCCAAATAAACTGGAATGCTAGAACAAATAAAAGTAGAAGAGAAACTAAATTAAAGGAACATTGAACCTAGAATTCAGAAGAAATAAACCTAAAACTAAGAGAAATCCTAAAACCTAGAGAGAGGAGAGGAGAAAGCCTCTCTCTCTAGAAACTACATCTAAAACCTAAATTGTGAATAATTGATGAATGTTGTGTCATTGAATTCATGGACCCCCCCACTCTATAGCCTCCAATCTGTGCTTTTTGGGCCAAAAATTGGGTCAAAAACAGCCCAGAAATTGCCTCTAGCATTTTTTTATGCGCCAGAAATTGCCTAACAATATGGCAACTATGACAAATTATATATCATTTTGAAGCCCCAAATGTTAGCTTTTCAAGGTAACTGAAACTGCCTCATTTGAACCTCTTTCGCTCAAGTTATGGTTGATTTAGTACAAAGAGGTCAGGCTTGACAACTTGATGCCAGGGCATTTTGGCCAGTTTCACTGAGCTTTTCTTTACTGTTTTAGGGAAGTTTCATGCATTTTCTTAGTAAATAAGCAAGTTTTGATTAGAAATACACTTACATCTTGATTCAGGCTAACAGTGTGAACTTTACATGATTTCATGAGAATTATGCATGAATTGAATGACAAATTGGATAATGCATGATCTCATGACTTGGAATAGAGTTTTGATGCACTTTATTTGCTTGATTTCAGGATAAAAGAAGCAAGGAAGAGCTACGTTAGTAGCCACGTTAGTCCAATTAACGTTACCACTAACGTGGAATGGGCATAAGCTTGTAGTGTTAATGAGAAAAGTGATTGCCAATAACGCCTTCGAAGCCATCGTAACCTACGTTAGTTACATTAACGTGGGAGCTAACGTGGAAAGAAAAGAGGAGCTCCAACATTAGTGGTAAAAGTGAACACCACTAATGTTCTAAAAGGTCATACATAAGCCATGTTAAGAGCCACGTTAATCTAATTAATGTGAACTCTAACGTGGAGATTAGAGGAGATCGCCAACGTTAGTGACACTCACCTTTGTCACTAACGTTGGAACAGGCCAAGATTGCCCACGTTAGTGGTCACGTTAAGACCACTAACGTGAAGGGTAACGTGGAACAAGGAGTGATAAGCCAACGTTAGTGACACTCACCTTTGTCACTAACGTTGGAGATGGCAATTACCACCACATTAGTGGCCACGTTAATCTAATTAACGTGAACTCTAACGTGGGAAGAAGGGGCGTTTGGAGCGTTAGTGACAAAGGTAAGTGTCACTAACGCTCTCGAAGCTTAGGCATACCCACATTACGGGTCACGTTAGTTATACTAACGTGAACTCTAACGTGGAAAAAAGAGGCAATAAGCAACGTTATTGGAAAAGGTGAATGCCAATAATGTTTGCGAAGGACCAAGAGGTCACGTTAGTGCCACTAACGTTGAAGTTAACGTGGATCGTTTTTGGCTTGGAACGTTAGTGAAAAAGGTGATCGTCACTAACGTTCTCGAACCCATATTTTCACTTAACGTTAACACCACTAACGTCCTAACTAACGTCCATGCCTAACTCACACTTTTTCTGCAAGCAAAGCTGAGCCCACTGAAGACTATAACTACTTCAACTCAAGATCAAAGGCCCATATCCAAGACTTGAAGAGCCAACTAGAAGATCAGAAGAGTAGTATATATAGGAGTAGTTTTGAACTAGTATAGAGAGCTTTGGGCATTTTGGAGAACTACACTCTATATATTTTACTTTCTCTGCAACTTCTAGTTTTATTTTCAGAATGCATTCTTCTTTATCTTCTTCCATTTCCAGAGCTATGAACAACTAAACCCCTTTCATTGGGTTAGGGAGCTCTGTTGTAATTTGATGGATCAATAATAGTTATTATTCTTCTTCTTTCTTTTCTCTTGATTTTACTAGAAGGCTTTCAATCTTCATCCAATTGGGTAGTTGTCTTGGAAAAGAAGCTATTCATACTTGGATCTCTTCGAAACCTTGGAAGAGGAATGAAGAGATCATGCTAGAAATACTTTCTCATGTTGGACCAAATTGGGGTGTGGATGGATATAATCACATATAATCCTACCAACACTTTGATTTGGGAATACATGTGGTATAATCAGTGACCATACTTCATCTCTTCTCATGAGCAATTAGACCAAGGAATTGGCTATTGATCAAGATTTGAGAGATTGAATTACCAAGGAATTGGAATTCAGTCGCTTAAGATTGCCAAGGAGATCAATGAATGCATTGATTGAGGAAGAGATGAGAATGAACTTGATCCGGAGAATACAACATCTCCTGAGCCCAATGAATCCCCCATTTCTGATCTTACCCATTCTCTTCACTTTCTGGCATTTAATTTTATGCTCATCTTCCCAAATCCCCATTTAAGATTCTGCAATTTACTTTCCGCCATTTACATTTTGCTCTTTATTTCTAGCATTTACATTTTCTGTTATTTACCTTTCTGCCATTTAATTTCTTACAAATCTCAACTCAAATTCTGCTTAGCTCAACTAGAACATTCCTCTAATTAAAGTTGCTTGACCAATCAATCCCTGTGGGATTCAACCTCACTCTATTGTGAGTTTTTACTTGAGGACAATTCGGTATACTTGCCGAGGGAAATTTGTTGAGAGACAAGTTTCCATGCATCAAGTTTATGGCGCCGTTGCCGGGGATTGCTTTTGTATCAGCAATGATTAAATTCGTGGATAACTAGATTGAGCATTTTTCTTTTGTTTGATTTAATTTCATTTGAGTGATTTACTTTCAGTTTTAGTTATTTTCTTCCCTTTACCCCTTACCCGTTTATGTTATTGGTGCACGAAATTACAATCACACTTTTGCAACTCTGCATAACTAACCAGCAAGTGCACTGGGTCATCCAAGTAATACCTTACGTGAGTAAGGGTCAATCCCACGGAGATTGTCGGCTTGAAGCAAGCTATGGTTATCTTGTAACTCTTAGTCAGGATATCAATAATTCTCAGATTTAATTGTAAAAAGTAAAAGAACATGAAATAAATACTTGTTATGCAGTGATGAAGAACAGGTTGAGGCCTTGGAGATGCTTTGTCTTCTGAATCTCGGCTTTCCTACTATCTTCTTCTTCATGCATGCAAGGCTCCTTCCATGGCAAGCTTTATGTTGGGCATCACCGTTGTCAATGGCTACTTCCTGTCCTCTCAGTGAAAATGTTCCAAATGCGCTGTCACCGCACGGCTAATCATCTGTCGGTTCTCGATCATGCTGGAATAGGATCCATTGATCCTTTTGCGTCTGTCACACACCCAACAATCGCGAGTTTGAAGCTCGTCACAGCCATCCCTTCCCAGATCCTACTCAGAATACCACAGACAAGGTTTAGACGTTCCAGATCTTAGGAATGGCCACCAATAATTCTAGCTTATACCACGAAGACTCTAATCTGAATCATGAGGCTAAGAGATATGCATTCAATTTAAGGTAGAACAGAGGTGGTTGTCAGGCACGCGTTCATAGGTGAGAATGATGATGAGTGTCACGGATCATCACATTCATCAGGTTGAGGTGCGAATGAATATCTTAGAATAGAAGCAAGCATGATAGAATGGAAAACAGTAGTAATTGCATTAATTCATGAAGAACAAAAGAGCTCCTCACCCCCAACAATGGGGTTTAGAGACTCATGCCGTAGAGAATATAATAAGAAACGTGTAAAGTATCATGAGGTCCAAAATGAATCACTAAAAGTAGTTTTTATAGTAAACTAGTGACCTAGGGTTACAGAAAATGAGTAAGCTAGGGTGTTTAGTGTAAAAATCCACTTCCGGGGCCCACTTGGTGTGTGCTTGGGCTGAGCATTGAAGCTTTCATGTGTAGAGACTTTTCTTGGAGTTAAACGCCAGCTTTTGTGCCAGTTTGGGCGTTTAACTCCAGTTTTTATGCCAGTTCTGGCGTTAAACGCTAGAAATCTTGAGCTGACTTGGAACGCCTGTTTGGGCCATCGAATCTCGGACAAAATATGAACTATTATATATTGCTGAAAAGCCCAGGATGTCTACGTTTTAACGCAATTAAGAGCGCACCAATTGGGCTTCTGTAGCTCCATAAAATCCACTTTGAGTGCAGGGAGGTCAGAATCCAACAGCATCTGCAGTCCTTTTTCAGCCTCTGAATCAGATTTTTGCTCAGGTCCCTCAATTTCAGCCAGAAAATACCTAAAATCACAGAAAAACACACAAACTCATAGTAAAGTCCAGAAAAGTGAATTTTAAATAAAAACTAATAAAAATATAATAAAAACTAATTAAAACATACTAAAAACAATGCCAAAAAGCGTATAAATTATCCGCTCATCACAACACCAAACTTAAATTGTTGCTTGTCCCCAAGTAACTAAAAATCAAATAGGATAAAAAGAAGAGAATATACAATGAATTTCAAAAACATCTATGAAGATTAGTATTAATTAGATGAGCGGGGCTTTAAGCTTTTTGCCTCTGAATTGTTTTGGCATCTCACTTTATCCTTTGAAGTTCAGAATGATTGGCTTCTATAGGAACTCAGAATCCAGATAGTGTTATTGATTCTCCTAGTTAAGTATGTTGATTCTTGAAGACAGCTACTTTATGAGTCTTGTTCGTGACCCTAAGCATTTTATTTTCTAGTATTACCACCGGATACATAAATGCCACAGACACATAACTGGGTGAACCTTTTCAGATTGTGACTCAACTTTGCTAGAGTCCCCAATTAGAGGTGTCCAGAGCTCTTAAGCACACTCTTTTTGCTTTTGGACCACGACTTTAACTGCTCAGTCTCAAGTTTTAACTTGACACCTTCCCGCCACAAGCACATGGTTAGGGACAGCTTGGTTGAGCCGCTTAGGCCAGGATTTTATTCCTGTAGGCCCTCCTATCCACTGATGCTCAAAGCCTTGGATCCTTTTTTATTTCACCCTTGCCTTTTGGTTTAAAGGGCTATTGGCTTTTTCTGCTTGCTTTTTCTTTTTCTTTCTTTTTTTTCGCTTTCTCTCTTTTTTTTGCAAGCTTTTCACTGCTTTTTCTTGCTTCAAGAATCAATTTTATGATTTTTCAGATTATCAAATAACATTTCTCCTTTTCCATTATTCTTTCAAGAGCCAACAATTTTAACATTCATGAATCAACAAATTAAAAAATATGCACTGTTCAAGCATTCATTCAGAAAAACAAAAGTATTGCCACCACATCAAAATAATTAATCTGTTTTAAAATTTGAAATTCATGCACTTCTTTTTCTTTTTCAATTAAAAACATTTTTCATTTAAGAGAGGTGATGGATTCATTTTCATAGCTTTAAGGCATAGACACTAAGACACTAGTGATCATGTAATAAAGACATAAACATAGATAAACATAAAGCATAAAAATTTGAAAAACAGAAGATAAAGAACAAGGAGATTAAGGAACGGGTCCACCTTAGTGATGACGGCTAGTTCTTCCTCTTGAAGATCTTATGGAGTGCTTGAGCTCCTCAATGTCCCTTCCTTGCCTTTATTGCTCCTCTCTCATGACTCTTTGATCTTCTCTAATTTCACGAAGGAGGATGGAATGCTCTTGGTGCTCCACCCTTAGTTGTCCCTTATTGGAACTTAATTCTCCTAGAGAGGTGTTAATTTGCTTCCAATAGTTTTGTGGAGGAAAATGCATCCCTTGAGGCATCTCAGGGATTTCATGATGATGATTTTTCTCATGCTCTTGTTGAGGTCCATGAGTGGGCTCTCTTGTTTGCTCCATCCTTTTCTTAATGATGGGCTTGTCCTCTTCAATGAGGAGTCTTGACCACAACTTCATAGAAGTGGTCTTGATGGACCTTTGAGATGAATCTCTCCATCTCTCATGACTCGAAGGTGGAAGTAATTGCCTTTCCATTCCTCTTTCTAGAGGTTTCTCCGGCCTTAGGTGCCATAAATGGTTATGGAAAAACAGAAAAAGCTGAGCTTTTCCACACCAAACTTAAAAGGTTTGCTCGTCCTCGAGCAAAAGAATAAAGAAAGGAGGAGAAGAAGAAGAGATGGATGAGATGAAAGTGTGTGAATTATTCGGCCAAGGGGGGTTTTAGGTGGTTATAATGTGGAAAAGGAAGGAGTGATGGTGTGAATTTGAGTGGGTGGGTGTAGGTGGTTTGTATGATGGTTTTAGAGGAGTAATAGAGGTGATTGGTGGAGGTTATTTGGGGAAGAGTATTATAAAAAGGTGCGAAGAAGTGAGAGAGTGAGTTGAGGTTGGTGGGGAACCTGTGGGGTCCACAAATCCTGAGGTGTCAAGGATTTCCCATCCCTGCACCAATTAGGCTTGCAAAACGCCCTTTGCTGCCAATCCTGGCGTTAAACGCCAAGTTGCTGCCCATTTCTGGCGTTTAACGCCGGCTTCTTGCCCTTTTCTGGCGTTAAACGCCAGTCTGGTGCCCATTTTTGGCGTTAAACGCCCAGAATGGTGCCAGACTGGGCGCTTAACGCCCATTCTGCTTCCTTTACTGGCGTTTAAACGCCAGTAGGCTTCTCCTCCAGGGTGTGCTATTTTTCATTCTATTTTTCAAATTGTTTTTGCTTTTTCAATTGTTTTTGTGACTTCACATGATCATCAACCTACAGAAAACATAAAATAACAATGGAAAATAGAAATTAACATAGATAAGTAATATTGGGTTGCCTCCCAACAAGCGCTTCTTTAATGTCAGTAGCTTGACAATGGGCTCTCATGGAGCCTCACAGATACTCAGAGCTTGATGATGGCCTCTTAACACCAAACTTAAAGTTTGGTTGTGGCCTTCCAACACCAAACTTAGAGTTTGAATGTGGGGGGTTTATTTGACTCTGTATTGAGAGAAGCCTTTCATGCTTCTTCCTTTTCCTGTCTGCAAACCATGGCACTTCCTGAATGGCGAAGAGTTGCTCATCCGGAAAGGTTTCAGAGATCTCATTAGGAGGGTTGGACGCCCCTGCTACTGGTTCTATCCGGGACAGGTGATCAACTACCTGGTTCTCTGTCCCTTTTCTGTCTCTTATTTCTATATCAAACTCTTGCAGAAGCAACACCCATCTTATGAGCCTGAGTTTTGAATCCTGCTTTATGAGTAGGTATTTAAGAGCAGCATGGTCAGTATACACAATCACTTTTGAACCTAATAAATAGGATCTAAACTTGTCAATGGCATAAACCACTGCAAGTAACTCTTTTTCTGTGGTTGTGTAATTTTTCTGTGCATCATTTAAAACACGGCTAGCATAGTAAATGATGTGCAGAAGCTTGTTATGCCTCTGTCCCAACACTGCACCAATGGCATGGTGGTGCGCAGAAATTGTAATTACACTTTGATTATGTAAAATTCATCGCTCTTTATTTCCCTGGTAATGGCGCCAAAAACATGATGCCAATACCATGGTTCACAACTTCGCACAACTAACCAGCAAGTGCACTGGGTCGTCCAAGTAATACCTTACGTGAGTAAGGGTCGAATCCCACAGAGATTATTGGTATGAAGCAAGCTATGGTCACCTTGTAAATCTCAGTCAGGCGGATATAAAATAGTAATGGGGTTTTCGAAAATAATTAATAAAATAGGGATAGAAATACTTATGTAAATCATTGGTGAGAATTTCAGATAAGCGAATAGAGATGCTTTCGTTCCTCTGAACCTTTGCTTTCCTGCTATCTTCATCCAATCAGTCTTACTCCTTTCCATGGCTGGCTTTATGTAATGCATCACCATTGTCAATGGCTACTTTCGGTCTTCTCTCGGGAAAATGATCCAAATGCCCTGTCACGGCACGGCTATTCATCTGTCAGTTCTCGATCATGCTGGAATAGGATTTACTATCCTTTTGCGTCTGTCACTACGCCCAGCAATCGCGAGTTTGAAGCTCGTCACAGTCATTCAATCATTGAATCCTACTCGGAATACCACAGACAAGGTTTAGACTTTCCGGATTCTCTTGAATGCCGCCATCATTCTAGCTTACACCACGAAGATTCTGATTAAGAGATCTAAGAGATACTCATTCAATCTAATGTAGAACAGAAGTGGTTGTCAGGTACGCGTTCATGGGGAATAATGATGATTGTCATGTTCATCACATTCAGGTTGAAGTGCGAATGAATATCTTAGAAGCGAAATAAGATGAATTGAATAGAAAACAGTAGTACTTGCATTAGTCTTTGAGGAACAGCAGAGCTCTACACCTTAATCTATGGAGTGTAGAAACTCTACCGTTAAAATTACATAAGTGAAAGGTCCGGGCATGGCCGAGATGGCCAGCCCCCAAAACGTGATCACAGGATCAAAAATACAATCCAGGATGTCTAATACAATAGTAAAAGGTCCTATTTATAATAAACTAGCTACTAGGGTTTACAGAAGTAAGTAATTGATGCATAAATCCACTTCCGGGGCCCCTTTTGGTGTGTGCTTGGGCTGAGCTTGAGTGTTACACGTGTAGAGGTTATTCCTGGAGTTGAACACCAGTTTTGGTGCCAGTTTGGGCGTTGAACTCCACTTTACAACTTGTTTCTAGCGCTGGACCCCAGAATTGGGCAGAGAGCTGGCGTTGAATGCCAGTTTGCCTCATCTAAACTTGGGCAAAGTATGGACTATTATACATTTCTGGAAAGCCCTGGATGTCTACTTTCCAACGCAATTGGAAGCGCGCCATTTCGAGTTCTGTAGCTCCAGAAAATCCACTTTGAGTGCAGGGAGGTCAGAATCCAACAACATCAGCAGTCCTTCTTCAACCTCTGAATCTGATTTTTGCTCAAGTCCCTCAATTTCAGTCAAAAAATACCTGAAATCACAGAAAAATACACAAACTTATAGTAAAGTCCAGAAATGTGAATTTAACATAAAAAATAATGAAAACATCCCTAAAAGTAACTAGATCCTACTAAAAACATACTAAAAACAATGCCAAAAAGCGTATAAATTATCCGCTCATCACAACACCAAACTTAAATTGTTGCTTGTCCCCAAGCAACTGAAAATCAAATAGGATAAAAAGAAGAGAATATACTATAAATTCCAAACTATCAATGAAACATAGCTCCAATCAGATGAGCGGGACTTATAGCTTTTTGCCTCTTGAATAGTTTTGGCATCTCACTTTATCCATTGAGGTTCAGAATGATTGGCATCTATAGGAACTCAGAGTTCAGATAATGTTATTGATTCTCCTAGTTCAGTATGATGATTCTTGAACACAGCTTCTTTATGAATCTTGGACGTGGCCCTAAGCACATTTTTTTTCCAGTATTACCACCGGATACATAAATGCCACAGACACATAATTAGGTGAACCTTTTCAGATTTTGACTCAGCTTTGCTAAAGTCCCCAATTAGAGGTGTCCAGGGTTCTTAAGCACACTCTTTTTTTTGCTTTGGACCTTGACTTTAACCGCTCAGTCTCAAGTTTTCACTTGACACCTACACGCCACAAGCACATGGTTAGGGATAGCTTGGTTTAGCCGCTTAGGCCAGAATTTTATTCCTTTAGGCCCTCCTATCCACTGATGCTCAAAGCCTTGGGATCCTTTTTATTTGCCCTTGCCTTTTGGTTTTAAGGGTTATTGGCTTTTTTCTCTTGCCTCTTGGTTTTAAGAGCTTTTGGCTTTTTCTGCTTGCTTTTTCTTTTTCTTTCTATTTCTTTTTTTTTCGCCTATTTTATTTTCTGCAAGCTTTGCTCTTTGCTGCTTTTTCTTGCTTCAAGAATCATATTTATGATTTTTTAGATTATCAAATAACATGTCTCCTAGTCATCATTCTTTCAAGAGCCAACATATTTAACATTCTTAAACAACAACTTCAAAAGACATATGCACTGTTCAAGCATTCATTCAGAAAACAAGAAGCATTGTCACCACATCAATATAATTAAACTAAGTTCAAGGATAAATTCGAAACTCATGTACTTCTTGTTCTTTTGAATTAAAATATTTTTCATTTAAGAGAGGTGATGGATTCATAGGACATTCATAACTTTAAGACATAGTTACCACTACTAATGATCATGTAATGAAGACACAAACATAGATATGCACATAACATAGAAAACAAAAAACTGAAGAAATAAGAACAAGGAATGAATCCACCTTAGTGATGGTGGCGTTTCCTTCTTGAGGAACCAATGATGTCCTTGAGCTCTTCTATGTCTCTTCCTTGTTTTTGTTGCTCCTCCCTCATTGCTTTTTGATCTTCTCTTATTTCATGAAGGATGATGGAGTGCTCTTGATGTTCCACCCTTAGTTGTCCCATATTGGAACTCAATTCTCCTAGGGAGGTGTTGATTTGCTCCCAATATTTATGTGGAGGGAAGTGCATCCCCTGAGGTATCTCAGGGATCTCTTGATTTGCAGCCACATGTTCTACCACTGAGCTATAGACCCTTGAGATGAATTTTTCCAACTCCCATGACTCGGAGGTGGAAGCCTTTGTCTTCCCTTTCCCTTTTCTGGAGGTTTCTCCGGTCTTAGGTGCCATTAATGGTAATGAAAAAACAAAAAGCTTATGCTTTTACCACACCAAACTTAGAATATTGCTTGCCCTCGAGCAAAAGAAGAAAGAATAGAAGAAGAAGAAGAAGAAGAAGATATGTAGGAGATGGGGGGATGTGTGTATGGATGTGAGTGGTGAATAGAAAACAGAAGGGATGGTCATGAATGGAGAAAGAGAGGGTGAGGTGGGTAGGGATCCTGTGAGGTTTCATAGATCCTGAGATGATCCTGTGGTGTCCACAGATCTTGAGGTGATCCTGTGGTGTCCACAAATCCGGAGGTGTCAAGGATTTACATCCCTGCACCCATTAGGCATGTAAAATGCCCTTGCACACAACTCTGGGCGTTCAGCGCCAGGTTGGTGCCCATTTTGGGCGTTCAACGCCCATTTGTTGGCCATTTCTGGCATTGAACGCCAGAACCATGCTTGTTCTGGGCGTTCAATGCCAGCTCTTCTCCAGGGTGCCATTCTGGCGTTCAGCACCCAGATGATGCCCATTTTGGGCGTTCAGCGCCCAGACACTGCCTATTTTGGGCGTTCAGCGCCAGGCAGATGCTTTCTCCAGGGTGTGATTTTTCTTCTGCTGTTTTTTATTCCATTTTCAATTTTTATATTTATTTTGTGACTCCACATGATCATGAACCTATAAAGACATATAACCAAGAAAAATATAGTTAGATAAAAATTGGGTTGCCTCCCAACAAGTGCTTTTTTAATGTCAATAGCTTGACAGTGGGCTCTCATGGAGCCTCACAGATGTGCAGAGCTTTGTTGAGACTCTCCAACACCAAACTTAGAGTTTGGATATGGGAGTTCAACACCAAACTTAGAGTTTGGTTGTGGCCTCCTAACACCAAACTTAGAGTTTGACTGTGGGGGCTTTGGTTGACTCTGCTTTGAGAGAAGCTTTTTCTGCTTCCTCTCCATGGATGCAGAGAGAGATCCTTGAGTTGTAAACACAAGGTTGTCCTTATTTAATTGAAGGATCAATTCTCCTCTGTCCACATCAATCACAGCTCTTGATGTGGCTAGGAAAGGTCTTCCTAGGATGATGGATTCATCCTCTTCCTTTCCAGTATCCAGGACTATGAAATCAGCAGGGATGTAAAGACCTTCAACCTTTACTAACACGTCCTCTACTTGTCCATAAGCCTGTTTTCTTGAATTATCTGCCATCTCTAATGAGATTCTAGCAGCTTGCACCCCATAGATTCCCAGCTTCTTTATTACAGAGAGGGGCATAAGGTTTATCCCTGAACCAAGGTCACACATAGCCTTAAAGATCATGGTGCCTATGGTACAAGGTATTATGAACTTTCCAGGATCCTGTCTCTTCTGAGGCAATGTCAGTTGATCCAGATCACTTAGTTCATTGGTGAACAAGGGAGGTTCATCTTCCCAAGTCTCAATACCAAATAATTTGGCATTTAGCTTCATGATTGCACCAAGAAACTTGGCAGCTTGCTCTTCAGTAACATCCTCATTCTCTTTAGAAGAGGAATAGTCATCAGAGCTCATGAATGGCATAAGGAGGTTCAATGGAATCTCTATGGTCTCTAAGTGAGCCTCAGATTCCTTTGGTTCCTTAGAGGGAACCTCCTCATTGATCACTGGACGTCCCAGAAGGTCTTCCTCTTTGGGATTCACGTCCTCTCCTTCCTCTCTAGGTTCGGCCATGGTGATTAATTCAATGGCCTTGTACTCTCCTTTTGGATTTTCTTCTGTATTGCTTGGGAGAGTACTAGGAGGGATTTCAGTGATCCTTTTACTCAGCTGGCCCACTTGTGCTTCCAAATTTCTAATGGAAGACCTTGTTTCATTCATGAAACTTACAGTGGCCTTGGACAGATCAGAGACTAAGTTTGCTAAATTAGAGGTATTTTTTTCAGAGTTCTCTGTCTGTTGCTGAGTAGATGATGGAAAAGGTTTATTATTGTTAAACCTGTTTCTTCCACCATTATTAAAGCCTTGTTGAGGCTTTTGCTGATCCTTCCATGAGAAATTTGGATAATTTCTCCATGATGAGTTATAGGTGTTTCCATAAGGTTCACCTAAGTAATTTACCTCTGCTATTGCAGGGTTTTCAGGATCATAGGCCTCTTCTTCAGAAGGTGCCTCTTGAGTACTGTTGGATGCAGCTTGCATTCCATTCAGACTCTGAGAAATCATATTGACTTGCTGAGTCAATATTTTGTTCTGAGCCAATATGGCATTCAGAGTATCAATTTCAAGAACTCCCTTCTTCATAGGCGTCCCATTACTCACAGGATTCCTCTCAGAAGTGTACATGAACTGGTTATTAGCAACCATGTCAATGAGTTCTTGAGCTTCTGCAGGCGTTTTCTTTAGGTGAATGGATCCACCTGCAGAAGTGTCCAATGACATCTTTGATAGCTCAGATAAACCATCATAGAATATATCCAGGATGGTCCATTCTGAAAGCATGTCAGAAAGACACTTTTTGGTCAACTGTTTGTATCTTTCCCAAGCTTCATAGAGGGATTCACCATCTTTTTGTTTGAAGGTTTGAACATCCACTCTAAGCTTGCTCAGCTTTTGAGGAGGAAAGAACTTAGCTAAGAAAGCCGTGACCAGCTTATCCCAAGAGTTCAGGCTATCTTTAGGTTGAGAGTCCAACCATATTCTAGCTCTGTCTCTTACAGCAAATGGGAAAAGTATGAGCCTGTAGACTTCAGGATTTACTCCATTAGTCTTAACAGTATCACAGATCTGCAAGAATTCAGTTAAGAACTGAAAAGGATCTTCAGATGGAAGTCCATGAAACTTGCAGTTCTGCTGCATCAGAGAAACTAATTGAGGTTTCAGCTCAAAGTTGTTTGCTCCAATGGCAGGAATGGAGATGCTTCTTCCATGTAAATTGGAATTAGGTGCAGTAAAGTCACCAAGCATTCTCCTTGCATTATTGTTGTTGGGTTCGACTGCCATCTCCTTTACTTGTTCGAAATTTTCAATAAGGTTTTCTCTGGATTGTTGTAATTTAGCTTCTCTTAGTTTCCTCTTCAGAGTCCTTTCAGGTTCTGGATCAGCTTCAACAAGAATGCCTTTTTCTTTGTCCCTGCTCATAAGAAAGAGAAGAGTCCTCTATGTCACAGTAAAGAGGTTCCTTATTGTTAGTAGAAGAAGAGAAGAAGAAGAAGAACAAATTCGAACACAAATAGAAGAGGGGGGTTCGAATTTGGTGAGTGATGTGAGGAAGAGATGTTAGTAGATGAATAAATAAATAGAATAAGATGAGAGAGGGAGAGGATTTTCGAAAATAATTTTTGAAAAAGAGTTAGTAATTTTCGAAAATAGTTTTTGAAAAATGTTAGTAATTTTCGAAAATTAAGATTTAGAAATTGAAATAATTAGTTAATTAAAAAGAAATTTTGAAAAAGGGGGAAGATATTTTCGAAAATTAGAGAGAGAGAGTTAGTTAGGTAGTTTTGAAAAAGATAGGAAACAAACAAAAAGTTAGTTAGTTAGTTGAAACAAATTTTGAAAATCAATTTTGAAAAGATAAGAAGATAGGAAGTTAGAGAAGATATTTTGAAATCAAGTTTTTGAAAAAGATATGATAAGAAGATATTTTTGAAAAGATATGATAGAAATTAGTTTTTAAAAAAGATTTGATTTTTAAAATCACAATTAATGACTTGATTCACAAGAAATCACAAGATATGATTCCAGAACTTAAAGTTTGAATCTTTCTTAACAAGCAAGTAACAAACTTGAAATTTTTGAATCAAAACATTAATTGTTATTGTTATTTTCGAAAATTTGATATAAAAATAAGAAAAAGATTTTTGAAAAACATTTTTATAATTTTCGAAAATAACTAAGAAAAATGAAGAAGATTTGATTTTTGAAAAAGATTTTGAAAAAGATAAGATTTTTAAATTAAAAATTTGATTTGACTCATAAAAACAATTGGATTTTAAAAATTTTTGAAAAAGTCAAATCTAATTTTCGAAATTTTGAGAGAGAAAAAGGGAAAGATTTTTTTTTATTTTTGAATTTTTATGATGAGAGAGAAAAATAAGAAAAATGATGCAATGCATGAAAGTTTTGGATCAAAATAATGAATGCATGCAAGAATGCTATGAATGTCAAGATGAACACTAAGAACACTATGAAGATCATGATGAACATCAAGAACATAATTTTGAAAATTTTTTAATGCAAAGAAAACATGCAATACACCAAACTTAGAATTCTTTAATGCTTAGGCACTAAGAATTCAGGAATGCATATGAAAAACAAGAAAAGACACAAAACATGTAAATGCAAAGATCAAACAAGAAGACTTACCAAGAACAACTTGAAGATCATGAAGAACACTATGAATGCATGAATTTTCGAAAAAATGCAAGATGCACATGCAATTGACAACAAACTTATAACATGACTCAAGACTCAAACAAGAAACACAAAATATTTTTGATTTTTATGATTTTATAATTTTTTTGTATTTTTTTTCGAAAATTATTATGAAAAATAAAAATAAGGATTTCAAAATCTTTAATATGAATTCCAGGAATCTTGTACTCTTTAGTCTAAAGCTCCAATCAAAGGGTTAGACATGGCTTAATAGCCATTCAAGCTTTAGAATGGATTTACATCCATTGAGGTGATTAGTTGAAGACCAATCCCAAAGGAGTTTGGGTATGGCTTTTCAGCCAGATAGGATTCAACATGTTGCCATGAAACTCTAGAATTCATTCTTGAAAGTTTTGAAGCCATAGAATAATTTATTTTTGAAAACATTAATTTTTTTATTATATATATATATTTTTTTTGAAAACAAAAGAAAAATTTTTAAAAGATTTTTGAAAAATTTTTGAAAACAAAACAAAAAGAAAATTACCTAATCTGAGCAACAGGATGAACCGTCAGTTGTCCAAACTCGAACAATCCCCGGCAACGGCGCCAAAAACTTGGTGCGCAGAAATTGTGATTACACTTTGATTATGTAAAATTCATCGCTCTTTCTTTCCCTGGTAATGGCGCCAAAAACATGATGCCAATAACATGGTTCACAACTTCGCATAACTAACCAGCAAGTGGACTAGGTCGTCCAAGTAATACCTTACGTGAGTAAGGGTCGAATCCCACGGAGATTGTTGGTATGAAGCAAGCTATGGTCACCTTGTAAATCTCAGTCAGGCGGATATAAAATAGTAATGGGGTTTTCGAAAATAATTAATAAAATAGGGATAGAAATACTTATGTAAATCATTGGTGAGAATTTCAGATAAGCGAATAGAGATGCTTTTGTTCCTCTGAACCTTTGCTTTCCTGCTATCTTCATCCAATCAGTCTTACTCCTTTCCATGGCTGGCTTTATGTAATGCATCACCATTGTCAATGGCTACTTTCGGTCTTCTCTCAGGAAAATGATCCAAATGCCCTGTCACGGCACGGCTAATCGTCTGGAGGCATCACCCTTGTCAATGGTTACATCCTATCCTCTCAGTGAAAGTGGTCAACGCACCCTGTAACGGCACGGCTATTCATCTGTCGGTTCTCGATCATGCTGGAATAGGATTTACTATCCTTTTGCGTCTGTCACTACGCCCAGCAATCGCGAGTTTGAAGCTCGTCACAGTCATTCAATCATTGAATCCTACACGGAATACCACAGACAAGGTTTAGACTTTTCGGATTCTCTTGAATGCCACCATCATTCTAGCTTACACCACGAAGATTCTGATTAAGAGATTTAAGAGATACTCATTCAATCTAATGTAGAATGAAAGTGGTTGTCAGGTACGCGTTCATGGGGAATGATGATGATTGTCACGTTCATCACATTCAGGTTGAAGTACGAATGAATATCTTAGAAGCGAAATAAGATGAATTGAATAGAAAACAGTAGTACTTGCATTAGTCTTTGAGGAACAGCAGAGCTCTACACCTTAATCTATGGAGTGTAGAAACTCTACTGTTAAAATTACATAAGTGAAAGGTCCGGGCATGGCCGAGATGGCCAGCCCCTAAAACGTGATCACAGGATCAAAAATACAATCCAGGATGTCTAATACAATAGTAAAAGGTCCTATTTATAATAAACTAGCTACTAGGGTTTACAAAAGTAAGTAATTGATGCATAAATCCACTTCCGGGGCCCACTTGGTGTGTGCTTGGGCTGAGCTTGAGTGTTGCACGTGTAGAGGTCATTCCTGGAGTTGAACACCAGTTTTGGTGCCAGTTTGGGCGTTGAACTCCACTTTGCAACTTGTTTCTGGCGCTGGACGCCAGAATTGGGCAGAGAGCTGGCGTTGAACGCCAGTTTGCGTCGTCTAAACTTGGGCAAAGTATGGACTATTATACATTGCTGGAAAGACCTGTATGTCTACTTTGCAACACAATTGGAAGCGCGCCATTTCGAGTTCTGTAGCTCCAGAAAATCCACTTTGAGTGCAGGGAGGTCAGAATCCAACAGCATCAGCAGTCCTTCTTCAACCTCTGAATCTGATTTTTGCTCAAGTCCCTCAATTTCAGTCAGAAAATACCTGAAATCACAGAAAAACACACAAACTTATAGTAAAGTCCAGAAATGTGAATTTAACATAAAAACTAATGAAAACATCCCTAAAAGTAACTAGATCTTACTAAAAACATACTAAAAACAATGCCAAAAAGCGTATAAATTATCTGTTCATCACATGGTCACTGGCATCACACATTAGTTCGAATGGTAATATCCAGTCAGGTGCAGAGATGATTGGTGCTGTGACCAGCTTGGCTTTCAGGGTTTCAAACGCCTGCAGACACTCTATGTCAAACACAAATGGTGTGTCAGCAGCTAGCAGGTTGCTTAGAGGTTTTGCAATTTTTGAAAAATCCTTTATGAACCTCCTATAGAATCCTGCATGTCCCAGAAAGCTTCTGATTGCCTTTACATTGGCAGGTGGGGGTAATTTTTCAATTACTTCCACTTTAGCCTGATCCACCTCTATTCCCTTGTTTAAAATTTTATGCCCAAGGACAATTCCTTCAGTCACCATGAAGTGACATTTTTCCCAGTTTCAAACTAGGTTGGTCTCTTGGCATCTTTTCAGAACAAGTGCTAAACGGTCAAAACAGGAGCTGAATGAGTCTCCAAATACTGAAAAGTCATCCATGAAGACTTCCAAAAAATTTTCCACCATATCAGAGAAAATAGAGAGCATGCATCTCTGAAAGGTCGCAGGTGCATTGCACAGACCAAAAGGCATCCTTCTGTAGGCAAATACTCCAGAAGGACATGTGAATGCTGTTTTCTCTTGGTCCTGCGGATCCACTACAATTTGGTTGTAACCTGAATTGCCATCCAAAAAGCAGTAATATTCATGACCTGCTAGTCTCTCTAGTATCTGGTCTATGAATGGTAAAGGAAAGTGATCCTTTCGGGTGGCTGTATTGAGCCTTCTGTAGTCAATACACATACGCCACCCTGTAACTGTTCTTGTAGGAACCAGTTCATTCTTTTCATTATGAACCACTATCATGCCTCCCTTCTTGGGGACAACGTGGACAGGGCTCACCCAGGGGCTATCAGAAATAGGATAAATAATCCCAGCCTCTAGTAACTTAGTGACCTCTTTCTGCACCACTTCCTTCATGGCTGGATTTAACCGCCTCTGTGGTTGAACCACTGGCTTAGCATCATCCTCCAATAGGATCTTGTGCATGCATCTCGCTGGGCTAATTCCCTTAAGGTCACTTATGGACCACCCAAGAGCTGTCTTGTGTGTCCTTAGCACTTGAATTAGTGCTTTCTCTTCCTATGGATTTAAAGCAGAGCTTATGATCACTGGAAAAATGTCACCCTCTCCCAGAAATGCATATTTCAGGGATGGTGGTAGTGGTTTGAGCTCGGGTTTAGGAGGTTTCTCCTCTCCTTGAGGGATTTTCAGAGGTTCTTTTATTTCCTCTGATTCCTCCAGATCAGGCTAAACATCTTTAAAGATGTCCTTTAGCTCTGATTCAAGACTTTCAGTCATATTGACCTCTTCAACCAGGGAGTCAATAATATCAACGCTCATGCAGTCATTTGACGTGTTTGGATGCTGCATAGCTTTGACAACATTTAACTTGAACTCATCCTCATTGACTCTCAGGGTCACCTCCCCTTTTTAGACATCAATGAGAGTTCGTCCAGTTGCTAGGAAAGGCCTTCCTAGAATCAGAGTTGCACTCTTGTGTTCCTCCATTTCCAGTACTACAAAGTCAGTGGGAAAGGCAAATGGCCTAACCTTGACAATCATGTCCTCAATGATGCCTGATGGATATTTAATAGAGCCATCAGCAAGTTGAAGACATGTCCGGGTTGGTTTGACTTCTTCAGTCAACCCAAGCTTTCTGATAGTGGATGCAGGTATTAGGTTGATACTTGCTCCAAGGTCACATAGAGCTATCTTGGTGCAAGCACCCTCTAGTGTACATGGTATCATAAAGCTTCCTGGATCTTGAAGCTTTTCTTGTAAGCTTTTTAGAATGACTCCACTGCATTCTTCAGTGAGAAACACTCTTTCAGTTTCTCTCCAATCCTTCTTATGACTTAAGATCTCTTTCATGAACTTAGCATAAGAGGGTATTTGATCAAGTGCCTCTGCAAACGGGATCATTATTTCAAGAGTCCTGAGATAGTCTGCAAAGCGGGCAAATTGTTTATCCTGTTCCGCTTGGCGGAGCTTCTGAGGATAAGGCATCTTGGCTTTATATTCTTCAACCGTAGTTGCTGCAGGTTTATTCCCTACAGAAGTGGTTGGAGAAGCCTTCTTAGAGGGGTTACTATCAGCACTTGCAGGTGTCTGATCCCTCATTGGCGTTTGAACGCTAGGATTGGGTGCTGGATGGGCATTTAACGCCAGCTTCCCACCCTTTTCTGGCGTTTGAACACCAGAGTTGTTCCTCTCTGGGCTCTTGATGTCCTCAGAGGGATTTTGGGCAGTGGTTTGGTCATCCTCTGTCATTTGTTCCTTTCTTGACTTTTTGCTATTTTGAGCTGAGTTATTCAATGTCTTCCCGCTCCTTAATTGGACAGCTTGGCATTCTTCTGTTATCTGTTTAGATAGCTACTGTCTTGTCTGATTCAATTGTGCTTCTATATTCTTGTTAGCATTTTTAGTGTCTTGGAGCATCTCTTTGAATTCTGCTAATTGTTTTGTCATAAGGAGTAATTGCTGATTAAGTTCAACAATCTGTTCTTGAGGATTAGGATCAGTAGTTACTACCATAGCCTCTTCTTTTATGGAGGACTCACTGTTTGAGTACAGATGTTGATTTCTAGCAACTGTATCTATAAGTTCTTGAGCCTCTTCAATTGTTTTTCTCATGTGTATAGATCCACCAGCTGAGTGGTCTAGAGATATTTGAGCTCTTTCTGTAAGCTCGTAGTAAAATATGTCTAACTGTACCCACTCTGAAAACATTTCAGAGGGGCATTTCCTTAGCATCCCTCTGTACCTCTCCCAGGCATTATAAAGGGATTCATGATCCTCTTGTTTAAAGCCTTGGATGTCCAGCCTTAGCTGTGTCATCCTTCTTGGAGGGTAAAATTGATTCAGGAATTTGTCTGTTAATTGTCTCCATGTTTTTGTGCTTGATGTGGGTTGGTTATTTAACCACCCCTTAGCTTGATCGTTTACAGCAAATGGAAACAATAATAATCTATAGACACCCTGATCCACTTCTTTATCATGTACTGTGTCGGCAATTTGTAAGAACTATGCCAGAAACTCAGTAGGTTCTTCCTGTGGAAGACCGGAATACTGGCAATTTTGCTGCACCATGATAATGAGCTGAGGATTTAGCTCAAAGCTGCTTGCTTTGATGGGAGGTATACAGATGCTACTCCCATATGCAGCTGTAATGGGGTTGGCATATGACTCCAGAGTCCTTCTGGACTGTTCGTTTCCACTTATGTCCATGATGGAGAAAAGGGAATTGATAAGAATTGCAATTAAATTATATTTTTATTTTTTTATTTTATTTAATTAAAAGTGACCGAAAATAATAAAATAAAATAAAAGGAAAATAAAATAAAATTTTGAAAACTAAAAGAAAATAAAATCAAAGAAAATTGAAAACTAAATTAATTAATTAATTAAAAAGATTTTGAAATTAGCAATAAAAAAGATATGATTGAAAATTATTTTGAAAAAGATATGATTTAGAAGATATGATTGCAAATTAAAAAAAGATATGATTGAAAATTATTTTAAAAAAGATATGATTTAGAAGATATGATTGCAAATTAAAAAAAAGATATGATTGAAGAAATTAAAAAGATTTGATTTTTGAAATTAGAATATAGACTTGACTAAAAAAAAGATATGATTTTGAAAACTTTGACTAAATTAATGCAAAATTTTGAAATTTATGAGTAAAATAAGAAAAGTATATTTTTTTTATTTTTTTAATTTTAATGCGAAAAGAGAAAAACAACAAAATGACACTAAACTTAAAAATTTAAGATCAAAACACAGAGAACAAACAAGAAAACTTTGAATGTCAAGATGATCACTAAGAACACTTTGAAGATCAAGATGAACACCAAGAACAAATTTTTAAAAAATTTTTAAGTAAATAAAAGCACAAAAACACCGAACTTAAAATTTTTAGAAAATCAAACACAACTTTTCGAAAATTTAAAGGAAAAACACAAAGAAGACACCAAACTTAGAATTTTGAAGATCAAGAAAGAATTAAAGACATGGAATTTCGAAAAATTAAAAGAAAATAAAATCATGCAATTGACACCAAACTTAAAATAAAAAACTAAACTCAAATAAAAGACTCTAAACCAACAAAAATAAAATATTCCTAATCTAAGCAACAAGAATAACCGTCAGTTGTCCAAACTCGAACAATCCCCGGCAACGACGCCAAAAACTTGGTGCACGAAATTACAATCACACTTTTGCAACTCCACACAACTAACCAGCAAGTGCATTGGGTCGTCCAAGTAATACCTTACGTGAGTAAGGGTCGATCCCACGGAGATTGTCGGCTTGAAGCAAGCTATGGTTATCTTGTAACTCTTAGTCAGGATATCAATAATTCTCAGATTTAATTGTAAAAAGTAAAAGAACATGAAATAAATACTTGTTATGCAGTAATGAAGAACAGGTTGAGGCCTTGGAGATGCTTTGTCTTTTGAATCTCTGCTTTCCTACAATCTTCTTCTTCATGCATGCAAGGCTCCTTCCATGGCAAGCTTTATGTTGGCCATCACCGTTGTCAATGGCTACTTCCCGTCCTCTTAGTGAAAACGTTCCAAATGCGCTGTCACCGCACGGCTAATCATCTGTCGGTTCTCGATCATGCTATAATAGGATCCATTAATCCTTTTGCGTCTGTCACACGCCCAACAATCGTGAGTTTGAAGCTCGTCACAGCCATCCCTTTCCAGATCCTACTCAGAATACCACAGACAAGGTTTAGACGTTCCGGATCTCAGGAATGGCCGCCAATAATTCTAGCTTATACCACGAAGACTCTGATCTGAATCATAAGGCTAAGAGATATGCATTCAATATAAGGTAGAATGGAGGTGGTTGTCAGGCACGTGTTCATAGGTGAGAATGATGATGAGTGTCACGGATCATCACATTCATCAGGTTGAGGTGCGAATGAATATCTTAGAATAGAAGCAAGCGTGATAGAATGGAAAACAGTAGTAATTGCATTAATTCATGAAGAACAGGAGAGCTCCTCACCCCCAACAATGGAGTTTAGAGACTCATGCCGTAGAGAATACAATAAGAAACGTGTAAAGTGTCATGAGGTCCAAAATGAATCACTAAAAGTAGTTTTTATAGTAAACTAGTGACCTAGGATTACAGAAAAATGAGTAAGCTAGGGTGTTTAGTGTAAAAATCCACTTCCGGGGCCTACTTGGTGTGTGCTTGGGCTGAGCATTGAAGCTTTCATGTGTAGAGACTTTTCTTGGAGTTAAACGCTAGCTTTTGTGCCAGTTTGGGCGTTTAACTCCAATTTTTATGCCAGTTCTGGCGTTAAACGCCAGAATTCTTGAGCTGACTTGGAACGCCTGTTTGGGCCATCAAATCTCGGGCAAAGCATGGACTATTATATATTGCTGGAAAGCCTAAGATGTCTACTTTTTAACGAAATTAAGAGCACGCCAATTGGGCTTCTGTAGCTCCAGAAAATCCACTTTGAGTGCAGGGAGGTCAGAATCCAACAGCATCTGCAGTCCTTTTTCAGCCTCTAAATCAGATTTTTGCTCAGGTCCCTCAATTTCAGCCAGAAAATACCCAAAATCACAGAAAAACACACAAACTCATAGTAAAGTCCAGAAAAGTGAATTTTAAATAAAAATAATAAAAATATAATAAAAACTAATTAAAATATACTAAAAACATACTAAAAACAATGCCAAAAAGCGTATAAATTATCCGCTCATCAGTTGTTATCTTCAATTTTTTTTACAATTCAGTTCACTAACCTACTAACTATTTGATATATTGCATCACTCACGCTAACAGCACCCCTAATAGGAGTTACTTCTCTATCAATTCTCTTTCCTGGTTTTTGCCTTGTTGGTTGTATGACAGGTAGAAGAAGCAGGGCTTCAACTTCCTTTGATTCTGAACCTGAGAGGACCCTTCTTAAATTAAGAAGGGAAGCAAGAGGAAAGAGAGCCATTGGTGCTGAGGAAGAGGAGGAGTATTTCGAACCAGACATGGATGAGAATATGGAAAACCATCATGAAGAAGAGGCTTACAACCATGGCAGAGAAGGTCCAGTACATCATGCTGGGCAAGAGAGAAGAGTTCTAGGCTCTTATATAAATCCAAACCCAGGAAACTGTGGAAGTAGCATCCAAAAGCCAACCATACATGCCAATAACTTTGAACTAAAGCCACAGCTCATCACCCTTGTTCAGAACAACTGTTCATTCAGAGGAAGTGTCCAAGAAGACCCCAATCAAGATCTAACCATCTTCCTGAGGATATGTGATACTATGAAGTCTAATGGTGTTCATCCTGACACCTATAGACTGCTTCTGTTTCCCTTTTCACTCAAGGACAAAGCATCTAAATGGCTGGAATCTTTCCCGAAGGAGAGTTTAACAACCTAGGAAGATATGGTGAACAAATTCTTGGCGAGATTCTATCCTCCTCAAAGAATCAACAGGTTGAGAGCTGAGGTACAAACCTTCAAGCAACAAGATGGTGAAACTATCTATGAAGAATGAGAGAGGTTTAAGGACTTGACAAGAAGGTGCCCACCAGATATGTTCAATGAATGGGTGCAGTTACATATTTTCTATGAAGGCCTTTCTTACGAATCAAAGAAGGCAGTAGACCACTCATCCTGGGGATCTCTGAACAAGAAGAAGACCATTGAAGAATCGATTGATGTCATTGAGACTGTAGCCGAGAATGACTATTTCTATGCTTTTGAAAGAGGCAATACTAGAGGAGTGATGGAGCTGAACAACGTGGATGCACTGCTGGCTCAAAACAAGTTGATCACCAAACAGTTGGCTAACCTTACCAAGAAGATGGAAAGGAACCAAGTAGCAGTAATCACCACCTCATTAGCAGCTCAAGAAGGAGTGAATGCAGAGGCAGAGGGTGATCAGGAACAAGCCAACTACATTGGGAACTCACCTAGGCAGACCCATGATCCATACTCCAAAACTTATAATCCTGGTTGGAGGAACCACCAAAACTTTAGGTGGGGAAATCAACAAGATCAAGGCCAAGATCAGAGACGTCATAACCCCAACAACAATGCAGCTCACCAACATTCCACACAGAGATCATATCAGCACCCACCTAACAACACCTCTCAACATCCATATCAAAACCAAAATGGCCCTTTTCATCCCTCCAATCTCAACTCACCATCATCTGAAGATAGACTCTCAAGGATTGAGACTCTACTTGAACGTATATGCAAAGAAGTTCAAGACAGTAAAATATTCCGAGAGAAAGTATGATCCAATATTCAGAATCAAGATGCTGCCATCAAGAAACTTGAGACACAAATTGGCTACCTATTTAAGCAAGTTCCCAGCCATAACCTTTGCAGCAACACTGATTCAAACCCAAGGGAGGAGTGTCAGGCTATCATCCTTAGAAGTGGGAAGAAATTGAAGGAGACTTCCAAGAAACCACAAGAGAAGGACTCAAATGAAAAGGAAGAGGAACAAGATGAAGTCCAAGTTCCCACTTCCAATTCACATCAAAAAGGAGAAGTGCGGAAGCCATACGTTTCAAAAGTCCCATACCCTCAGCAATTGAAAAAGAAGGGGGATGACAGCCAATTCTCAAGATTTTTAGAAATCTTCAAGAAACTACAGATTAACATAACCTTTGCTGAAGCAATAGAGCAAATGCCGCTATATGCCAAGTTCTTGAAGGAATTGATGACCAAGAAGAGAAGCTGGAAGAACAACGAGACTATGATACTAACCGAAGAATGTAGTGCCATCATTAGCACAAACTACCCCAGAAATTGAAGGATCCTGGGAGATTCCAGATTCCTTGTAATATAGGGGAAATCACAGTGGAAAAGGCCCTATGTGATTTAGGAGCCAGCATAAATCTGATGTCCGTAGCTATGACGAGAAAAATGAGGATTGAGGAGGCCAAGCCAACAAAAATGGCCCTACAACTGGTAGACCGATCATTCAAGTTTTCTCACGGCATAGTAGAAGACTTGCTGGTGAAGGTAGGAGATTTTATCTTCCCAGCAGACTTTGTAGTGTTGGATATGAAGAAGGGAGCCAAGGCTTCTATCATCCTAGGAAGACCATTCTTAGCCACTGCTTGAGCTATCATTGATGTCCAAAAAGGTGAACTTACCCTAAGATTACACAGTGAGAAAATGATATTCAATGTGTTCAAGGCCATGAGTTACCCACAAGAACCATTGGGAGAATGTATGAGGTTAGATTCACTGGAAGATGCAGTATAAGAGATTTTTGAAGAAGAAGAACTTGAGGGGTTAACAGAAGAGGAATCAGCATCAAGCGAAGAGGCTGCAACAGCAGAGGCTCATGTTCAGGGCACACTAGAGAAGGAGAATAAAAGAAAAGAAGCACCCAAACTTGAACTCAAAGCACTGCCGCCCACTCTCAAATATGCATATTTAGGAGAGAATGAAAGTTACCCAGTGATCATAAACTCAGCCCTCAGCCAAGAATAAGAGGAGGAACTACTCTAAGTATTACAAAAGCATAATGATGCCATTGGATGGACCCTCACTGACCTAAAGGGAATCAGTTCGGCCATATGCATGCATAAGATACTGCTGGAAGATGATGCCAAACCATCCATCCAAGAAAGGAGGAATCACTGTAGTACCCAATGAGAGGAACGAACTCATCCCTACAAGAACGGTCACAGGATGGAGGATGTGCATTGACTACAGAAAACTCAATGAAGCTACAAGAAAAGATCACTTCCCACTCCCTTTCATGGATCAGATGTTGGAAAGACTTGCAGGACACGCATACTACTGTTTTCTAGATGGTTACTCAGGATATAATCAAATAGTGGTTGATCCGAAAGACCAGGAGAAAACGTCATTTACTTGCCCATATGGAGTATTTGCATACAGGCGCATGCCATTTGGGCTACGTAATGCTCCTGCAACGTTTCAACACTGCATGCTTTCTATCTTTTCAGTATTCGGGGATTCCTTTCCTAATTTCCCTGGTATTAAAAAGATGCCAAGAAACCAATTTGGTCTTGAATTGGAAAAAATGCCACTTTATGGTGATAGGAGGAATAGTCCTTGGCCATAAGGTTTCTAACCAAGGCATTGGTGCACGAATTGTGAATCACAGTTTTCACAACTCGTACCACTAACCAGCAAGTGCACTGGGTCGTCCAAGTAATACCTTACGTGAGTAAGGGTCGATCCCACGGAGATTGTTGGTTTGAAGTAATCTATGGTTATCTTGTAAATCTTAGTCAAGAAATCAATTATAATTATCAGTATGAATTGCGAAGAATAAAATAGCATGGATTAAATACTTGTTCTGCAGTAATGGAGAATATGTTGGAGTTTTGGAGATGCTTTGTCTTCTGAATCTCTGCTTTCTCCTTGTCTTCTTCTTCATGCACGCAAGGTTCCTCCTATGGCAAGCTGTGTGTTGGTGGATCACCGTTGTCAATGGCTACCATCCGTCCTCTCAGGGAAAAAGGTCCAGGTGCACTGTCACCGCACGGCTAATCATCTGTCGGTTCCCACTCATGCTGGAATAGGACCCATTGATCCTTTTGCATCTGTCACTACGCCCAGCCCTTGTGAGTTTGAAGCTCGTCACAGTCATTCAATCCCTGAATCCTACTCGGAATACCACAGACAAGGTTTAGACTTTCCGGATTCTCAAGAATGCTGCCAATGGATTCTAGCTTATACCACGAAGATTCTGATTAAGGAATCCAAGAGATATTCATTCAATCGAAGGTAGAACGGAGGTGGTTGTCAGGCACACGTTCATAGGTTGAGGATGACGATGAGTGTCACGGATCATCACATCCATCATATTGAAGTGCGAATAAACATCTTAGATAGAAACAAGCGTGTTTGAATAGAAAACAGAAATAATTGCATTAATTCATCGAAACACAGCAGAGCTCCTCACCCCCAACAATGGAGTTCAGAGACTCATGCCGTCAAAGAGTACAAAGTTCAGATCTAAAATGTCATGAGTTACAAAATAAATCTCTAAAAGTTGTTTAAATACTAAACTAGTAACCTAGGTTTACAGAAAATGAGTAAACTAAGATAGATGGTGTAGAAATCCACTTCTGGGGCCCACTTGGTGTGTGCTGGGGCTGAGACTTAAGCTTTACACGTGCCTAGGCTATTTCTGGAGTCAAATGCCAGGTTGTAACCTATTTTTGGCGCTTAACTCCAATTTGTAACCTGTTTCTGGCGTTTAACGCTAGACTACAACATGGAAGTGGAGTTGAATGCCAGTTTACGTCTTTTATCCTTGGTCAAAGTATAAACTATTATATATTGCTGGAAAGCCCTGTATGTCTACTTTCCAACGCAATTGAGAAGGAGCCATTTGGACTTTTGTAGCTCCAGAAAATGCATTTCGAGTGAAGGGAGGTCAGAATCCAACAGCATCTGCAGTCCTTTTTCAGCCTGAATCAGATTTTTGCTCAGCTCCCTCAATTTCAGCTAGAAATTACCTGAAATCACAAAAAAACACAGAAACTCATAGTAAAGTCCAAAAATGTGATTTTTATTTAAAAACTAATAAAAATATAATAAAAAGTGACTAAAACATATTAAAAACTACCAAAAAAAATGCCAAAAAGCTTATAAATTATCCGCTCATCACAACACCAAACTTAAATTGTTGCTTGTCCCCAAGCAACTAAAAACAAATTAGGATAAAAAGAAGATAATATACAATGAATTCCAAAAATATCTATGAAGATCAGTCTTAATTAGATGAGCGGGGCTATTAGCTTTTTGCTTCTGAACAGTTTTGGCATCTCACTTTATCTTTTGAAGTTCAGAATGATTGGCATCTATAGGAACTCATAATTCAGATAGTGTTATTGATTCTCCTAGTTCCGTATGTTGATTCTTGAACACAGCTACTTTATGAGTCTTGGTCGTGGCCCTAAGCACTCTGTTTTCCAGTATTACCACCGGATACATACATGCCACAGACACATAACTGGGTGAACCTTTTCAGATTGTGACTCAACTTTGCTAAAGTCCCCAATTAGAGGTGTCCAGGGTTCTTAAGCACACTCTTTTTTTTGCTTTGGACCTCGACTTTAACCGCTCAGTCTCAAGTTTTCACTTGACACCTTCACGCCACAAGCACATGGTTAGGGGCAGCTTGGTTTAGCCGCTTAGGCCAGGATTTTATTCCTTTAGGCCCTCCTATCCAATGATGCTCAAATCCTTGGATCCTTTTTATTACCCTTGCCTTTTGGTTTTAAGGGATATTGGCTTTTTGCTCTTGCCTTTTAGTTTAAAGAGCTTTTGGCTTTCTCTGCTTGCTTTTTCTTTTTCTTGCTCTCTTTTTTTTCGCATTTTTTTTCTGCAAGCTTTGTTCTTCACTGCTTTTTCTTGCTTCAAGAATCATTTTTATGATTTTTCAGATTATCAAATAACATTTCTCCTTTTTCATCATTCTTTCAAGAGCCAACAATTTTAACATTCATAAACAACAAATTCAAAAGACATATGCACTGTTCAAGCATTCTTTCAGAAAACAGAAAGTATTGCCACCACATCAAAATAATTAAACTATTTTAAAATTTGAAATTCATGTACTTCTTTTTCTTTTTCAGAAAACATTTTTCATTTAAGAAAGGTGATAGATTCATAGGACATTCATATCTTTAAGACATAGACATTTAGATACTAGTGATCATGTAATAAGACCCAAACATAAATAAACATAAAGCATAGTAAACGAAAAATAGAGAAATAAGAACAACGAGATTAAGGAACGGGTCCACCTTAGTGAGGGTGGCGTCTTCCTCTTCTTGAAGAACCAATGGTGCTCTTGAGATGAACCTCTCCATCTTTCATGACTCGGGGGTGGAAACAACTGCCTTCCTTTTCCTCTTTCTAGAGGTTTCTCTGGCCTTAGGTGCCATAAATTGTTATGGAAAAACAAAAAAGCAATGCTTTTACCACACCAAACTTAAAAGGTTTGCTCGTCCTCGAGCAAAAGAAGAAAGAAGTGGAGAAGATGGAGGAGATGGAGGTGTGTGAATGGGTGGGTTTGGGAGGAAAATGGTTTGAATTTGAATGGTGAGGTAGGTGGGGATCCTGTGGGGTCCACAGATCATGAGGGAATCCTGTGGGGTCCACAGATCAAGTGGGATCAAGGACTTAACATCCCTGCTCCAATTAGGCATGTAAAACGCCCTTGCTGTGCAATCCTAGCATTTAACGCCAGACTGCTGCTTGTTTCTGGCGTTAAACGCCCAAATGTAGCCTGTTTCTAGCGTTTAATGCCAGGCAGATGCTTGTTTCTGGTGTTAAACGCCAGCTTGGTGCTTGTTTCTGGCGTTAAACGCCAGACAGATGCTTGTTTCTCGCGTTTAAATGCCAGACTGCTCTCCTCCAGGGTGTGCTATTTTCAATGCTGTTTTTCATTCTGTTTTTGATTTTTCAGTAGTTTTTGTGACTTCACATGATCATCAACCTAATAAATCACGAAATAACAAAAAGAAAATAAAATAGATATGATTAAATAACATTGGGTTGCCTCCCAACAAGCGCTTCTTTAATGTCAATAGCTTGACAGTGAGCTCTCATGGAGCCTCACAGATATTCAGAGCAATGTTGGGACCTCCCAACACCAAACTTAGAGTTTGGTTGTGGCCTTCCAACACCAAACTTAGAGTTTGAATGTGGTGGTTTTGTTTGACTCTGTATTGAGAGAAGCTTCTCATGCTTCCTCTCCATGGTTACAGAAAGAGAACCTTGTGTCTTATAGTTTGCAATGTTTACAAACCACAGAGCTTCCTTAATAGCAAACAATTGCTCATCCGGAAAGGTTTCAGAGATCTCAGTAGGATGGAGGGATGCTCCTGCTACTGGTTCTATCCGGGACAGGTGATCAGCTACTTGATTATCTGTCCCTTTTCTGTCTCTTATTTCTATATCAAACTCTTGCAGAAGCAACACCCATCTTATAAGCCTGGGCTTTGAATCCTGCTTTGTGAGTAGATATCTAAGAACAGCATGGTCAGTGTACATAATCACTTTTGATCCGACTAAGTATGTTCTAAACTTGTCAATGGCATAAACCATTGCAAGCAGCTCTTTTTCTCTGGTTGTGTAATTTTTCTGGGCATCATTTAAAACATGGCTAGCATAATAAATGACATGCAGAAGCTTGTTATGCCTCTGTCCCAGTACTGCACCAATGGCATGGTCACTGGCATCACACATTAGTTCAAATGGTAATGTCCAGTCTGGTGCAGAAATAACTGGTGTTGTGACCAGCGTAGCTTTCAGAGTTTCAAACGCCTGCAGACACTCTGTGTCAAACATAAATAGCGTGTCAGCAGCTAGCAGATTGCTCAGAGGTTTTGCAATTTTTGAAAAATCCTTTATAAACCTCGTATAGAATCTTGCATGCCCCAGAAAGCTTCTGATTGCCTTAACATTGATAGGTGGTGGTAATTTTTCAATTACCTCTACCTTAGCTTGATCCACCTCTATTCCCTTGTTTGAAATCTTGTGCCCAAGGACAATCCCTTCAGTCACCATAAAGTGACATTTTTCCCAATTTAAAACCAGGTTAGTCTCTTGGCATCTTTTCAGAACCAGTGACAGGTGATCAAGACAGGAGCTGAATGAGTCTCCATATACTGAGAAGTCATCCATGAAGACTTCCAGAAATTTTTCCACCATATCAGAGAAAATAGAGAGCATGCATCTCTGAAAGGTTGCAAGTGCATTACACAGCCCAAATGGCATCCTTCTGTAGGCAAATACTCCAGATGGACATGTGAATGCTGTTTTCTCTTGATCCTGGGGATCTACTGCAATTTGGTTGTAGCCTGAATAGCCATCCAAAAAGCAATAATAATCATGACCTGCTAGTCTTTCTAGCATCTGGTCTATGAATGGTAAAGGAAAATGATCCTTTCTGGTGGCTGTATTGAGCCTTCTATAGTCAATACATATGTGCCACCCTGTAACTGTTCTTGTAGGAACCAGTTCATTTTTTTCATTATGAACCACTGTCATGCCTCCCTTTTTGGGGACAACTTGGACAGGGCTCACCCAGGGGCTATCAGAAATAGGATAAATAATCTCAGCCTCCAGTAACTTGGTGACCTCTTTCTGCACCACTTCCTTCATGGCTGGATTTAGCCGCCTCTGTGGTTGAACCACTGGCTTAGCATCATCCTCTAATAGGATCTTGTGCATGCATCTTGCTGGGCTGATGCCCTTAAGGTCACTTATGGACCACCCAAGAGTTGTCTTGTGTGTCCTTAGCACTTGAAGTAGCGCTTCCTCTTCTAGGGGATTCAAAGCAGAGCTTATGATCACCGAAAAAGTGTCACCTTCTCCCAGAAATACATATTTCAGGGATGGTGGTAATTGTTTGAGCTCGGGTTTAGGAGGTTTTTCCTCTTCCTGAGGAAGTTTCAGAGGCTCTTTCAATTCCTCTGAATCATCCAGATCAGGCTGAACATCTTTAAAAATGTTCTCTAGCTCTGATTCGAGACTCTCAGTCATATTGACCTCTTCCACTAGGGAGTCAATAATATCAATGCTCAGGCAATCGTCTGATGTGTATGGATGTTGCATAGCTTTGACAACATTCAACTTAAACTCATCCTCATTGACTCTCAGGGTTATCTCCCCTTTTTGGACGTCAATGAGTGTTCGTCCAGTTGCTAGGAATTGTCTTCCTAGAATGAGAGTTGCACTCTTGTGCTCCTCCATTTCCAGCACTACAAAGTCAGTAGGGAAGGCAAATGGCCCAACCTTGACAATCATGTCCTCAATTATGCCTGATGGGTATTTAATGGAGCCATCAGCAAGTTAAAGACAGATCCGGGTTGGTTTGACCTCTTCAGTCAAGCCAAGCTGTCTGATAGTGGATGCAGGGATTAGGTTGATGCTTGCCCCAAGATCGCATAAAGCTGTCTTGGTGCAATTACCCTCTAATATGCATGGTATCATAAAGCTCCCGGGATCTTTAAGCTTTTCTGGGAAGCTTTTCAGAATGACTACACAGGATTCTTCAGTGAGGAAAACTCTTTCAGTTTCTCTCCAATCCTTCTTATGACTCAAGATATCTTTCATGAACTTGGCATAAGAGGGTATTTGCTCAAGTGTCTCTGCAAACAAAATCTTTATTTCAAGAGTCCTGAGATAGTCTGCAAAGCGAGCAAATTGCTTATCCTGCTCCTCTTGGTGGAGTTTTTGAGGATAAGGTATCTTGGCTTTGTACTCCTCAACCTTGGTTGCTGAAGGTTTATTTCCTACAGAAGTGGTTGGGAAAGCCTTTTTAGAGGGGTTGTTATCAGTACTTGTGTGTGTCTGATCCCTCACTAGCATTTGAATGCCAGGGTTAGAAGTTGGATTGGCATTGGACGCCAACTCCTTACTTGTTCCTAGCGTTTGAACGCCAGAATTGAGCTTTCATTGGGCATTTGACGCCAACTCCTTGCCTGTTTCTGGCGTTTGAATGCCAAAGTTATTCCTCTCTGGGCTCTTACTGTCTTCAGACATATTTTGGATGGCAGGTTGTTCATTTCTTGGCTTCCTGCTGCCTTGAAGTGAGGTATTTAATGTTTTCCCACTTCTTAATTGAATTGCTTGGCACTCTTCCATTATTTGTTTTGATAACTGCTGTTCTGTTTGCTTCAACTGTACTTCCATATTCAGATTAGCCATTCTTGTGTCTTGTTGTATCTCCTTGAATTCGGCCATCTATTTTGTTAGAAAGTCTAATTACTGATTGAATTCAGTAATTTATTCTGCAGGACTGAGTTCAGTAGTTACTATTTTAGCCTCTTCTTTCATGGAAGATTCACTGCTTAGGTACAGATGCTGATTTCTGGCAACTGTATCAATAAGCTCTTGAGCCTCTTCAATTGTCTTTTTCATGTGTATAGATCCACCAGCTGAGTGATCTAGAGAAATTTGAGCATTCTCTGTAAGCCCATAATAGAAGATGTCTAACTGCACCCATTCTGAAAACATTTCAGAGGGGCATTTTCTTAGCATCTCTCTGTATCTCTCCCAGGCATCATAAAGAGATTCATTATCTCCTTGTTTAAAGCCTTGGATGTCCAGCCTTAGCTGTGTCATCCATTTTGGAGGGAAGTATTGATTCAGGAATTTTTCTAACAGCTGTTTCCATGTCCTTATGCTAGCCTTAAGTTGGTTATTTAACCACCTCTTAGCTTGGTGTTTTACAGCAAATGGAAACAGTAATAATCTGTAGACATCCTGATCTACTTCTTTATCATGTACTGTGTCAGCAATTTGTAAAAACTGTGTCAGAAACTCTGTAGATTCTTCTTGTGGAAGATAGGAATACTAGCAACTTTGCTGCACCATGATAATGAGCTGAGGATTCAACTCAAAGCTACTGACTCCAATGGAGGGTATACAGATACTGCTCCCATATGAAGCAGTAGTGAGGTTAGCATATGACCCCAGAGTCCTTTTGGACTGTTCATTTCCACTTAGGTCCATGATAGAGAAAAGGAGATTATGCGGATTGCAAATAATTTTTTTTTTGAAAACCGAAATTAAAATAAAATAAAATGAAATAAAATAACTGAAAAATTTACTATATTTTCGAAAATTAGAAGAAAAAGAAATAAAAGAAAATTGAACACTAAATTAATTAATTAAAAAGATTTGAAAAAGATGTGGGTGAAAATTTTCAAAAAAAAATGAAGAGAGAGAAATTGGTTAGGAAGTTTTGAAAAAGATATGTCTTAAAATTAAAGATACTTGTAAGAAAATAAAATAAAATAAAATAAAAATATATGAAAAAAATTTAATTTTAAGATTTGAGATTAGAAAAGATAAGATAAGCTAGGTAAGAGAAGATAAGGAATTTAAATTAAAAAGTTTTGAAATTTAAATTTTAAATTTGAAAATTAAATTTTGAAATTTGAAATTTAAAATTTTGAAAATTGAAATTTGAAAATTGAAATTTGAAAGTTGAAATTTGAAAATTGAATTTTGAATTTTCGAAAAAGTCAACAATATAAGATAAGGATTTGAAAAAGATTTAAATTTTGAAAAGATTTGATTTTTAAATTTGAAAATTATATTTTGAATTTTAAATTTTGAAAGTTGAAATTTGAATTTGAAATAAGATAAGATAAAATTTTGAAAAAGATATAATTTTTTTTTTGAAAATAATTTGAATTTTGAAATTTTTAAAACTAAGATAAGATAAAATAGAAATTTTAAAATAAAAATCTGAATTTTTTTTAAAAATTTCGAAATATTTGCTCAAAAATAGTTAGAGAAGATATTTTTTTTTATTTTTGAATTTTAAGATGAAAAAGAAAAACACACAAAAGACACACAATTTAAAATTTTTAGATCTAATGCTCCTTGTTTTCGAAAATTTTGGAGGGAAAACACCAAGGAACACCAAACTTAAAAATTTTAAGATCAAAACACAAGGAAGACACAAGAGCACCTTGAAGATTCACAAGAACACGAAGAACAAAAAGTCAAAGACTCAAAGGACTCAAGAACATAAAAAAAAGAACACCAAACTTAAAATTTTTAGAAAACCAAAAACTAATTTTCAAAAATTAAATAAGAACTAACAAGAAAACACCAAACTTAAAACTTGCCACAAGATTTAATCAAAGAAAAATTATTTTTGAAAAGATTTTAGAAAGAAAGACTCAAAGGAGCAACTATTCACAAGAACATAGACACAACGCTCTAAGCCAATTGAGTTATAAATTTAAAGTGTTTTAATAAAGGTATTTAATGTATAAAATATCTTATTATTATTTTTTTTTAGATACCAATAATTCTAGAATGCACAAGAAAAACAAGAAAAATCACAAAACAAGAAAAACTAAAGATCAAACAAGGAAAATAAACAAGAACAACTTGAATATTAAGAAAGAACAATGAACACAAATTCAAAAATTTAAAAGAAAAGAAACACATGCAATTGACACCAAACTTAAAATATGGAACTAAATTCAAACAGAGAAATTCAATTATTAGTAAAAAAAAAATTTTGAAAAATTATTTTTGAAAAAGAAAATAAGGATTCTAAAATTTTAACAAGAACAATAATAAAAGACTCAAAGACAAATCACAGATTAATAAAGAAAAATAAAAATCTTTTGAAAGATTTTTGAAAAAAAAGTAAAAGACTCTGACCCAAAAGACGAAATCTTCCTAATCTAAGCAACAGGATGAACCGTCAGTTGTTCAAACTCGAACAATCCCAGGCAACGACGCTAAAAACTTGCTGCACGAATTGTGAATCACACTTTTCACAACTCGTACCACTAACCAGCAAGTGCACTGGGTCGTCCAAGTAATACCTTACGTGAGTAATAGTCGATCCCACGGAGATTGTTGGTTTGAAGCAATCTATGGTTATCTTGTAAATCTTAGTCAGGAAATCAATTATAATTATCAGAATGAATTGCGAAGAATAAAAGAGCATGGATTAAATACTTGTTCTGCAGTAATGGAGAATATGTTGGAGTTTTGGAGATGCTTTGTCTTCTGAATCTCTGCTTTCTCCCTGTCTTCTTCTTCACGCATGCAAGGTTCCTCCTATGGCAAGCTGTGTGTTGGTGGATCACCGTTGTCAATGGCTACCATCCGTCCTCTCAGTGAAAAAGGTCCAGGTGCGCTGTCACCGCACGGCTAATCATCTGTCGGTTCTCACTCATGCTGGAATAGGATCCATTGATCCTTTTGTGTCTGTCACTACGCCCAGCCCTTGTGAGTTTGAAGCTCGTCACAGTCATTCAATCCGTGAATCCTACTCGGAATACCACAGACAAGATTTAGACTTTCTGGATTCTCAAGAATGTTGCCAATGGATTCTAGCTTATACCACGAAGATTCTTATTAAGGAATCCAAGAGATATTCATTCAATCGAAGGTAGAACAGAGGTGGTTGTCAGGCACATGTTCATAGGTTGAGGATGATGATGAGTGTCACGGATCATCACATCCATCATATTGAAGTGCAAATAAACATCTTAGATAGAAACAAGCGTGTTTGAATAGAAAAAAGAAATAGTTGCATTAATTCATCGAAACATAGCAGAGCTCCTCACCCCCAACAATGGAGTTCAGAGACTCATGCCATCAAAGAGTACAAAGTTCAGATCTAAAATGTCATGAGTTACAAAATAAATCTCTAAAAGTTGTTTAAATACTAAACTAGTAACCTAGGTTTACAGAAAATGAGTAAACTAAGATAGATGGTGCAGAAATCCACTTCTGGGGCTCACTTGGTGTGTGCTGGGGTTGAGACTTAAGCTTTACACGTGCCTAGGCTGTTTCTGGAGTCAAACGCCAGGTTGTAACCTGTTTTTGGCGTTTAACTCCAATTTGTAACATGTTTTTGGCGTTTAACGCCACACTGCAACATGGAACTGGCGTTGAACGCCAGTTTACGTCATTTATCCTTGAGCAAAGTATGTACTATTATATATTGCTGGAAAGCCCTGGATGTCTACTTTCCAACGCAATTGAGAGCGCGCCATTTGGACTCTTGTAGCTCTAGAAAATCCATTTCGAGTGCAGGAAGGTCAGAATCCGACAACATCTGCAGTCCTTTTTCAGCCTGAATCAGATTTTTGCTCAGCTCCCTCAATTTCAGCCAGAAATTACCTGAAATCACAGAAAAACACACAAACTCATAGTAAAGTCCAGAAATGTAATTTTTATTTAAAAACTAATAAAAATATAATAAAAAGTGACTAAAACATATTAAAAACTACCAAAAAAAATGCCAAAAAGCGTATAAATTATCCGCTCATCAGGCATTGAGGTAGACAGAGCTAAGGTGGAACTCATTGAAAAATTACCCCCACCAAGTGATGTCAAGGCAATTAGGAGCTTTTTAGGGCATGTTGGCTTTTACAGAAGGTTTATTAAAGATTTTTCAAAGATAGCCAAGCCCTTAAGCAATCTCCTTGTATCTGATACACCATTTGTCTTTGATGAAAAGTGCATGCTAGCATTCAAAAACTTGAAAAAGAGGCCATCCTCTGCTCCTATCATTTTCCCAGCTGATTGGAACTTACCATTTGAACTGATGTGCGATGCATCTGATTTTGCAGTTGGGGCGGTGTTTGGACAGAGGAAAGATAATTTGGTCCATGTGATATACTATGCCAGCAAGGTCCTCAATGACACTCAAAAAAACTATACCACTACTGAAAAGGAGTTGCTGGCAATAGTTTTTGCATTCGACAAGTTTAGATCATACCTCATTGGTGCCAAAGTGATCGTTTTCACAGATCACATAGCACTTAAATATTTGTTTGCCAAGCAAGAATCAAAACCAAGACTGATAAGATGGATCTTGTTGTTGCAGGAATTCAATATTGAGATTAGAGATAAGAAAGGAGTGGAGAACAAGGTAGCCGATCACTATCCAGAATCCCTCATGACAAAGGTGGAACACATGATGCAAGTGTGAATGAGCGCTTCCCAGATGAGTAGTTAATGACTGTTCACAAAGCACCCTGGTTTGCAGACATTGCCAATTTCAAGGCAACTGGGGCTTTACCTCCAAAGATCAACAAACATCAAAGAAGAAAACTCATCAATGACGCTAAATATTTTGTCTGGGATGAGCCGTATCTCTTCAAGAAGTGTTCAGATGGAATCCTGAGAAGATGTGTTTCAGAAGAAGAGGGACGAAAGGTCCTGTGGAATTGCCACGGCTCGTGCTATGGAGGCCATTTTGGAGGGGAAAGAACTACAGCCAAGGTGTTACAAAGTGGATTCTTTTGGCCCACCCTTTTCAAGGACGCCAAAGAACTAGTAAAGAACTGCAATGAATGCCAAAGGGCTGGAAACTTACCCAAAAGAAATGAGATGCCATAGAATTTCATCTTAGAACTGGAACTGTTTGATGTGTGGAGAATCAATTTCATGGGGCCATTCCCAACCTCATATTCAAACAAGTATATATTGGTAGCAGTGTATTACGTTTCCAAGTGGGTAGAGGCTATTGCAACCCCAACAAATGATAACAAGGTGGTCATGAACTTCCTCAGAAAAAATATCTTTAGCCGGTTCGGAGTCCCACGAACCCTCATTAGTGATGGAGGGAGCCATTTTTGTAACAGACAACTAGAAGCTCTTCTCCTACGACACGGGATAAAACACAAGGTTTCCACGCCCTACTACCCCCAAACAAGTGGGCAAACCGAGATATCTAACAGGGAATTAAAAAGGATTCTGGAGAAGACTGTAGGAGCATCAAGAAAGGACTGGTCGAAGAAGCTAGATGATGCTCTTTGGGCATACAGAACGGCATTCAAAACACCAATCGGGATGTCCCCATTTCAACTGGTGTATGGAAAGGCCTGTCATTTACCATTGAAGCTGGAACATAAAGAACTCTGGGCTCTCAAGTAGCTAAATTTTGATAGCATTGCTGCTGGTGAAAAAAGGGTCTTGCAGCTGCAGAAAATGGAGAAATTTTGATCTCAAGCCTATGAAAATGCCAAGATCTATAAAGAAAAGGCGAAGAAAAGACACGACCTCAATCTGACACCCAGGAGCTTCGAAAAAGGACAGCAAGTGCTCCTCTACAACTCCAAATTGAGACTTTTCCCTGGGAAACTCAAATCAAGATGGTCAGGACCCTTTCTTGTCACAAAGGTCTCGCCATATGGACACATAGAAATCATGGAGGAAAGTTCAAAGAGGACTTTCACTGTGAACGGACAAAGGCTCAAACACTACATGGGCAACATGGGGGAAAACCCCAAAATGAAGTATCATCTCAACTAATGGAGAAATCGTCGAGCTAGCGACGCTAAAAGAGAGCTTCGTTGGGAGGCAACCCAACCTAAGGTAGTTTCCTTTTCATGATCTTTTCAATAAAAGTTACAAGTAGTTTTCCCTGTATTGTGAGGAGCTAAGTTTGGTGTTGCACACCAAAACAATCCAAGAGTGAATGTGTAATTCTAAGTTTGGTGTTCCACCAAAGACTTCAGTTAGAATCACACAACACCTCTTCAATGGCAAGTTGCTAGCCCCAACCAATTAGGGAAACGACTTAACAATAGTTTAGTTTCTAGTTCATAGTCGTTTTATTAATAAAAGCACATGAGGTTCTCTGCATGTATTCAATCTGTTGCATTAGGCAAGGAACTAAGTTTGGTGTTCACACACCAAATTATGTTCAGAAATTCACAAGCATACATGCATGCTAACTATTTCTCAAGTGCTTTGGGAACAAGCAACTTCCAATAACTTTGCAGGAATTCAATCAATCTTCTGAAAAAAAAAAACAGTGCACCATCATCCAAGGAGGCGAAAAAGGATGCAAAAGCTATGGATGATGACAACAAAGAGATAGCTAGAAGTCACTACCAAAAGGTTATATTGTTACTTGACTCCATATGCTTGGAAATGCTCAAATTGGAAGTCTGAATGTGCCACTGATTAATAGTTACTCTTCAGTTTAAATCACAAGAATTTAATGTTTGTTTTCCTTGCTTTTGTCATATGTGTGCTGGTCCAAGTTACCTGTTTTCATCTTCATCCTACTTACTTGTATGCTTGCCCTTTGAATTTAATGAAAAAAGAAAATGTTATGAAAGAAACCAGAGTGAGGGTTCATATTGTGGAGTAAGTCCTCAAGGTTGTGGTGTGGTGATAGATTAGCTAAGTTGGATCACCTATAAGGTATGAGGGCACTTATGTGTATTGAAGTACATGCTTGAAGCACATTCTATGAGACCAGCTAAATAACAAGATCCTAATAAGAAAAAGAAAAAGAACAATAAGAGTTGAAAAAGAAAGAAAAGTAATAAGAAATAAGGCTAGGCACCAAGGGCTTGAATCTTGAGGGATGTGTCTGTGGTGTTCTTGTACCAAGGATTTGCTTAGATGAATAAGTTCTTAGGAGTGCTTCATCACTTGGTAACTTGGATTAACTAACCCGGGATTACCAACTGAAAATCCACTATCAAGAGCAACCTTGCTACAGAACATTTAGTGACCCAAAGAGATGCTGGACACCAAGGCCTCAAGGAAAGAAAATAACAAACCATGTGCCTGTGGTGTGCATGCATGGGGGAGAGAGACTTGAGGGAGTAAGTCCTTAGGGGTGTTTCAACACCTAGCACCTTGAACCAACTGGTTCGGGAGTGTTGGCTGAAAGCTTATTTTAAAGAGTCGTCCCCTCACAAAGCACTTAGCCTATGGATGCAATAAACCCTGAGAAAAAAAGGGAGGATCAAAGAATAAGGATCTCATAGGATGAAATCAAGCAAGTATTCAAGAGCATGATAAGGACCTGGAGACTAGTAAGGGAATGAACCTAAGTTGCTATGCATGAAACCCCATAAACCAAGAACTTTACTTCTATAATAAGAACTTATTTCTCTTGTTCTTTCATTCATCATTCTGATGTTTCAGTACTTGCTTAGGGACAAGCAAGCATTAAGTTTGGTGTTGTGATGTCAGGACATTTTGGCCAGTTTCACTGACCTTTTCTTTACTGTTTTAGGGTAGTTTTATGCATTTTCTTAGTAAATAAGCAAGTTTTGGGTAGAAATACACTTACATCTTGATTCAAGCAAACATTGTGAACTTTACATGATTTTATGAGAATTATGCACGAATTGAATGACAAATTGGATAATGCATGATCTCATGACTTGGAATAGAGCTTTGATGCACTTTATTTGCTTGATTTTAGGATAAAGGAAGCAAGGAAGAGCCACGTTAGTAGCCACGTTAGTCTAATTAACGTGAACTCTAACGTGGAGATTAGAGGAGATCGCCAACGTTAGTGACACTCACCTTTGTCACTAACGTTGGAACAGGCCAAGATTGTGCACGTTAGTGGTCACGTTAAGACCACTAACGTGAAGGGTAACGTGGAGCAAGGAGTGATAAGCAAACGTTAGTGACACTCACCTTTGTCACTAACGTTGGAGATGGCAATTACCACCACGTTAGTGGCCACGTTAATCTAATTAACGTGAACTCTAACGTGGGAAGGAGGGGCGTTTGGAGCGTTAGTGACAAAGGTAAGTGTCACTAATGCTCTCGAAGCTTAGGCATACCCACGTTACGGGTCACGTTAGTTATACTAACGTGAACTCTAATGTGGGGAAAAGAGGCAATAAGCAACGTTATTGGAAAAGGTGAATGCCAATAACGTTTGTGAAGGACCAAGAGGCAACGTTAGTGGTCACGTTAGTGCCACTAACGCTGAAGTTAACGTGGATCGTTTTTGGCTTGGAACATTAGTGAAAAAGGTGATCGTCACTAACATTCTCGAACCCACATTTTCACTTAACGTTAACACCACAAATGTCCTAACTAACGTCCATGCCTAACTCACACTTTTTTTTGCAAGCAAAGCTGAGCCCACTGAAGACTATAACTGCTTCAACTCAAGATCAAAGGCCCATTTCCAAGACTTGAAGAGCCAACTAGAAGATCAGAAGAGTAGTATATATAGGAGTAGTTTTGAACTAGTATAGAGAGCTTTTGGCATTTTGGAGAACTACACTCTGTATATTTTACTTTCTCTGCAACTTCTAGTTTTATTTTCAGAATGCATTCTTCTTTATCTTCTTCCATTTCCAGAGCTATGAACAACTAAACCCCTTTCATTGGGTTAGGGAGCTCTGTTGTAATTTGATGGATCAATAATAGTTTTCATTATTCTTCTTCTTTCTTTTCTCTTGATTTTACTAGAAGGCTTTCAATCTTCATCCAATTGGGTAGTTGTCTTGGAAAATAAGCTATTTATACTTGGATCTCTTTGAAACTTTGGAAGAGGAATGAAGAGATCATGCTATAAATACTTTCTCATGTTGGACCAAATCGGGGTTTGGATGGATATAGTGACATATAATCCTACCAACACTTTGATTTGGGAATACATGTGGTATAATCAGTGATCATACTACATCTCTTCTCATGAGCAATTAGAACAAGGAATTGGCTATTGATCAAGATTTGAGAGATTGAATTACCAAGGAATTGGAATTCAATCACTTAAGATTGCTAAGGAGATCAATGAATGCATTGACTGAGGAAGAAATGAGAATGAACTTGATCCGGAGAATACAACATCTCCTGAGCCCAATGAATCCCCCATTTCTGATCTTACCCATTCTCTTTACTTTCTGCCATTTACTTTTATGCTCATCTTCCCAAATCCCCATTTAAGATTCTACAATTTACTTTCCGCCATTTACATTCTGCTCTTTATTTCCAGCATTTACATTTTCTGTTATTTACCTTCCCGCCAATTAATTTCCTGCAAATCTCAACTCAAATTCATCTTAGCTCAACTAGAACATTCCTCTAATTAAAGTTTCTTGACCAATCAATCCCTGTGGGATTCGACCTCACTCTATTGTGAGTTTTTACTTGACGACAATTCGGTATACTTTCCGAGGGAAATTTATTGAGAGATAAGTTTTCGTGCATCACAGCTTTAGCAATTCCTTCAATTTCTTATATTCCTTCCACTTTTGCATGCTTCCTTTCCATCCTCTAAGCCATTACTGCCCTATAAACCCTGAAATCAGTTAACACACATATCAAGGCATCGAATGATAATAAGAGAGGATTAAAATTAGCAAATTTAAGACCAAAGAAGCATGTTTTCAATCGTAGCACAAAATTAAGAAGAATTTGTAAAACCATGCAAATTATATGAATAAGTGTGCAAAGACTTGATAAAAACCACTCTATTTAGCAGAAGATAAACCATAAAATAGTGGTTTATCATTGTGACAAACAAATTAAATTTTATTGAGGATAATTTATTGCTTTAGATCTATACTTGCAACACGACTATTTTTTTAAAAATCTTTACCGACATTTTTCCTTCATCAATTTTTGGCGCCGTTGCCGGGAAATTGCAAATGTGTGCCTTATTATTGGTTATTGTGAATATTGTGAATATGTTTTTCTTTTTGTTTCTTTGTTAGTTGTTTCTAGTTTTAGGAGTTTATTTTCATTATTTCTTATTAATTTTTATTTTTATTTTCTTTTGTTACCATGAATTCTCACCCTTTTGGCTATGAGTGTGGTTACAATTATGTTGTAGCAAGTGGAGATTATAATGAAGGTTTGCATCAACGATGGGAGAATCAAAGATGGGAGGAGCCACAAGGATTTGATCAACCCTCTTGGCAACAACCTCCTCCAATGTATTATGAGCAACAACCATACTATGATGCATACCAAGACAATGGTTATGGTGGACGTCTTCGTGACAATCAACACCCACCACAATATACCTATGAACGCCCTCCTCAACATAGTTTTGAACCATCGTACTCACAAGCCCCATGTTACCAAAAACCCCCATATGACCCTAATCCTTACCCACCATACCAAGAGACTTATGAGCCTTACGAGCCATACTTAGAACCACCTCCATTCCAATACAATTACTCCCAAGAACCACCACCTCAATATACACAGTCGCCATACCCTTATAAAGAAGAACCACCTTCATATCATGAACCTTTCCTCCCAAGGAATGAGCCCTCATATCCACTCTACTCTCCAATAGATGGCACCCTTGGTCTTGTTCTTCAAGGGTAAAGGGAGATAAAAAGGGAGGTACTAGAATTCACGGCTACCTTGACTAAGGTAGTAAATAGATTAGCCTCCCAATGTTTGGACATTCAAGGAATTCCCATGGTTACATGTGGAGAATCTAATGAAGAACGTAGCACGAAGGAGAGATTAGGAACTCCGGTGTAAAATGAGGAATGTGATTTTAGACTAGAACAATTAGAGGAAGGCGTAATTGATGAAGAGGAAGAAGTGGTTGAAGACTTAGGAGATATTGAGGAGGATAGTGCACAACCTCCAAAGCATGTTTTCTATGAAGAATTGGACGGAATAGATCAAAAGGCATGTTTCCTTGGTGATAATGATCATGAATCAAGCTATCCTAGTAATGAATTTACATCCACAAGTGAAATCGTTGAGTTAGAAGTGCCTTCTCCGAGTGAATCTGAAAGTGATGTTGAGGTAGACTCTTCTCAACCTCCAACTTATGACTTGAGTAACAGGGAAGAGTCAGAAGAACTTGATAAGGGAGCGGATGAAGTTGAAGAGGCTTGCAAAGAGGTGGAAGTTATTAAAGAAGAGCACAAGGGAGTGGAGCTTGCATGATCATTAGAAACACCTCTCTCGAAGCCATTACCATCCAATACAACATTCAAGTGGGTAAAATTCATATCCTTAACCTTTAGTTTCGCACTTGAATATGGTTTACTTGAGACGGATGGTTAACTTAGAGCTCTTTGTGACTTTAAGAGTAAGAGGGAGAAGGTTAGTGGCTGGAGTTGTCATGCAAGGTTCAATACGGTTGCATGTTCAAAGTTGAAGTGCAAGGATTGGTGTAGAGTTCGACTGAATGGGTCTAGGAAGCTGTTTGGATCCCTTCGTGAGAATTTGGATTGCTTACCACCCGTTTAGAACAATGATGAACAACTTAAAGACAGGTGTAGAAACAAGATTTGGGATCCCGGCATACAAGAGGATCAACTTTGGGAGATCAAAGCTTGTGAAGAACTTCATCAAGGCTTGGTGCATTTATCTGGAAAAGTTAGAGCTTATTGGAAGTCCAACCGTTGGTGGAAGTTTTAAGATGAGATCAAGCACAAGCCACCATGACAAGGAGCTCACCAAATTTCCAACTTAAGGACTTTAACTAAAAGTGATAGGTGGGAGACACCCCACTATGGTAAAATTCTTCCTATTTTTCCTTTTATTTCTATTGGTAATAATTAGAATTTTCATTTTTAATTAAGTTTATTTAATTTAAGTTTTGATCTAGCTTGTTTCATAATGTTTGGGTTTATTTTGGTTTTAGATTTTCAATCATCATTAAAAAAAAACAAGGGACGTGACACGTACGCGTGACCCACGCGTACGTGTCGATATGAATTTCGCACTCCTGAAAAAATCGACAGAGAGTTATGCTAGAATTGTGCAGGAAGGGTGCTTGGCACACAGCCCACCCCACATGTACGCGTAACCCACGTGTACGTGTCACATGCAATTTTGACAATTCACGCGTAAGCATCAGCGAGGCGCACGCGTGGAATAAAAATCGGAGTAATTTGGTAATTGGACAGAGAGTTGGGCTGGAGGTGTGCTGCAACTGTGCATCTGGCACGAACAGTTGTCACGCATAAGCGTGACTGATGCTCACGCGTCATTTTTCATTTTTGGGGCATCCACGTGAATGCATGGACGACGCTTACGCGTCATATGCCTGTTATGTTTTCACGCGTACGCGTGATGCATTCGCGTGTGTCGCGTCCGCTTCCTGTTTTCCATTCTACTTCTTTCTTTTCTCCTTTCTTATTCTTTCCTCTTCCTTTCTCACTTTCTTCTCCTCCCCTCTCATCCTTATTCTCTCTCATTCCCTTTTACATATTGTATTTGCATACTTTCCTTCATGGCATTTTAATTTTGTTCATGTTTTTATTTTATTTTCTAAGTTTCCTATTTTCTCATTGGTGTTAGATGCTCTTATTCAACTATTGCATAATTCCTGCATTATTTTGGGTGCTTATTGACTTGTTTGCAATTTAGTTGACATGCCTTTTGCTTCTATTATTTTCTCACTTACATGTTGTAGCTACCATGTAGTTGAGAACCTCATTATTATTTGGCATTAGCCCACCTAGACTTTATTTATGTGCATATTTTTTATTGTGGATTATTCTTCTTCCTTTTTCTCTTCTTTCAGGATGGCGACCAAAGAGGAGAAAGGAAAAGTTCCTACATGGGGCGACAAGCAAGTTAGCCGTACAATCTTTTTAAGAAACATCACCAGTTGTAGCAACCCGTCCATGATGACAAGTCATCTTATACTAGCTTTTCAAACATTTTTCACTTGTTTCATTAGGTTTTATGCACTTTCTTGCATTGTAAGTAAGTGATTTGGAGTGGATTTGCATGGTTTTGTTGAATCAATCAACCATCCTTTATTTGACACTAAATCATAAGGTTTAAGCTAGAATAAGTTGGTTTTCGAATGATTTATAAACCTTGTGAATTTGGTGATGCTTTGATTGGTTGTTTTGATTACTTGTAGGTGAAGAAATGGTGGAAAAAGAAATTTTTGGCACGCTTTTGAAGTTAAAGCATGCTTTGGACCTTAGGCCATGCTTTGGAAAGCGTGACCCAAGGCACAAAAGCGTCACACATCAAGGAAGCAAAGGACCAGCGCTCACTAATTGAGCGTTGCGCTCTCTAATTGAGCGCCAACTAAAGGCATACTCAGTACCAAAGCAAAGACCAAGGGAACAAGCATAGCGCTACGTTGGTGCACTTAACTGAGCACTACAAGGAACTAAAGAGAACAAGGCAAAATCAATAGTGCCCAGTTAACTTATTTCACTTTATTGGGCTCCTCATGAAAGAAAAGGCAAGGCGCAATATCAAGGAAGGGTGGAGCCAGGATTCGAAATGGGGACAAGGAAGGAGCGCCACAAGACTTTGGCAAGGAAATTAGCTAAAATGGCTTCAGTGGGACTCGAACTGGGGAGCTTCATTCTAAGGCAAGGGCGCTGCGTGAAATGATTTCACTAAGCACTACCACTCTTCACCAAAGGAAATGGATAAAGTGCATTCACTAGGATTCGAAGAGGGAACTCCCCTCCCCCCCATGCGCACAAAGGGTGCTCGATTACTTTACTTCACCGAGTGCCATTACTTCATGGAGAAATTGCAAAAAATGTAACCAGGAGGGATCGAAGGTGGGGGCTCTCTCCACACAACGGGGCGCTGCGTTAATTCCCTTAACTGAGCGCTACAATGTTCACAAAGGGAATTGGCCAAATTGGGAGAAGCAAGGCTCGAAGAAGGGACCGTGTACAATCTTGAAGCGCTAAGTTAATTTACTTAACTGAGCGCCAATGCAACAAGTAGAATTGAGCCATGCACGAGACAAAGGGAAGAACCTGGGCCAAGGATTGAGCACTACGATTGCTCATTCAACTGAGCGTGTAACGACCCAATTTCTGGTACGTCATGATCATACTAGAAACTGAGCGCTACCAACTTGTCTACCTATCTATTATCTATTATTTATTATATGAGCCTGATTCGTTGTTAAAAGCGTAGTTATTTTACGAGGTACTTTTTTTTTTTAAAACATTTGGATTAATAGACGAAATCATTCATAAGCAATTCACAACTGATAGCAGATAAAACAGTTATAAACAACCATACATAAATATATCACATGCAGTTGATATCATTCGGTTATCCAGCCTTTATTAGAGTAAAGATCTTTAGTTAGGACACCCCTAGTTATAGCTAAATAATATCTATATATATATATATATATATATACATACAACATCCCAGGCCCTGACCTGTTCAAGAAGTCCCTAAGCTGGCACCCAGGCTAGCCTAGACTCTATACTCACCTAGTCCCTCTAAACTACTAAAGCGAGGGAAAGTACGTTCTAGGTCTTCAAAACTCAAGTTAGGTGGATCATCATCAAAAGGTGGAAGGTCGTCTACTAATCCTTTGCACGATCATATGTCATCAAAGAGCATCTCTCAAGTACTTCATCGAGTGGCCACATAACAGCAACATCGTACGGAGGACTTAGGTTAAAGTTTGTAGATAAGCAGGGTGCAGATGTTGGCTGGTCTCACAGTATTTACATATAAACAGAAACGGAGTTCACTCTAGACTCAGCAGACTACCTAGAGCGGAATCGTTTTTGCGAACGGTCATCAGTGAACTACGGAAGTGTACCCAAACTTCCATCTGATGGGGAAGAGAGAGAGAAGGGGTAAGAACTGGGGAGTTCTTAGTAGGGTCGGGGTTATTAGTTAAGTTCATTAATTTTGTGTCGCTTAGCAGACATATAGTAGAATACAGAGAAACAGTAAACAGAAGATACAGATAAATAAAGAAACTAAGAAAGCAAAACACAAACAAAAGAATACAAGAAAACAAAACACAGACACAAAGAATAGAATGAAAATAAAGAAAGCATACATTCAAACAACAATCATAACAGAGGAAATGCGCAACCAAGTATGATGCATGTCTGTCCTATGCAGGCCATGAGCTCACGTGTCGGTTTACACCCTGCAGCCCGACATTACCTAGGAACTAGTCCTAGATATGGCTTATTTTCTGTAGGTGAAGTTCGGCCTACAGAAATAGCACTCCCGTAAGTGAACTTCGGCTTACAGGAATAGTCTAAACACAACACAACAGCTTTCTATAGGTGAACTTCGGCCTATAGAAATAACACCTCTGTAAGTGAACTTCGGCTTACAGAAATGGTTTAATCACAACAACTTTCTGTAGGTGAACTTCGGCCTACAGAAATAGCACCTCTGTAAGTGAACTTCGGCTTACAGAAATAGTGCCCCTGTAAGTGAACTTCGGCTTACAGGTATCACAACTCTCAGTAGGTGAACTTCGGCCTACAGGAGCAATACCCTGAGATACACAATTGATATTCACTGCAGGTGAACTTCGGCCTACAGGAATAACAACTCACTGTAGGTGAACTTGGGCCTACAGGACCTCTAGGGCCAATGGAAAAGCAGCAGATGAACATACAACAGAACATCATGCCGCAAGGCTTAACTCTTTATTCTTATACTTTTCTCCTCTATTCTCTTTGTTATATTACTCTTTTCTCATTGTCTCTTTACTCTGTTCTGATTACTCTGTGCTCTGTGTCTCTCTACTCTGCTCTAATTTCTCTATTTAACGTATGTATTTAAAGCTTATGTAAATTTCGGTATGAATAGTTAGTCTGTCCCAAGTATAGGTTCATTAAGTCTATACTGAAACAGTTTAACTTTTCATATAATACCTAACCCTAGTCGCGACTCAAGTACTAACTAAGTTGCCCTAGTTCGTTCACTAGTCTGTGTCTGTTTTTCTGTCGTTAAAACTTTACAGACTTTTTCTTCGATTTTTATATTTTCTTCAACTTTTTATCTTTCCTTTATCTTTGCCTCACTAATATGTTCTTACCACTCCCTAAGTGTTTTATGAAGGTAATTATGAGATTCTGCGCTTAAAGTTGTCTTTCTAAAGCTTTTACAGAAAACTGCCTTTTCTGCATTATTTTATTATTTTTATTAAAATATTATTTTTAATTAAATATTATTTTTAATATTTTATTATTATTTATTATTTTATTAATATATTTTCGAAAATTACCTTAACTTTACCCTTAACCTTTAAAATTCACTTTTTACCACCCGTAACTTTTAATATTTCTACTTTTACCACCCTAACTTCCAGAAATTACAAAATAACCCCTCAAACACCAAAATATTTACTTCCTTGCCCTTTTCAAGATCTAAAAGGTGTTCTTCATTGTTCTTCACCACACTCAAAGTGTTCTTCATGTTCTTCGTAAATTCTTCAGATTCTTTCTCTGTTTTTACCCGTTTTTCAGTCTTTTCAGCAACCGATTTTTACCAAAATTCAAAATAAATTTCCAGCCACTAAAACCCCATCTTTTCTACATGATTTTAACATAAATTGAACCTCAATTTAAGCCCTATGGTTTCGTTTTTCCAGCTGCCCCAAGAACACACATTCATAGCTTGAATTTCATCAAATTTCATCAAATTTTCACCAAAATTTCAACAAGAATTACTCATACAAACAATCAATTTCAAGCACAGCCAAACCATATCATAATCACACAACTCAAACACAATCAATCAAGATTAAATTCGTCAATCCCTACCTTGATTTGCTGCTCCAAATTCGGTTAGACTTTCAGGTGGTCCTTAAGCACTTTTTCCTCCTAAAACACATCAAGAACAACTTTAAATCCACAAACTCTCAACTGACCAAATCTCCCTCAGCACGTTAGGAAGAGATATCTCACCTTAGACTTTCTGAAAATTAATGTTTCTTGGCCCTCAAGTCAAGTTAAGCATGATTCCTAAGGAAGAACATCAAGAAAACACATGTTTGGCATGATTTTCCTTGAAAACCGAATTGAAGAGGGAGGGAGACAGCCATCTCACCTTATTTCTAGCCTTGATAAGTCACATGGTTATGTAGAGGAAGAAGAGAGGATCATTTTGGTGAAATCGGAGTTTTGATTTGAGTTTTGGTTCAGAAGAAATCAAGATTTGAAGATTAAGTGTTCATGAAGTTTTCTCTCTTTTCTCTCCTTTCAATTTCGGCCAAAATGATGAAATGAGACAGCCTTGGAGGTCTTGGGGCTGTAAGGTGAGTTGTGATTGGTTGGCTTGGAGGTGGATTAAAATAATATTAAAATATCTCAGGTGTATAACTACTAAAACTAGATATATCGGAACACTTGCAAAAACATCTCTAAAAATTATTTTCTGAGCTACTAGCATAAATGACACTAGTAACATATTTATTATGAGAATAAAACATGAATAATGAGGCCTTAGCATTGCTAAAGTCACCAGAGAGTGCTGGTGCTAAGCTGCACCAGTAAACCGTAAACCCGGTTAAACCGATTTTCTGTTTTTAAATAAAACAGACCAGGTAACCTTATAATATCATTCAAGCATTTTATAATACTAATATAATGATAATATTATACTATTATCTCTCTCCTCTCATAAATCGAGTCTGGTTTGTCAAACTGAGACTATTTACGAAAAACCGAATCAAAACCCCTAACCGATACGGTTCAAAAACTAGGTTCTTCGTGACCGCGTTATCGAGCTTGTCTCAACTAAGGTCCTGAATTAAAGATAATATAATGACAATGAGGATTGAGATGCTTGATGATACAGAAGAGGTATTCCCTTTACTGATCTTTCGGAGAAATCCGTGTATTCAGAAACGATCTCGCGTACTCGAAAATCGGGGTTGTTACAGAGCGCTTCCCTGGAACCAGCACCATGGGTTCAATTTTGACCAATTTCCACTTTGGATCCAATTCTTCAACAAATGAAAAAGCCTACTCCAAATTCTGAAGATCAAAATTATAAAATGTATAAATAGGAGTTAGTTTGATTTGTAGAAAACCCTTGACTTTCACTTTTGAACCTTCTTTTATTTTTAGTTTTATTTTGAGCTTACTTTGAAATTTTTAGCCTTGAATTGGGGAATTGGGATTGAGATCTGAATTCTCTTCCTCTTGTTCTTACTTCTGCATTTCTTACTTTCTGTTTTGAAATTTTAGATTGAGATTGAAGGAATTCTGTTTCAAATCTTGATCTGAAATCTCTTTGTTCTTCTTCTACATAATCTTAGTGAATTGAAAATTGAATATGAGTTTCCTTTACTGCTTTCATCTTCTTTTCTTCTACAAATTGTTCTCTGTTAGATCAAGGAAGGAATTGAGATCCAGACCTATTTTCTAGTCTCATTGAGCCCCTGAGATCTTGAATTTATTTCCTAGCTTTTACAATTGAGATGAATTTACTTTCTGTCTTGTTCTTCAAGCAATTTTCCATTTCTATTTAGATATACTGCACTTAGTTCATCTTCTTTACTTTCTACTGTTAAATTCTATATCCTAGCATCCCACATCCCTTTACTATTCAAGCAATTTACATTTCTTGCACTATAAGCTTCAGCTATTTACATTTCTTACAATTTAAGTTTCTGCAATTTACATTACTTGCTCTTTAAGATTCAGCTCTTTTACTTTGTTGCAATTTAAGTTTCATGCAATTTACTCTTCTGCACTTTACTTTTCTGTCAATTTCCCTTCTCCCTTTTAGTTTCATGCAATTTAGCTATTGTTGGTTACAATCCACTCAAATTATTAACTATTTGCTTAACTAAACTAACCACCTAACTAAAATTGCTCAATCCTTCAATCCCTGTGGGATCGACCTCACTCATGTGAGTAATTACTACTTGATGCGACCCGGTACACTTGCCGGTGAGTTAAGGTGTTAGAATCCATTTCCAACCCATCAAGTTTTTGGCGTCGTTGCCTGGGATTGATCTAGATTGACAATGACTAAGTAAGGTGGTGGTCTAGATTAAGCACTTTTTCTTTGATTTTCTTTATTTTTGATAAGCACACTAACTGTTTGACACTTTGTCTCTACTAATCCTAACTGCACTCAAGCTACAGAGTGCTCTGTTTGTGTTTCTGAACTTATGCCAGGAGGAAGAAGCAATGACTTGACACCATCTGATCTTGAAATACTTTGAAGATTGAGAAGAAAAGTAAGAGATGGAAGGGAATCCCTCTAATTCACTAGAGGGAGTGGCCAACAATAACCCACCCCAGAAAATTAGTAGGCGGGAAGCATAAGTACAACCATTCACACAAAAGAAGGGAGTGATAGAACTTGAAGTAACAAATGCAATCATAACCCAAAACAAGCAGATGCACCAACAACTTCAGCAACAAATGGAGCTGATGGCCTGGAAAATCAATGAGCTACAAATTGCTGTAGTGAATGCACAAAGCCAATCTCAAACCTCACACGGATAGAATCAATCTGAAAAAGGTTTTGGGGCATTCAACTATGAGCAACAAAGTCCTGAGCAAGTGCAATCTCCAAATAACACCTCAAGTTCGTTCCAACATAATTCTCATGGTGATGCACACAACCCATCCTGGAGGACTCATTCTAACTTGAGGTGGGGTGAGCACCAAAATCAAGGACCAAGAAACCTCTATTATAACAACTTTAGCAACACAAACAAGCACAACCACACCCTTACTAACAACACCCATTACACACTACCACAACCCACATACTTCTAACCCCATCACACTCCACAATTCTCCAAAACAACTTCCACCAACCATGCTGTTTCACACAATCAAGACCAACTCCATGCTCTCAAAAAATCTCTAACCTAGAGATAATAGTGGAGAAACTCATGGACAATCAAGCCCTAGAAATTAAAAACCAAGAAGTAGCATTCAGAAACCTTGAAAGACAAATGGGGGAAATGGCTAAATACATTTTAAAACTGAGTGAGAAGAGAGCAAATACCTTCCCCAGAGCCACTGAAGACAACCCAAAAGATAACAGGAAAATTACAAAGTGGGAGAAGTGGAATACAATCATAGAGGAAAGTGAGAAGACTATGAAAAAAGAAGCCATTATCCAAGAAAAACACCACAGAGAAGTTCCATAGGAAGAGATAGAGGAAAGGAAGCTCACAATGAGAGGAGAAAGTCTAAGGCAATATGATTTTCGGCTTCCATGATCAAAGAATGAAGGATGTCAAGCTAGTGACAATAAAGAAGTGCTTGTTGGGAGGCAACCCAACCTGAGGTAGTTTTCTTTTCATAGCTGTTTCAATAAAAAGGCTGAGTGGTTTTATCTGTATTGCAAGGAGCTAAGTTTGGTGTTGCACACCAAAATAATTTAAGGAAGAGTGAAGGATGCTAAGTTTGGTGTTCCACCAAATTCTCATTTAAAAACACATTTTCACCTTCTGCATAAAGGGTTGCTAGCTCCAAACAATCAGATAAACCATTGAACCATTGTCTATCTTCTAGTTTTTAGTTTTATAACCTTTAGCGAAGACAAAAGGGTTCATATATATATGGTTGACTTAATGCATAAGAAACTTTGGCAAGGGACTAAGTTTGGTGTTCACACGCCAAAGTAAGTTCAAAAGCCCACAAATAAATCATGTTAATCTAACCATTTACTTAAGGGCTTGAGAAACAAGCAACTTTTGAGGATTATGCAGGAAAATATTCAACCTGTGGAGGGAATCTGTATCATTGTCCAAAGGAAGTACAACAAAGAGGAATAATAATGACAGAAGGAAAAGCTGAGAAGACATTCCCAATAGGTTGTATTGACACTTAATCCTTGTTGCTTTGAAGTACTTTAATTTGGAAATTCCTATATGTCTTGCTAAAGTGTTCAATTAAGTGCAAAGTGGAGATGTTTGCTAAGAATGCTAGCCTGCATATTGTGCTTGTTATCCATCATTAGCTTGAATTTTGTTTTGTTTCCCTTCTGCATAAATAAAAGAAAAATGTTTGATTTAGAAAAGTGGTTGTCCAATTTGTAGAAATTAAGATGAGAATTCAGTGGTGGTATTTGTTTGATTTAATGGTTAGCTCAAATAACAAAAGCTGCATAATAACATGTTCTTTGAAGTGTGAATTAGTTTGCTGCTATAAAGTCTGTTATTAGTGAATATCCCTTGAGAATGAAGCAAAATAAGAAAGAAAAAGAAAAAGAAAAGCCAAGAATGGAAAAAAAACAAATAATAAGGCTAGACACCAATAGCTTGGACCCTATGACATATGCCTGTGGTGTTTTTGTACTAGGATATGCTTGGACAAGTAGGTTCTGAGGAGTATTTTGAAACTTGGCCACTTAGATCAACTGATCTGGGATTGCCAACTGAAAGTCCACTATCAAGAGCGACCTAGTTACAAAGCATTTAGTAATCCAAAGAGATGCTGGGCATCAATGCTCCTAGGAAGAAATTGTGAGCCATATGTCTGTGGTGAAGAAATGTTGAGCAAAATTGAGCCAAAAGGGCTGCTGTAACATTTTCCACCAAGCCTTCATTAATAAATAAGCTTCCTAAGCAAAGTAAAGAAAGGAAAGGCTAGCAAGGGATCAAGCAAAAGCAAGGAATTATAGCAGCAACTCTAGTGAACCTTTAAGAAAACATTTCTTATCTGTCAGCAAGTAATAAATGAGCTATATTTGTCTGCATAAAACCCCATGAACCAAGTTCAATTATCTGCTAAATAAGGACATGCATACTTCTCTGTTTCATTTTTTATTTCCTCTTATGTTTAGTGCTTGCTTGGGGACAAGCAAGGTTTAAGTTTGGTGTTGTGATGACAAGTCATCTTATACTAGCTTTTCAAGCATTTCTCACTTGTTTCATTAGGTTTTATGTACTTTCTTGCATTGTAAGTAAGTGATTTGGAGTGGATTTGCATGGTTTTGTTAAATCAATAAACCATCCTTTATTTGACACTAAATCATGAGGTTTAAGCTAGAATAAGTTAGTTTTTGAATGATTTATAAACCTTGTGAATTTGGTGATGCTTTGATTGATTGTTTTGATTACTTTTAGGTGAAGAAATGGTGGAAAAAGGAATTTTGGCACGCTTTTGAAGTTAAAGCACGCTTTAGACCTTAGGCCACGCTTTGGAAAGCATGACCCAAGGCACAAAAGCGTCACGCATCAAGGAAGTAAACGACCAGCGCTCACTAATTGAGCGTTGCGCTCTCTAATTGAGGGCCAACTAAAGGAGCACTCAGCACCAAAGCAAAGACCAAGGGAACAAGCATAGCGCTACGTTGGTGCACTTAACTGAGCGCTACAAGGAACCAAAGAGAATAAGGCAAAATCAATAGTTCTCAGTTAACTTATTTCACTTTATCGGGCTCCTCATGAAAGGAAAGGCAAGGCGCAATATCAAGGAAGGGTGGAGCCAGGATTCGAAATGGGGACAAGGAAGGAGCGCCACAAGACTTTGGCAAGGAAATTAGCCAAAATGGCTTCACTGGGACTCGAACTGGGGAGCTTCATTCCAAGGCAAGGGCACTGCGTGAAATGATTTCATAAGCACTACCACTCTTCACCAAAGGAAATGGACAAAGTGCATTCACTGGGATTCGAAGAGGGAGCTTCCTCCACCCCCCAATGCACACAAAGGGTGCTTAGTTACTTTACTTCACTGAGCGCCATTACTTCCTGAAAAAATTGCAAAAAATGCAACCAAGAGGGATCGAAGGTGGGAGCTCTCTCCACACAAAGGGGCACTGCGTTAATTCCCTTAACTGAGCGCTACAATGTTCACAAAGGGAATTGGCCAAATTGGGAGAAGCAAGGCTGGAAGAGGGGACCGTGTACAAGCTTGAAGCACTAAGTTAATTTATTTAACTGAGCGCCAATGCTATAAGTAGAATTGAGCCATGCACGAGACAAAGGGAAGATCCTGGGCCAAGGATTGAGCGCTACGTTTGCTCATTCAACTGAGTGCTTACCTGGAACTAGCACCATGGGTTCAATTTTGACCAATAGCCACTTTAGATCCAATTTTTCACCAAATGAAAAAGCCCACTCCAAATTCTGAAGATCAAAATTAGAAAATGTATAAATAGGAGTTAGTTTGATTTGTAGAAAACCCTTGACCTTCACTTTTGAACCTTCTTTTATTTTTAGTTTTATTTTGAGCTTACTTTGACATTTTTAGCTTTGAATTGGGGAATTGGGATTGAGATCTGAATTCTCTTCCTCTTGTTCTTACTTCTGCATTTCTTACTTTCTGTTTTGGAATTTTAGATTGAGATTGAAGGAATTCTGTTTCAAATCATGATCTGAAATCTCTTTGTTCTTCTTCTGCATAATCTTAGTGAATTGAAAATTGAATTTGAGTTTCCTTTACTGCTTTCATCTTCTTTTCTTCTGCAAATGGTTCTCTATTGGATCAAGGAAGGAATTGGGATCTATACTTATTTTCTAGTCTCATTGAGCCCCTGAGATCTTGAATTTCTTTCCTAGCTTTTACAATTCAGCTGAATTTACTTTCTGTCTTGTTCTTCAAGCAATTTTTCATTTCTGTTCAGATCTACTGCACTTACTTCATCTTCTTTACTTTCTATTGTTAAATTCTGCATCCCAGCATCCCACATCCCTTTACTATTCAAGCAATTTACATTTCTTGCACTCTAAGCTTCAGCTATTTACATTTCTTGCAATTTAGGTTTCTGCAATTTACTTTACTTACTCTTTAAGATTCAGCTCTTTTACTTTCTTGCAATTTAAGTTTCATGCAATTTACTTTTCTGAACTTTACTTTTCTGTCAATTTCCCCTCTCCCTTTTAGTTTCATGCAATTTAGCTTCTGTTGGTTAGAATCCACTCAAATCATTAACTGTTTGCTTAACTAAACTAACCACCTAACTAAAATTGCTCAATCCTTCAATCCTTGTGGGATCGACCTCACTCATGTGAGTAATTACTACTTGATGCAAGTCGGTACACTTGCCGGTGAGTTTAGGTGTTGGAATCCGTTTCCAACCCATCAGTCCACTTGCACATCTTTGCATGCACCGAGGACGGTGCAATCTTTAAGTGTGGGGAGGTCGATACCGACTTCTATGGGTTAGTTACTTTCTTTTCAACACCAATGTTTAGTTTTCTTTGTTAATAAGTTGTTGCATTGCATAATAGATTGCATGTGTAATTAGTTGCTTGCATTTAGCTACTATTTGGTTGAAGTACTATTTCCTTTTTCAAGAAATTCTTTAGAGCATTTCACTAATTTTAATAAACTTTTTGTTAAACTTGCTTGAAGAAATTTATTTTGGAACATGGTTTTAGAGCTCGGACACACAAAACCAGTGAGATTTTGAACCTATTTGATTGGTTGCATCTTATCAACCAATGTTTTATTTTGGTGTGTGTTGTTCTCTCTAAAATTGTGATCTTTATCTTGCTTGATTCTATATTTCTATTGTTTGATGTATGCATGAACTTATATGATTGAGGCCTTGTTTCACTATAGCTTACATACCCATATGGCCTTAACCTTTCATTATCCTTTACAAACCAATGTTGAGCCTATTTTACCCATTTGTTCTTTACTTTAGCTCATCACTAAACTCTAAGCGTAAAACAATAAATATTCTTAATTTGAATCCTTGATTAGCTTAGACTAGTAAGAGTGCTCATGAATTAAGTGTGGGGGGGAGGGTTGATAAACCACTATTTTATGGTTTATTTTGTACTAAATTGAGTGAATTTAATCCATTATTCTCACACTTATTCATAGAATTCACATGTTTTACATTTTCCTTCCTAATTTTGTGCTATGATTGAAAACATGCTTCTGTGGCCTTAAATTTGCTAATTTTAATCCTCTCTTATTACCATTCGATGCCGTGATATGTTTGTTAAGTGTTTTTAGGGTTTATAGGGTAGGAACGGCTTAGAGGATGGAAAGGAAGCATGCAAAAGTGGTAGGAACACAAGAAATTAAAGGAATTGCTAAGCTGTCAAGCTTGACCTCTTCGTACTAAATCGATCATAACTTGAGCTATAGAGGTCCGAATGAGGCGGTTCTAGTTGCGTTGGAAAGTTAACACTAGGGGCTTCAAAACGATATGCAATTTGCCATAGTTTCCTTGCGATTCAGGGACGCGTACGTGTGGATGACGCGTACGCGTGACCAGGAATTGTTCAGTGACGCGTACGCGTGACCAGGAATTGTTCAGTGATGCGTACACGTGGCTGACGTGTATGCATAACAAAGCGTCACGTGCTGCAGATATCAGAAGTCGCTGGGGGCAATTTCTGGGCTATTTTTGGCCCAGTTTCAAGCCCAAAAATACTGATTAGAGGCTGCAGAGTGAGGCTGGAATGGGAATCAATCAATCCCAAAAATACTTCGTTAGGTTTAAATGTAGTTTTCTAGAGAGAGAGGCTCTCTCCTCTCTCTAGATTTTTAGGTTTATTTCTTCTCAAATTTCAGGTTCAATGTTCCTTTAATTTAGTTTTCTTCTACTTTTATTTGTTCGATTACTTTAGTTTATCTTCTTCTCTTGTTAATTTCCCTTTTTCACCATTTTTATGTTTGTGATATCTTGTTACGTTTGGTTTCTTTTAATGAAATTTATGTTCTCTATGTTTATTGTTACTCTCTTTAATTGTTAGTCATTTATGTTTGTAATTGGTTGTTTAGATTTTATTATCTCTTATTAATTCTCTATATTTTTATTTTGCGCCTTCTAAGTATTTGATAAAATGCCTGGCTGGATTTTAAATTAGCTTTTTATATTCTTAACTTGGATTGATTAGTTGAGACTATAGAGTTATCAAATTCTCTTGTTGAAGTATAATTGAAAATAGCTGATTTGCTTAGGATTCACTAAATCTAGTCTTTGATTAGGACTTGTGAACCTAAGTTGATTTTGCTCACTTGACTTACCTTCATTGTAGATGTTAACTAAGTGAGAGCGAAATACAATTTCCATTACAATTGATGATGATAATGAGGACATGACTTCTAATTCTCAATCCTAGTTAAGAGTTTTCTTAGTTATTGATTTATTTTCTTGCCATTTTATTTTCTTGTTTCTTATTACAAAATCCAAAAAGATACAATCTCAAAACCAATAATAAATATACTTTCCTGCGATTCCTTGAGAGATGACCCGAGGTTTAATACTTCGGTTATTTTTTATTGGGTTTGTATTTGTGACAAACAAATTAAATTTTTATTGAGGATGATTTGTTGCTTTAGATCTATACTTGCAAAGCGACTATTTTTTTTAAAATATTTACCGACAGTTTTCCTTCATCAATTTTTGCCGCTGTTGCCGGGAAATTACAAATGTGTGCCTTATTATTGGTTATTATGAATATTGTGAATATGTTTTCCTTTTTGTTTCTTTGTTAGTTGTTTCTAGTTTTAGGAGTTTATTTTCATTATTTCTTATTAGTTTTTGTTTTTATTTTCTTTTGTTACCATGAATTCTCACCCTTTTGGCTGAGTGTGGTTACAATTTTGTTATAGGAAGTGGAGATTATAATGAAGGTTTGCATCAACGATGGGACAACCAAAGATGGGAGGAGCTGATGAGTAGATAATTTGTATCCTTTTTGGCATTGTTTTTACATAGTTTTTAGTATGTTTTAGTTACTTTTCATTATATTTTTATTAGTTTTCATGAAAAATCACATTTCTGTAATATAATTTGAGTTTGTGTGTTTTTCTATAATTTCAGGTATTTTCTGGCTGAAATTGAGGGACCTGAGCAAAAGTCTGATTCAGAGGCTGAGAAAGGACTGCAGATGCTGTTGGATTCTGACCCTCCTGCACTCAAAGTTGATTTTCTGGAGCTACAGAAGCCCAATTGATGCGCTCTCAACTTCGTTGGAAAGTAGACATCTTGGGCTTTCCAGCAATGTATAATAGTCCATACTCTTTCCGAAATTTGATGGCCCAAACAAGCGTTCAAACGCCAGCCAGAAACCCCCTTTTTGGCGTAAAACGCCAGAACTGGCACCAGAACTGGAGTTAAACGCCCAAACTGGCATCCAAGCTGGCGTTTAATTCTACAAAAGGCCTATGCACGTGTAAATCTCAATGGTCAGTCTAAACACACACCAAATCGGCCCCGGAAGTGGATTTCTGCACTATCTGCACTTAATTACTTATTTTCTGTAATCCCTAGTAACTAGTTTTAGTATAAATAGCACTTTTACTATTGTATTAGTAGTTTTGGGAACGAGCTTATGCCATTTTCCACATTTGGGAGGCTGGCCACACGCCCCATGCCTAGACCTTTTTCTCTTATGTATTTTTCAACGGTGGAGTTTCTACACCTCATAGATTAAGGTGCGGAGCTCTGCTGTTCTTCATGAATTAATGCAAGTACTATTGTTTTTCTTTCAATTCACGCTTACTTCTTCTCCAAGATATACTCTCGTACTTAATTCAGTTAAGTCAGAATGAAGGGATGACCCGTGACAATCATCCACTATCTTCGTTACTCGCTTAGCCAAGATCCGCGTGCCTGACAACCACAAGCGGTCTACATGATGTTCAACTTAATCATTGGACGACAGCTGGAGTATATTCTCTTGGGTCTCTAATCCATGGACTGAGTCCGTGAGGTTAGAACCTTCGTTGTATATGCTAGAACCAATTGGTAGCATTCCTGAGATCTGGAAAGTCTAAACCTTGTCTGTGGTATTCCGAGTAGGATCTGGGAAGGGATGACTATGACGAGATTCAAACTCACGAATGTTGGGCGCTGTGACAGTGTACAAAAGGATAGAGAGATCCTATTCCGATGCTAGTGAGAACTGACAGATGATTAGCCGTGCGGTAGCTGTGCCTGGTATTTTTCATCCGAGACGAGAAATCCGACAGTTGATTAGCCGTGCAGAAACTTGCCATGGAAGGGAGCACACGTGATTGGAAGAGGACAATAGGAAAGCAGAGGTTCAGAAGCAACAAAGCATCTCCAAATGCTTATCTGAAATTCCCACCAATGATTTACATAAGTATCTTTATTTTATTTTATGTTTTATTTATCTTTTAATTATCAAAAACTCATAACCATTTGAATCTACCTGACTAAGATTTACAGGATGACCATAGCTTGCTTCAAGCCAATAATCTTCGTGGGATCGACCCTTACTCACGTAAGGTATTACTTGGACAACCCAGTGCACTTGCTGGTTAGTTGTGCGGAGTTGTGAAAAGTGTGATCACAATTTCGTGCACCATGTTTTTGGCGCCGTTGCCGGGGTTTGTTCGAGTTTGGACAACTGACGGTTCATCTTGTTGCTTAGGTTGGGTAATTTTATTTTATGTTTAAGCTTTTTATTTTTATTCTCGAAAAAAAAAATTTAGTTCTCGAAAAATTCATAAAAATTTTTAGGAATGAATTCTAGAGCTTCATGAGATATGTTGAAGCCCGGCTGGCTGTTTAGCCATATCTAATCTTTTGGACTGAGGTTTTCACTTTCCATTGTTGAAAGAACATGTCTGTATTTGTTATGCTAAAGCTTGGCTAGCCATTTGGCCATGTCTAATTCTTTTGGACTGAAACTTTAGACTAACAGTGCACGAATCCTGGAATTCTTATTAAAAATTTCAAATTTCTTTATTTTCTTTTTTTCAAAATAATTTTGAAAAAGATGCAAAATTTTAATAAAATCATAAAAACCAAAAAATAAAAAATTTATGTTTCTTGTTTGAGTCTTGTGTCAAATTTTAAGTTTGGTGTCAATTGCATGATTTTAATTTTTCTTGAATTTTCGAAAATTCATCATGTGTTTTTCTTTGATCTTCAAGTTGTTCTTGATGATTTTCCTTGTTTGATCTTTAATTTTTATTGTTTTGTATCTTTTCTTGTTTTTCATATGCATTTTCGAATTCATAGTGTCTAAACATTAAAAATTTCTAAGTTTGGTGTCTTGCATATCTTTCTTTTCTTAAAAATTTTCAAAAATATGTTCTTGATGTTCATCTTGACATTCAAAGTATTCCTGGTGTTCATCCTGACATTCAAAGTGTTCTTGCATGCATTATTTATTTTGATCTTAAATTTTTATGTCTTGTGTCATTTTGTTGTTTTTCTCTTTCTTCATTAATTCAAAAAAATTAAAAATAATATCTTTTCCTTATTTTACTCATAATTTTCGAAATTTTGAGTTGATTTGGTCAAAAGAATTTTAAAATTTAGTTGTTTCTTGTTAGTCAAATCAAAATTTCAATTTAAAAACTTTATCTTTTCAAATCTTTTTTTTTCAAAAATCAAATCTTTTTCCTTATTCCTCTTAATATTTTCGAATTCCTTAAATAAAATTTTCAAAATCTTTTTCTTAATTTTATTTCATATTTTCAAAAACTTTGCTAACAATTAATGTGTTGATTCAAAAATTTCAAGTTTGTTACTTTCTTGTTAAGAAAGGTTCAATCATATCTTTTTAAATTCAAGTTTGTTACTTTCTTAATTTTAGTTTCTTGTTAGTCAAGTTATCAACTTTAATTTTTAAAATCGAATCTTTTTAATTTCTTTTTCAAATCCTTTTCAAAATAAATTTCAATCATATATTTTTCAAAACTTAATTTCAAAATCTTTTTCTAACTTCTTATCTTTTCAAAATTTATTTTCAAATCTTTTTCAACTAATTACTTGATTTGTTTGTTTTAATTTTAAAAAGTTTACTATTTCTTATCTTTTTCCCAAAAGAAATAAAAGCAAATTGAAAATTACTGAACTACTTTTTCACTTCTCATTTTCGAAAACAACTAACCACTCTTTCAAAATTCTTTTTAATTAACTAATTGTTTTAAAATCAAATTCTATTTTATTTCTTTTCTTAAATTTCGAATTCTAACTAATAATTAAAATAAAAACAAAAATATTTTTCTTTTATTTTAATTAATATTCGAATACTCTCTCTCTCTCTCTCTCATCTCTTTCTATTTATTTATTTATTTACTAACAATTCTCTTCATCTAATAATTCGAACCCTCTCTCTCTCTCTCTGTGTTCGAATTTCTTCTTCTTCCTTCTTCATTCTATTCTTCTTTTCCTCTGACACATAAAGGAATCTCTATACTGCGACATAGAGGATTCCACTATTCTCTTTGTTCTCTTCTTTTTCATATGAGCAGGAACAAGCATAAGGACATTCTTGTTGAAGCTGATCCTGAACCTGAAAGGACTCTGAAGAGGAATGATGAGCGGATAATTTATACGCTTTTTGGCATTGTTTTTAGTATGTTTTTAGTAGAATCTAGTTACTTTTATAGATATTTTCATTAGTTTTTATGTTAAATTCACATTTCTGGACTTTACTATGAGTTTGTGTATTTTTCTGTGATTTCAGGTATTTTCTGGCTGAAATTGAGGGACTTGAGCAAAAATCAGATTCAGAGGTTGAAGAAGGACTGCTGATGCTGTTGGATTCTGACCTCCCTGCACTCAAAATGGATTTTCTGGAGCTATAGAACTCAAAATGGCGCGCTTCCAATTGCGTTGGAAAGTAGACATCCAGGGATTTCCAGCAATATCTAATAGTCCATACTTTGCCCAAGTTTAGACGACGCAAACTGGCGTTCAACGCCAGCTCTCTGCCCAATTCTGGCGTCCAGCGCCAGAAACAAGTTGCAAAGTGGAGTTCAACGCCCAAACTGGCACAAAAGCTGGCGTTCAACTCCAGAAAGAGCCTCTGCACGTGGAACATTCAAGCTCAGCCCAAGCACACACCAAGTGGGCCCCGGAAGTGGATTTATGCATCAATTACTTACTTCTGTAAACCCTAGTAACTAGTTTAGTATAAATAGGACTTTTTACTATTGTATTAGACATCCTGGATTGTATTTTGATCCTGTGATCTCATTTTGGGGGCTGGCCATTCGGCCATGCCTGGACCTTTCACTTATGTATTTTCAAACGGTAGAGTTTCTACACTCCATAGATTAAGGTATGGAGCTCTGCTGTTCCTCAAAGATTAATGCAAAGTACTACTGTTTTCTATTCAATTATCTTATTTCGCTTCTAAGATATTCATTCGCACTTCAACCTGAATGTGATGAACGTGACAATCATCATCATTCCCTATGAACGCGTGCCTGACAACCACTTCCGTTCTACATTAGATTGAATGAGTATCTCTTAGATCTCTTAATCAGAATCTTCGTGGTATAAGCTAGATTGATGGCGGCATTCATGAGAGTCCGAAAAGTCTAAACCTTGTCCGTGGTATTCCGAGTAGGACTCTGGGATTGAATGACTGTGACGAACTTCAAACTCGCAAGTGCTGGGCATAGTGACAGACGCAAAAGGATAGTAAATTCTATTCCAGTATGATCGAGAACCTCAAAGATGATTAGCCATACAGCGACAGCGCATCAGACCATTTTCACAGAGAGGAATAGGATGCAACCATCGACAAGGGTGATGCCTCCAGAGGATTAGCCGTGCTGTGACAGAGCATTTGGACCATTTTCCCGAGAGGATTGAAAGTAGCCATTGGCACCGATGACATCCTTACAAAAAGCCAGCCATAGAAAGGAGTAAGATTGATTGGATGAAGACAGCATGAAAGCAGAGGTTCAGAGGAACAAAAGCATCTCTATGCGCTTATCTGAAATTCTCACCAATGATTTACATAAGTATTTCTATCCTTACTATATTATCCTTTTTCGAAAACTCCATAATTATTTTATATCCGCCTGACTGAGATTTACAAGGTGACCATAGCTTGCTTCATACCAACAATCTCCGTGGGATCGACCCTTACTCACGTAAGGTTTATTACTTGGACGACCCAGTGCACTTGCTGGTTAGTTGTATCGAAGTTGTGACAAATTATGAATTGAGATTAGAGCACCAAGTTTTTGGAGCCATTACCAGAGATCATAATTTCGTGCACCAAGTTTTTGGCGCCGTTGCCGGGGATTGTTCGAGTTTGGACAACTGACGGTTCATCTTGTTGCTCAGATTGGGTAACTTTCTTTTCGTTTTCTTTTCAAAAAGTTTTCAAAAATTTTTCAAAAATATTTCAAAAATTTCTCCTTTGTTTTCGAAAAAAATTTTAAAATAAAAATGTTTTCAAAAATATATTTTTCTTCAGAATTTTTAAGAATGAATTTTAGTGTTTCATGAAGCATGTTGAAGCTTGGCTGGCTGTAAAGCCATGTCTAAATTCTTTTGGACAGAGGTTTTACTTATACTCAAGAGAAGAGCTTTTTTGTCTTTCTTAGCAAATTAGCTGATGCATGTAATAGCATACTAAAGCTTGGCTGGCTATTAAGCCATGCCTGACCCTTTGATTCGAGCTTTAGACTAAAGAGCATAAGATTCCTGGAATTCATATTAAAAATTTTGGAATCCTTATTTTTCTTTTTTCAAAATGATTTTCGAAAAAAAAATTAAAAGAAAATACAAAAAAAAATCAAAAAATCATAAAAATCAAAAATATTTCTTGTTTCTTGTTTGAGTCTTGAGTCAAGTTGAAAGTTTGGTGTCAATTGCATATTTATCTTGCATTTTTTGAAAATTTATGCATTCATAGTGTTCTTCATGATCTTCAAGTTGTTCTTGGTAAGTCTTCTTGTTTGATCTTGATGATTTTTTTGTTTTGTGTTGTATGGTGTTTTTCATATGCATTCTTGAATTCTTAGTGCCTAAGCATTAAAGATTTCTAAGTTTGGTGTCATGCATGTTTTCTTTGTAATAAATTTTTTTCAAAAATATGTTCTTGGTGTTCATCTTGACCTTCAAAGTGTTCTTGGTGTTCATCTTGATATTCATAGCATTCTTGCATACATCCATTGTTTTGATCTAAAAATTTTCATGCATTGCATAATTTTCATGTTTTTTTCTCTCATCATAAAAATTCAAAAATCAAAAAAATATCTTTCCCTTTTTCTCTCTTAAAATTTCGAAAATTAGATTTGACTTTTTCAAAAATTTTTAAAATCTAGTTGTTTTTATGAGTCAAATCAAATTTTAAATTTAAAAATCTTATCTTTTCAAAATCTTTTTCAAAAATCAAATCTTTTTCATTTTTCTTAGTTATTTTCGAAAATTTTAAAAATATTTTTCAAAAATCTTTTTCTTATCTTTATCACATAATTTTCGAAAATAACATCATCAATTAATGTTTTGATTCAAAAATTTCAAGTTTGTTACTTGCTTGTTAAGAAAGATTCAAACTTTGAGTTCTAGAATCATATCTTGTGATTTCTTGTGAATCAAGTCATTAATTGTGATTTTAAAAAAATCAAATCTTTTTCAAAACTAATTTCAATCATATCTTTTCAAAAATATCTTCTTATCTTTTTCAAAAAAAAAATTTTTTTTTGATTTCAAAATATCTTTTCTAACTTCCTAACTTCTTATCTTTTCAAAATTTGTTTCAACTAACTAACTAACTTTTTGTTTGTTTCTTATCCTTTTTCAAAACTACCTAACTAACTCTCTCTCTCTAATTTTCGAAAATATCTTCCCTCTTTTTCAAAAATTCTTTTTAATTAACTAATTATTTTCATTTTATTTTATTTTATTTTAATTTTCGAAAATTACTAAGCTTTTTCAAAAACTATTTTCAAAAATCACTAACTCCTTTTCAAAAAAAATTATTTTCAAAATTTTCCCTCTCTCATCTTATTCTATTTATTTATTCATCCACTAACATCTCTTCCTCACCAAAAATCCGAACTCCCTCTCTCTTTCTGAGTTCAGATTTTTTTCTTCTTTTCTTCTACTCACACAGGGACCTCTATACTATGGTATAAAGGATCCCTATTATTATTATTATTATTATTTTTTCTGTGCCCTCTTCTTTGTCATATGAGCAGGAGCAAGGACAAGAATATTCTTGTGGAAGCAGATCCAGAACCTGAAAGGACTCTGAAGAGGAAACTAAGAGAAGCTAAATTACAACAATCCAGAGATAACCTTTCAGAAATTTTCAAACAAGAAGAGGAGATGGCAGTCGAAAATAATAATAATGCAAGGAGGATGCTTGGTGACTTTACTGCACCAAATTCCAATTTACATGGAAGAAGCATCTCCATTCCTACCATTGGAGCAAATAATTTTGAGCTGAAACCTCAGCTAGTTTCTCTGATGCAGCAGAACTGCAAGTTTCATGGACTTCCATCTGAAGATCCTTTTCAGTTCTTAACTGAATTTTTGCAGATCTGTGATACTGTTAAGACTAATGGAGTAGATCCTGAAGTCTACAGGCTCATGCTTTTCCCTTTTGCTATAAGAGACAGAGCTAGAATATGGTTGGACTATCAACCCAAAGACAGCCTGAACTCTTGGGATAAGCAGGTCACGACTTTCTTAGCCAAGTTCTTTCCTCCTCAAAAGCTGAGTAAGCTTAGAGTGGATGTTCAAACCTTCAGACAGAAAGAAGGTGAATCCCTCTATGAAGCTTAGGAGAGATACAAAGGACTGACCAAAAAGTGTCCTTCTGACATGCTTTCAGAATGGACCATCCTGGATATATTCTATGATGGTTTATCTGAGCTATCAAAGATGTCATTGGATACTTCTGCAGGTGGATCCATTCACCTAAAGAAAACGCCTGCAGAAGCTCAAGAACTCATTAACATGGTTGCTAATAACCAATTCATGTACACTTCTGAGAGGAATCCTGTGAGTAATGGGACGCCTCAGAAGAAGGGAGTTCTTGAAATTGATACTCTGAATGCCTTACTGGCTCAGAATAAAATATTGACTTAGCAAGTCAATATGATTTCCCAGAGTCTGAATGGAATGCAAGCTGCATCCAACAGTACTCAAGAGGCATCTTCTGAAGAAGAAGCTTATGATCCTGAGAACCCTGCAATAGCAGAGGTAAATTACGTAGGTGAACCTTATGGAAACACCTATAATCCATCATGGAGAAATCATCCAAATCTCTCATGGAAGGATCAAAGGCCTCAACAAGGCTTTAATAATGGTGGAAGAAACAGGTTTAGCAATAGCAAGCCTTTTCCATCATCCACTCAGCAACAGACAGAGAACTCTGAACAAAGTACCTCTAATTTAGCAAACTTAGTCTCTGATCTATCCAAGGCCACTGTAAGTTTCATGAATGAAACAAGGTCTTCCATTAGAAATTTGGAAGCACAAGTGGGCCATCTGAGTAAAAGGATTACTGAAATCCCTCCTAGTACTCTCCCAAGCAATACAGAAGAAAATCCAAAGAGAGAGTGCAAGGCCATTGATATTACCAAAATGGCCGAACCCAAAGAGGGAGAAGAGGACGTGAATCCTAGTGAGGAAGACCTCCTGGGATGTCCAGTGATCAATAAGGAGTTTTCCTCTGAGGAACCAAAGGAATCTGAGGCTCATCTAGAGACCATAGAGATTCCATTGAACCTCCTTATGCCCTTCATGAGCTCTGATGAGTATTCCTCTTCTGAAGAGAATGAGGATGTCACTGAAGAGCAAGCTGCCAAGTTTCTTGGTGCAATCATGAAGCTGAATGCCAAATTAATTGGCATTGAGACTTGGGAAGATGAACCTCCCTTGTTCACCAATGAACTAAGTGATTTGGATCAACTGACATTGCCTTAGAAGAAACAGGATCCTAGAAAGTTCTTAATACCTTGTACCATAGGCACCATGATCTTTAAGGCTCTGTGTGACCTTGGTTCAGGAATAAACCTTATGCCCCTCTCTGTAATAGAGAAACTGGGAATCTTTGGGGTGCAAGCTGCTAAAATCTCATTAGAGATGGCAGACAATTCAAGAAAACAGGCTTATGGACAAGTAGAGGACGTGTTAGTAAAGGCTGAAGGCCTTTACATCCCTGCTGATTTCATAGTCCTAGATACTGGGAAGGATGAGGATAAATTCATCATCCTTGGAAGACCTTTCCTAGCCACAGCAAGAGCTGTGATTGATGTGGACAGAGGAGAATTGATCCTTCAAATAAATAAGGACAACCTTGTGTTTACAACTCAAGGATCTCTCTCTGCATCCATGGAGAGGAAGCATAAAAAGCTTCTCTCAAAGCAGAGTCACACAAAGCCCCCACAGTCAAACTCTAAGTTTGGTGTTGGGAGGCCACAACCAAACTCAAAGTTTGGTGTCAAACTCCCATATCCAAGCTCTAAGTTTGGTGTTGGGGGTCTCAACAAAGCTCTGCACATCTGTGAGGCTCCATGAGAGCCCACTGTCAAGCTATTGACATGAAAGAAGCGCTTGTTGGGAGGCAACCCAATGTTTATTTATCTAATTTTCATTGTTTTTCATGTTTTATTAGGTTCATGATCATGTGGAGTCACAAAATAAATATAAAAATTGAAAACAAAATCAAAAACAGCAGAAGAAAAATCACACCCTGGGGAAGACCTTACTGGCGTTTAAATGCCAGTAAGAAGCATCTGGCTGGCGTTCAACGCCAGAACAGAGCATGGTTCTGGCGCTAAACGCCCAAAATGGGCAGCATCTGGGCGTTTGAACGCCAGAATTGCACCCTGGAGAAGAGCTGGCGCTGAACGCCCAGAACAAGCATGGTTCTGGCGTTCAACGCCAGAAATGGGCCACAAATGGGCGTTCAACGCCCAGAACAAGCACCAATCTGGCGCTGAACGCCCAGAGTTGTGTGCAAGGGCATTTTGCATGCCTAATTTGGTGCAAGGTTGTAAATCCTTGAACACCTCAGGATATGTAGACCCCATAGGATCACCTCAGGATCTGTTGACCCCACAGGATCCCCACATACCTCCACCCACCTTAGCTCCTCATAATCCTATATCACTCTCTCTCTCCATTCATAATCATCCCTTCTGTTTTCCATTTACCACTCACATCCACACACCCCACCTACCTTCAAAATTCAAAATCTCTTTTCCCACCCAACCCCACCCATATGGCCGAATACACACATCCCTCCATCTCCTCCATATCGTCTTCTTCTTCACCTATTCTTTCTTCTCTTGCTCGAGGGCGAGCAACATTCTAAGTTTGGTGTGGTAAAAGCATAGCTTTTTGTTTTTTCATAACCATTAATGGCACCTAAGGCCAGAGAAACCTCAAGAAAAAGGAAAGGGAAGACAATTGCTTCCACCTCTAAGCCATGGAAGATGGAAAGATTCATCTCACAAGCCCATCAATAAGAAAAGGATGGAGCAAACAAGAGAGCACATTCATGGATCTCAATAGGCACATGAAGAAGTTCATCATCAAGAAATCCCTGAGATACCTCAAGGGATGCACTTTCCTCCACAGAACTCTTGGGAGCAAATCAACACCTCCCTAGGAGAATTAAGTTCCAACATGGGACAATTAATGGTGGAACATCAAGAGCACTCCATCATCCTTCATGAAATAAGAGAAGATCAAAAAGCAATGAGGGAGGAGCAACAAAGACAAGGAAGAGACATAGAAGAGCTCAAGGACATCATTGGTTCCTCAAGAAGGAAACGCCACCATCACTAAGGTGGACTCATTCCTTGTTCTTACTTATCTATGTTTGTGTCTTATTACATGATCATTAGTATTTAGTAACTTTGTCTTAAAGTTATGAATGTCCTATGAATCCATCACCTCTCTTAAATGAAAAATGTTTTAATTCAAAAGAACAAGAAGTACATGAGTTTCGAATTTATCCTTGAACTTAGTTTAATTATATTGATGTGGTGACAATGCTTCTTGTTTTCTGAATGAATGCTTGAACAGTGCATATGTTTTTTGAAGTTGTTGTTTAAAAATGTTAAATATGTTGGCTCTTGAAAGAATGATGACAAGGAGACATGTTATTTGATAATCTGAAAAATCATAAAAATGATTCTTGAAGCAAGAAAAAGCAGCAAAGAACAACGCTTGCAGAAAAAAAAATAGGCGAAAAAAATATAGAAAAAGAAAAAGCAAGCAGAAAAAGCCAAAAGCTCTTAAAACCAAAAGGCAAGGGTAAATAAAAAGGATCCCAAGGCTTTGAGCATCAGTGGATAGGAGGGCCTAAAGGAATAAAATCCTGGCCTAAGCGGCTAAACCAAGCTGTCCCTAACCATGTGCTTGTGGCGTGAAGGTGTCAAGTGAAAACTTGAGACTGAGCGGTTAAAGTCAAGGTCCAAAGCAAAAAAAGAGTGTGCTTAAGAACCCTGGACACCTCTAATTGGGGACTTTAGCAAAGCTGAGTCACAATCTGAAAAGGTTCACCCAGTTATGTGTCTGTGGCATTTATGTATCCGGTGGTAATACTGGAAAACAAAGTGCTTAGGGCCACGGCCAAGACTCATAAAATAGCTGTGTTCAAAAATCATCATACTGAACTAGGAGAATCAATAACACTATCTGAACTCTGAGTTCCTATAGAAGCCAATCATTCTGAACTTCAATGGATAAAGTGAGATGCCAAAACTATTTAAGAGGCAAAAAGCTACAAGTCCCGCTCATCTGATTGGAGCTATGTTTCATTGATAGTTTGGAATTTATAGTATATTCTCTTCTTTTTATCCTACTTGATTTTCAGTTGCTTGGGGACAAGCAACAATTTAAGTTTGGTGTTGTGATGAGCGGATAATTTATACGCTTTTTGGCATTGTTTTTAGTATGTTTTTAGTAGAATCTAGTTAATTTTAGGGATGTTTTCATTAGTTTTTATGTTAAATTCACATTTCTGGACTTTACTATGAGTTTGTGTATTTTTTTGTGATTTTAGGTATTTTCTGGCTGAAATTGAGGGACTTGAGCAAAAATCAGATTCAGAGGTTGAAGGACTGTGATGAGCGGATATTTTATACGCTTTTTGGGGTTAATTTCATATAGCTTTTAGTATGTTTTAGTTAGTTTTTAGTTTATTTTCATTTGTTTTTAGGAAAAATTCATATTTCTGGACTTTACTATGATTTGTGTGTTTTTCAGTAATTTCAGGTATTTTTCTGGCTGAAATTGAGGGAGCTGAGCAAAAATCTGATTCAGGCTGAAAAAGGACTGCTGATGCTGTTGGATTCTGACCTCCCTGCACTCAAAATGGATTTTCTGGAGCTACAGAACTCGAAATGGCGTGCTTCAAATTGAGTTGGAAAGTAGACATCCAGGGCTTTCCAGAAATATATAATAGTCTATACTTTGCTCAAGGATAGACGACGTAAACTGGCGTTCAATGCCAGTTCTCTGCCCAATTCTGGCGTCCAGCGCCAGAAAAGGATTAAAAGTTGGAGTTCAACGCCAGAAATGGATCCAAACCTGGCGTTGAACGCCCAAAATGGCCTTATGCACATGAATTGCTTAAGTCTCAGCCCCAACACACACCAAGTGGGCCCCAGAAGTGGATCTCTATACCATCTGTTATGGTTTACTCATTTTCTGTAAACCTAGGCTACTAGTTTAGTATTTAAACAACTTTTAGAGATTTATTTTGTATCTCATGACATTTTAGATCTGAACTTTGTACTCTTTGACGGCATGAGTCTCTAAACTCCATTGTTGGGGGTGAGGAGCTCTGCTGTGCCTCGATGAATTAATGCAAGTATTTCTGTTTTCTATTCAACATGCGTGTTCCAATCTAAGATACTCATTCGCACCTCAACCTGAATGTGATGAATGTGACAATCATCATCATTCCCTATGAACGCGTGCCTGACAACCACTTCCGTTCTACTTTAGATTGAATGAGTATCTCTTAGACCTCTCAACCAGAATCTTCGTGGTATAAGCTAGATTGATGGCGGCATTCATGAGAGTCCGGAAAGTCTAAACCTTGTCTGTGGTATTCTGAGTAGGACTCTGGGATTGAATGACTGTGACGTGCTTCAAACTCGTGAGTGCTGGGCATAGTGACAGATGCAAAAGGATAGTAAATCCTATTCCTGTACGATTGAGAACCTGCAGATGATTAGCCGTGCGGTGACAGCGCACCTGGACCATTTTCACTGGAAGGATGGATGGTAGCCATTGACAATGGTGATCCACCAACACACAGCTTGCCATAGGAGGACGTGCCTGCTTGAATCAGAAGACAAAGGAAAGCAGAGATTCAGAACACAAAGCATCTCCAAAACTCCAACATATTCTCCATTATTGCACAACAAGTAACCTTTAATCCATGCTCCCTTGTTTATTCGCAATTCAACTGATAAATATAATTGACTTCCTGACTAAGAATTACAAGATAACCATAGATTGCTTCAAACCAACAATCTCCGTGGGATTCGACCCTTACTCATGTAAGGTATTACTTGGACGACCCAGTGCACTTGCTGGTTAGTGGTACGCGTTGTGAAAAGTGTGATTCACAATTCGTGCACCAAGTTTTTGGCGCCGTTGCCGGGGATTGTTCATGTTTGGACAACTAACGGTTTATTTTGTTGCTTAGATTAGGAAAAATTTCTCTTTTTGTTTAGAGTCTCGTATTATTGTCGTGCTAAAACTTTAGAATCCTTATTTTCTTGTTAAAATCTTTTTCAAAAAAAAATTTTTTTTCTATTAAATCCTTTGCCAAATTTTAAGTTTGGTGTTTCCTTGTTGATTTCTCTGTGTTTTTCGAAAATTTTAGTTTGGTTTTCTAAAAATTTTAAGTTCGGTGTTCTTCCTTCGTGTTCTTGTGTTCTTGTGAATCTTCAAAGTGTTCTTGAGTTTTCCTTGTGTCTTGATCTTAAAATTTTTAAGTTTGGTGTTCCTTAGTGTTTTTCCCTTAAAAATTTTCGAAAATAAGGAGCATCAGATCTAAAAATTTTAAATATTGTGCTATCTTATTGTTTTCTCTCTCCTCTTTAAATTTAAAAATATCTTTTCTCTCTGTTTTAAAAGTAAATTTTCGAAATCTATTTCTAAAATTTTCAGATTTTTATTTCAAAATTTAAAACCTTTTTCAAAAAAATCATCATATCCTTTTCAAAACTTCCTAACCACTTTCTCTCTCCTCAGTTTTTCGAAATTCTTCACTCAATTTTTTTTATTTTATTTTAATTTATTTTATTTTTGAAATAAATAAATAAATAAATAAATAAATAAATAAATAAATAAAAATATTTTCTCTATTTTACATCATCTCCCTTTCTCCATCATGGACATAAGCGGAAATGAACAGTCCAAGAGGACTCTAGGGTCATATTCTAACCCCTCTACTGCTTCATATGGGAGTAGTATCTGCATACCCTCCATTGGAGTCAGTAGCTTTGAGTTGAATCCTCAGCTCATTATCATGGTGCAGCAAAATTACCAGTATTCCGGTCTTCCACAGGAAGAACCTACAGAGTTTCTGGCACAGTTTTTACAAATTGCTAACACAGTACATGATAAGGAAATAGATCAGGATGTCTACAGACTATTACTGTTTCCATTTGCTGTGAAAGATCAAGCTAAGAGGTGGTTAAATAACCAACCTAAGGCCAGCATAAGGACATGGAAACAGCTGACAGAAAAATTCCTGAATCAATACTTTCCCCCAAAACGGATGACACAGCTAAGGCTGGACATCCAAGGCTTTAAACAAGGAGATAATGAATCTCTTTATGATGCCTGGGAGAGATACAGAGAGATGCTAAGAAAATGCCCCTCTGAAATGTTTTTAGAGTGGGTTCAGTTAGACATCTTCTATTATGGGCTTGCTAAAGGAGCTCAGATGTCTCTAGATTACTCAGCTGGTGGATCTATCCACATGAGAAAGACAATTGAAGAGGCTCAAGAGCTCATTGATACAGTTGCCAGGAATCAGCATCTGTACCTAAGCAGTGACCCTTCCATGAAAGAAGAGGTTAAAACAGCAACTGCTGAACTCAGTCCTGTAAAACAAGCTGCTGAATTCAATCAGCAATTGGACTTTCTAACAAAGCAGTTAGCCGAATTCAAAGATAGACTACAAGAGACAAGGATGGCTAATATACATATGGATGAACAGTTTAAGCAAACAAAGCAGCAGCTGTCAAGGCAAATAACAGAAGAATGCCAAGCAGTTCAACTAAGAAGTGGGAAAACATTAAATACCCCACCTCAAAGCAGCAAAAAGCCAAGAAATGAGCAAACCACCCAAGATTCACCTGAGGACAGTAAGAGCCCAGGGAAAAATAATTCTGGCGCTAAAACGCCCGAAAATTGGTGGAAAGCTGGCGCTGAACGCCCAGACCATGGCCAAAACTGGCGCTCAACGCCAGAAACAAAGCAGGATTGGCGTTCAACGCCAGAAATGGGCAAGGATCTGGCGTTGAACGCCCAAAATGGGCAGGATCTGGCGCTGAACGCCCAAAATGGGCACAATTCTGGCGTTCAGACGCCAGGAACAGACAAGGAGTTGGCATCTAACGTCACTCCAGCTTCTAACTCTGGCACTCAATTGTCAGTGAGGGATCAGACACACACAAATACTGATAACAACCCCTCTAAAAAGGCTTCTTCAACCACTTCTGTAGGCAGTAAATCTACAGCAACTAAGGTTGAAGAATATAAAGCCAAGATACCTTATCCTCAAAAACTCCAGAAAGAGGAGCATGATAAGCAATTTGCTCGCTTTGCAGATTATCTCAGGACTCTTGAAATAAAGATTCCATTTGCAGAAGCACTTGAGCAAATACCTTCTTATGCCAAGTTCATGAAAGAGATCTTGAGTCATAAAAAGGATTGGAGAGAAACAGAAAGAGTTCTCCTCACTGAAGAATGTAGTGCAGTCATTCTGAAAAGCTTTCCTGAGAAGCTTAAAGACCCTGGGAGTTTTCTGATACCATGCATATTAGAAGGTCAATGCACCAAGACAGCTTTATGCGATCTTGGGGCAAGCATCAACCTAATACCTGCATCCACTATCAGAAAGCTTGGCTTAACTGAAGAAGTTAAACTAACCCGGATATGTCTCCAACTTGCTGATGGCTCTACTAAATACCCATCAGGCGTGATTGAAGACATGATTGTCAGAGTTGGGCCATTCGCCTTTCCCACTGACTTTGTTGTGCTGGAAATGGAGGAGCACAAGAGTGCTACTCTATTCTAGGAAGACCCTTCCCAGCAACTGGACGATCCCTCATTGACGTCCAACAGGGGGAAATAACCCTGAGAGTCAATGATGATGAATTCAAGTTGAACGCTGTCAAAGCCATGCAGCATCCAGACACATCAAAAGACTGCATGAAAGTTGATCTTATTGACTCTTTGGTAGAAGAGATCAACATGGCTGAGAGTCTTGAATCAGAGTTGGAAAACATCTTTAAAGATGTTCAGCCTGATTTAGAGGATTCAGAGGACATGAAAGAGCCTCTGAAATTTTTTCTGGAAGAGGAAAAACCTCCTAAACCCGAGCTCAAGCCATTACCACCATCCTTGAAATATGTATTTCTGGGAGAAGGTGACACTTTTCCAGTGATCATAAGCTCTACTTTAAATTCACAGGAAGAGGAGGCACTTATTCAAGTGCTAAGGACACACAAGACTGCTCTTGGGTGGTCCATAGGTGACCTTAAGGGCATAAGCCCAGCTAGATGCATGCACAAAATCTTATTGGAGGATAATGCAAAACCAGTGGTTCAACCATAGAGGCGGCTAAATCCAGCCATGAAAGAAGTGGTGCAGAAAGAGGTCACCAAATTACTAGAGGCTGGGATTATTTATCCTATTTCTGATAGCCCCTGGGTGAGCCCTGTCCAAGTCGTCCCAAAAAAGGGAGGCATGACAGTGATTCATAATGAAAAAAATGAACTGGTTCCTACAAGAACAGTTACAGGGTGGCGCATGTGTATTGACTACAGAAGGCTCAATACAGCCACCAGAAAGGATCATTTTCCTTTACCATTCATAGACCAGATGCTAGAAAGACTAGCAGGTCATGATTATTACTGCTTTTTAGATGGCTACTCAGGCTACAACCAGATTGCAGTAGATCCCAGGATCAAGAGAAAACAGCATTCACATGTCCATCTGGAGTGTTTGCTTATAGAAGGATGCCGTTTGGGCTATGTAATGCGCCTGCAACCTTCCAGAGATGCATGCTCTCTATTTTCTCTGATATGGTGGAAAAATTTCTGGAAGTCTTCATGGATGACTTCTCAGTATATGGAGACTCATTCGGCTCCTGTCTTGATCACCTGAAACTTGTTCTGAAAAGATGCCAAGAGACCAACCTAGTTTTAAACTGGGAAAAATGTCACTTCATGGTGACTGAGGGGATTGTCCTTGGGCATAAAATCTCAAACAAGGGAATAGAGGTAGATCAAGCAAAAATAGAGGTAATTGAAAAATTACCACCACCTGCCAATGTTAAGGCAATCAGAAGCTTTCTGGGGCATGCAGGATTCTATAGGAGGTTTATAAAGGATTTTTCAAAAATCGCAAAACCTCTAAGCATTCTGCTAGCTGCTGACACGCCATTTGTGTTTGACACAGAGTGCCTGCAGGCGTTTGAAACGCTGAAAGCTAAGCTGGTCACAGCACCAGTCATTTCTGCACCAGACTGGACGTTACCATTTGAGCTAATGTGTGATGCCAGTGATCACGCCATTGGTGCAGTATTGGGACAGAGGCATGACAAGCTTCTGCATGTCATTTATTATGCTAGTCGCGTTTTAAATGATGCCCAAAAAAATTACACAACCACAGAAAAAGAATTACTTGCAGTGGTTTACGCCATTGACAAGTTCAGATCATACTTAGTAGGATCAAAAGTGATTGTGTATACTGATCATGCTGCTCTTAAATATCTATTCACAAAGCAGGATTCAAAACCCAGGCTCATCAGATGGGTGTTGCTTCTGCAAGAGTTTGATATAGAAATAAGAGACAGAAAAGGGACAGAGAACCAAGTGGCTGATCATCTGTCCCGGATAGAGCCAGTAGAAGGGACGCCCCTCCCCTCTCTTGAGATCTCTGAGACTTTTCCGGATGAGCATTTATTTGCCATTCAAGAAACACCATGGTGTGCCGATATTGCAAACTATAAAGCTGCAAGGTTCATACCCAAGGAGTACAACAGGATACAAAAGAAGAAATTAATTACTGATGCAAAGTACTACTTGTGGGATGAACCCTATCTCTTTAAGAGATGTGCAGACGGAATAATCCGTAGGTGTGTGCCTAGAGAAGAAGCACAGAGGATCCTATGGCATTGCCATGGATCACAATATGGAGGCCATTTCGGAGGTGAGCGAACAGCCACCAAGGTCCTCCAATGTGGCTTCTATTGGCCCACACTCTATAAAGATTCCCGAGAGTTTGTACGTAACTGTGACAGTTGCCAAAGAGCTGGTAATCTGCCTCATGGTTACACCAGGCCTCAACAAGGAATCTTGGAAATTGAGTTGTTTGATGTATGGGGAATTGACTTCATGGGACCTTTTCCACCATCATACTCAAACACCTATATTCTGGTGGCAGTTGACTATGTATCAAAATGGGTTGAGGCCATTGCCACACCCACCAATGATACTAAAACAGTGCTGAAGTTCCTCCAGAAACATATCTTTAGCAGGTTTGGTGTCCCGAGAGTACTAATCAGTGATGGGGGCACTCACTTCTGCAATAAACAGCTTTACTCTGCCATGGTTCGGTATGGGATTCGCCACAAGGTGGCTACTCCATATCATCCACAAACTAATGGGCAAGCTGATGTCTCTAACAGAGAATTAAAGAGAATCCTGGAACGGACAGTAAATACCCGTAGAAAGGATTGGGCACGGAGCTTGGATGATGCTCTGTGGGCTTACAGAACAGCATTCAAGACCCCTATAGGGACCTCTCCATACCAACTCGTGTATGGTAAGGCGTGTCACCTTCCCGTGGAACTGGAACATAAGGCCTACTGGGCAACCAGATTCCTAAACTTTGATGCCAAATTAGCAGGAGAAAAACGATTGCTCCAGCTAAATGAGCTAGAGGAATTCAGATTCACAGCTTTCGAAAATGCCAAGCTTTATAAAGAGAAATAAAAAAAGTGGCATGACAGAAAGCTGTCATCTAGAATCTTTGAACCAGGACAGAAGGTTCTGATGTTTAACTCTAGACTCAGGCTATTCCCCGGGAAACTAAAATCCCGGTGGAGGGGACCATACGTGATTACAAGCGTATCACCATATGGTTATGTGGAGCTTCAAGATATTGATTCTGATAAAAAGTTCATTGTCAATGGACAGAGAATCAAGCACTATCTTGAAGGCAACATTGTGCAAGAATGCTAAAGGCTGAAGCTAGATTAAAACTCAGCAAGGTCCAGCTAAAGACAATAAAGAAGCGCTTGCTGGGAGGCAAGATGACTTGTCATCAGCAGTAGCAGCAACAACTTCATAAGAACTCAACTTTCAAGCATTTAAACAACAAGATTTCATGGTAAAATCATCATATAAACACTTAAAATCAAGCACCAAATAACTAGATCTGATTTCACACCTCATGAACACAATCAAGCATTGATTAATTTCCAAACGTTACCTCTTTTGGTGCTGCCAAGAACTGAATCAAGAACAAGCTTCCAAAGCACTTTTACACCTAATTTAAGATAAAAAACAACTTTAGAATCATATGAACTATGGAGGCTGAAGATTTATGATGACGAAAAGAAGGATTTTCTCACCTTAAGACTACTGGAAATCACGTTCTCTTGGAGCTTAAGGTGATTGAACAAGAGATCCTTACCAAGAACATAAGAAAAATCAAGTTTAAACCATGAACAAGTCATGGCCAAAACTCAAGGAGGGAGGACCAACCATCATATCTTAATTTACACCATGAAAAGTAGCATAGATATGAAGAGGAGAAAGATATGAATACTTTGATCGGTTTAGATTTTTTGCTGGGGTTTTAGCTTCAGAACGAACAGAGGTTGAAGCTTAGAGTTCTCTGGAGTTCTTCTATTTTCTCTCATGGAGTTTGGCTTTTTTAAGAAGCCAAATGGTGGTCAAAATGACCCTTGGAAAACCGTGTCTTAGGATAAGGTTTATCTTAAAGTTACTTGCAAAAATATCTTAAGAAAGGTTAATTACTAAATCTAGATGTATTAGGACACAAGTATTTCCTTAGTTTTCTCTCAAGAAATCCTAGCTTGGAAAAGAAGAAAGGAAGCATGTGGTGGATAGTCCTGGGAGCGCCATGTATTATAAAGGATAAGCATAAGTTACTTAGCGTGAATGACACTAATAACTGGATAATCATAAGAATAAAAAATCTATGATGATACATTAGCAAATCTTAGTTCATATCTCAAATTAATAGCTGAGACGATAGAGAAAATCAAGAAGATTAGAATCAGAATCCTCACTATGCAAAGTTGTCAATAGAGTTATTCATATCCACAGAGAAAGCCGTTAGAGTTTGAAGATGGTGAACATGTATTCTTGAGTGTTACTCCCATGACGGGCATCGAAAGAGCAATTAAAAGAAAGAAGTTGAATCCTCAATATATTGACCCATTTGAGATATTGAAGAAGTTTGATTCCGTAGCGTATCAAGTGGCTTTGCCACCGAATCTTTGAAATTTGCATGACGTGTTCCATGTTTCACAACTACGAAGGAATACTCTGGACACGACTCATGTATTGTAGCCTGAATCAATTCAATTGAAAGAGAATTTGACATTCCAAGTTACTCTGATTTGTATTGACAATGTGAGCGCAAAGAAGCCCGGCGGAAAGGAAGTTAAACTGGTTAAGGTATCTTGGAGTCGACCAAAAATTGAGGAGCATACTTGAGAGTTGGAAGCCGACATGAGGATGGAATATCCACATTTATTTACAGGTAACCAAAACTTAAGGACAAAATTTTAAATAAGGCGGGTAGAATGTAAATCCCAGTCAAACCTTAATTAAATAAGTAATTAATTAAATATGGGTGAAAATGGTTGGAAAAATTAGCAATCAAAATTTGACAATCTAATGATGATATTTGGAGTCAGAGGATTTATTCGAGTCGACAAATATATTTTTCTGCATAAAAATGTGCACTGGAAATTTGACTGGCAGTACCGGCTGAGATTCACCCGGTACTATAGTCGAGAAAATTATTTTTTAGTGAAAAAGGTTAACAAGTTAAATTCATGTTTGATAAGGTAAAAACATTTAAAACGTAGATTAAAGTGCTAATCTTAAAGGTTTTAAACCAAAGTTAGATCAAACGGGTCATATATATGAACCGGGCCCAAGTTAGGCCCAAGCCCAGTATATATATACCCTTATTAAGGCCATTTCAGCACCAACACCACCATTCATTATAATTTTAGGCTAAAAATGTGAAGAGAGGGAAGAGGAGTGAAATCCTAGCCCATACACGCTAATTCATTATAATTTGCGGCCATGCGAAGCCCTTCTCATCCTTTACAATTCTATCCAAAATAATTGGTAAGAATCTCGAGTTCTTATACCCTATTTTTGTAGTTCATGATAAATTTGATTTAAGCTTTGGGTATTGAGGAATCTTGTGGTTTTGGTTGTTTAGGAATGCTCTAGTATGAGCTATTGGTGAGTTTCATCAACCATTTCCATGGGTTAAGGTAAGAGATTGTCAAACCCTTATGATTTATGAAATTTCATGAACCCTAGGTTGATGTATGTATGAAATTGTGTGTATTAAAATGTTGAATAATTTTGCGAATACCTTGGGAACTTGAAATTAGCTTGAGAAGCTTTAGGGTGAGCCTTGGAGTAGAGATTCACAAGTGAAGAGTTTAGTTTTGACTTCTGAAAGGTACGATTTTAGTTTCATTTAAGTACCATATAATATAGCATGAAATCCTAGGCTAAATGCCCCTAGGATTAGGTTTTGAATTGCATATTTTGGTTGGAATTTATATGTGTAGTTGATATCTTGTTGTAATTGATGATTTGGATGAGGATTGTATAATTATGTATAGTAATGTGTTGTTGGAATTGACGTTGGATGGTGAATTGTGTCTTTATGTGAGAAATTTATATTGAATTGATGAATATTGGGCCGAAAGCCGTGAATTTTGGGCCAGAGGCTGGAAAAAGGTATGAATGGTAAGTGATGATTGAATTGTGAAATGATGAATGAGATTAAATGAGAATTTTAGTATTGAATATGTGGAAATCGGAATGATTGATGGAATATTGGAAAATGAGGTATTGAGATGTTGAATTGATAAATTTAAGTTAAAATATGTATATGAAGTAGGTTTGAGTTTTGGTTAAGTGTGAACAAGTGAATTGAGTTGGATTGAGGTAAATTTGTTGAGTGAAAAGGGTTTTGGCTTGTGAACTTTTGGAAAAGTTAGTAAATACTGATTTTGGTAAAATAGATTTTTGGCCAACTTTGGCGGGCCGTATCTTGGCTCTCAGAGTTGAAAATTTTACAAAACTAGATTTTTATGAAAATTCATTTATCGATCTTTCCAAAGCTTAAAAAATGGTTGAGAAATGAATTTTGCGGAAAAAGATATGAAGGTTTTAAATTTGGGTTAAATGCGTACGCGAGCACTGTCGTGCGTACATGGGAGTTGGCCTCAGCCAACACCCACACATATGTGATGAATCCACATGTCATAGTATTTATTTGCTCTAATTGGGTGGATTTCCTTGACTTTTCTTGCATTTATTCATTGAAATAGCATAGTTTTATGATTTCTTCCTAAATTGAGCTTAAAATTTAAAACATGCTTTTTAGGCCCTAAAATTGCTAAATTTTATCCACTTTAATTCTATTTGATGCCTTGATGTGTTTGTTGAGTGATTTAAGGTATTGAAGGCAAATATGGATTGAAGAAGTGAGGAAATGAGAGCATGCAAAATGGGAGAATTCAAGAAATGAAGGATTTGTAAAGTTGTCAATCCTGACCTCTCGATACTAAATTGATCATAACTTGAGCTACAGAGGTCTAAATGAGGCGGTTCCAGTGGCATTAGAAAGCTAACATCTGGGAATTCAAAATGATATGCATATGTCAATAGTGGACATGGAGCTTAGGTGTGCGTACGCACACACGTGCGCGTACGCACACGAATAAAATCACCAAGTGTTCGTACGCGCACACCTGTGCGTACGCACGTGACCTCATTCATTGTAACTCACTTTGCAGCGATTTTTGGGCTTCCAGAGCCCAATACAACTCATTTCTGAAGCTATTTCAAGCCAAATTGAAGAGAAAAGAAGGGGGAACAATAAGGTTTAGGTTTTTGCATGTTTTAGCTTAGTTTTTCTAGAGAGAGAAGCTCCCCCTTCTCTCTAGAATTAGGGTTTTTAGCTTAATTCTCTCTTTAATTCTTGTTTTAGTATAGTTTCATTTACATTTTCATGTTCTCTTGTCTTTAATCTCTTAGTTTCCTTTGTTAATTTTTCTTTCATGCCACTTTAGTTTTATGAACACTCTTGTTACTTTTAATTTCATTTATTGCAATTTTGATGTTTTATATTTCTATAATGCCTGCTTGAGTTTTTGTTATTATTCTCATGCAATTGGTAGTATAGATTTTATTTTTATTGTAATTTATGATATTTTCCCTTTTATGCATGCTAGGTATTTGATAAATGACTTCTAATTTTTGTATAGTTTTTCACACTTTTGGCTTGGAATTGGATAATTAGGTGACCTTGAGTCATAGATGTCCATTCGATATTGTGATTAGCATTGTTGGTTCATTTGGTTTTCACTAACACTAGTGTTTGACTAGGTTAATTAGTGAGTTGATTAATTATGCCCTTTTGACTTATTGTTGATGTTAGGATAGACTAGCTGGGATTAATTCTTAGCAATTATCATGTTTGTGGTCTATGATTATAACAGGAATCCTTAATTCCCAACCCTTGCCAAGAGTTCTTTTTGCTATTTAATTTCTATTTTTGTTCCTTTAATTGCTTTTCATTTAATTCCTTGCATGCTTGTTTAATTTATTGCACTTTAATTTCTTGCCAATTGCCATCAAACCCCAATTCCCTCATAGCCAATAATTATACATTTTATTGTAATTTCTAGGGAGAACGACTCGGATTTAAATCTCCCGGTTATTTTGTGTTTATTGCGACATGTTTTATTTTAAACTTTGATGTTGGTCAATTGTTGGGTTAGGACTATACTTGCAATGCTAATTCTATTTTGAGGAAAATTCCTAACCCACTTTCAGCTATCACCAAGTTTTTGGCACCGTTGCCGGGGATTTGCAATGGTGTTACGTTGTTGGCTATTGTTAATATGTGAATATGTGAATAGTTTGACTTTGATTGGTTGCTTGTTTTTTCTTGTAAATATGTCTCTTGGTTGTTAGCTTGCCTTAATAAATTTTTGTTTTAAAATGCATATGTGAATAGTTAGTAATTTTGTTTAAATTGCCTCTTTTACTTGAATTGTATGTTTAAAATTTTGAATTAGTTTTTGGATTGTTGAAATAGTTTTGGTAGATTTCTGTTTGTGCATATTACAAATGCTTTGAATAGTATAATGATTTAGATTTGAAAATTAAATTTGTGGGAAATTTTAAAGTTAATTTGACTAGTTGTACATTTTTGTTAATTTCTTGTTTATATGCATATTAGAATGCTGTGTGAAATTCCATGTTGAAAAAAAAAACAATCACCTTCTGTGCATACGCACACTTTCATACCACCCCTCTGTTCAGAGCATGCCCACACCTAAGTGCGTGTGCACAGTTCTCCTCAAGCTTGCCCATCACGCGTATACGTGAACCACGCATACGCGTCGCCTTCCATTTTCCCCACACCATGCGTACGCCTCCTTTTTGCGTATGCGTCGCTCTCCATTTTTCACCAGTCCCATGTACGCACCTCCCTGTGCGTACGCTCCCCCAATTCAACCCCCTCTGGGAGCACCCGCACAACTTTGTGCGTCCGCATCCCCCTACTCTTCCCTTCCCTTCTCTTTTCCTCTTCTTTGAGCCAACCATTCACCATGAATAAGCTTCCATCTTCTTCACCATCATCATCATCCATCACAGTCTCAGACCACCGCACCACCACTGGCAACCGCCGCAGCTATTGCCCTCTTACCCCAACGTCCACACCACAGCGCCTCCACAGTCCCTCCCTTCACCCACAACTTTCGGTGAGTTTTTCCCCTTCTATCCGAACCCTAGCTCTGCCAACCATCACCGTCAGCCTCGACGAGTCTTCGCAACCCTCTTCCCTTTTCTCTCCTTCACGTGCTCTCTGTCCTCCAACGCAGCCCTCTCAGAACCGTAACCATCACAGCATCTCTTTGCAGAGCTGCCTTGCTTTCCCTGGCCTCTCTTCTTCTCGCGTCACTTTGTCTTCTCCCTCTCGACGCCTCACCTCTGCCAACCACTGCTCGCGCTAGTGCCGCCATCAAAGCTCTTTCCCTCTTTCCATCTCACTCGCAAAACCACCGAACCAAGCCCACCACCACAGCGCTGCCAGCAACCCTAATCGCCAGCGAGCCACCGCGACCACCTTTCCCCCTCTCCCCTTTTTTCTTCCTCTTCTCTCATCCCTTCTCTGTCCCCTTGCCACATTCTCCTCTCGTCTGCCACTGAACAGCCACCGCTCCCCTCAGTGCCGGTGTTGCCACTCAATCACCGCCTCAACCATCACTGATGACAAGTCATCTTATGCTAATTTTTCAATCAATTTTTCACTTGTTCATTAGGTTTTATGCACTTTCTTGCGTTGTAAGTAAGTAATTTGGAGTGGAATTGCATGGTTTTGTTGAATCAATCAACCACCCTTTAATTGACACAAAATCATGAGGTTTAAGCTAAAATTAATTGAATTATGAATGAACTTTAAACCTTGTGAATTTGGTGATACTTTGATTGGTTGTTTTGATTACTTGTAGGTGAAGAAAAGAAAAAAATAAGAAAAGCGTGGCCTAAGGCGCATGCCCAAAGGAAACAAGGAGCGTAGCCAAAGGAAAAGAAAAAGCGTGGCATCATTGAAAAAGAAGGAAAGCTAGGTTGGGTGAGTGAACCGAGCTTCACAAAGAACAAAAAGAGGAAGCAAGGCACAAAGCTCAGTTAACTTAGTGAATTGAGCATCAAAGAAAGCAAGGCAAGAGCATAAAGCTTAGTTCACTAAGTGAGCTTTTTCGGGCTTCTTCAAAAATAAATTCAAAGCAAAATCCCAAGGAATGAAGCCACCAAGTTTCGAACTCATGACCCAAGGAAAGCAAGGAACGCTCCTTGCAAGGAAAACAAGAAAAATTGGCCAAAAAGCCTTCCCCAAGGTTCGAACACGGAACCTCACGCTACCTAGCTTGCAAGGAAATTAAGCCAAAATGATTTGGCAAGGATTCGAACCTAGGAGCTCCATGGAGAACAAGGGAGGAGCGCTACTCTTTGTGCAAAGAAAATGAGCCAAAATGGCTCCCCCAAGGTTCGAACACATCGCCTCACACTCAAAGGGGGAGCGCTACACAAGGAAAGAAGAGAAGCTCAGTTCACTTTCCCAACTGAGCACTAGCTCCCCCCACTCTCCACACATTGGCACGCTAGGAAGCACACCAAGGAGGGAATCATGCGCACAAGTTGACACGGCCAAGGAGGCTGGGACGCGCAATTGGACGCACCCAAGGCAAGACGTAGAGCTTAGTTCAATTTTCCGACTGAGCTCTATTAAAGTGCGACATGAACAAGGCTGTGACACGCACCAAATTGGGCAAGGAAAGCAAGTTTGGGTGCTCAGTTTAGTTTTCCAACTGAGCCGTGCCCTGGGAGTGCACCATGACTCAATTTTGAGTCCAAAAATAAAATAAAATCCAATTCTTCACAAAATTAAAAAGCCCACTCTAAATTCTAAAATCCAAAAATAGGAAGTGTATGAATAGAAGCAAGTTTGAGTTAGAGAGAACCTTCTTTTCACTTTTAGCTAATCTTTTTTCTTACTTTTGAATTTCACATTTTATTTTCTAGCTTTGGGAGTTTGGGAATTGGGAAGGAGACTTGATCTCTCTTCTTCTTTGTTCTTGTTTCTGCATTTTCTACTCTTTGTTTTGAGTCTTGGGTGGAGAATTGAAGAAATTCTGTTTCAATCTCACCTTGAATTCTCTTTCTGTTTATTTTACTGTAATTTCTGGTGTGTGGCGTCTGTCACGCGTCCGCGTGGATCACGCGGTCACGTCATCTGGAGTTTTCCTTATCACGCGTTCGCTTCGGTCATGCGTCCGCATAATCTGTGTTCTACTCATGGCGCGCGTCCGCGTCAGTCATGCGTTCGCATCGCTGTCTTTTCGCACTGGGCATGCGGCCGCGTCGTCCATGCGTTCGCGTCGCTGCCAGTTTCTTCAAAAACTCCATTTTGTGCTTTCCTTCCATTTTTGTATGTTTCCTTTCCATCCTTTAAGTCATTCCAAACTTAGAATATCTAAAACTACTTAACACACAAATCACGGCATCGAATGGTAGTAAAAGGTAATTAAAATAAATAATTTTAAAGCATACGAAACATGTATTTCACATATATCACATAATAAGGAAGGGAAAGTAAAACCATGCAATTTTCATGAATAAGTGAGTGAATGATTGAATAAATCGCTTGAATTTAGCACAATATATATCATAAAATATGGGTTTATCAGTCCGCGTCACTAGTGCATTAGGAAGAAAAGAAAAGTGAACAGAGAGTCACGCGAGAGCGTGGTTGGAGGCGTGCCTTAGGCACAAATATTCCCACGCGACCACGTCATCGACGCGGCCGCGTCATTTGAAAAATAGCTTCCCCACGCGTCCGCGTCACCCACGCGAACGCATGGCTCTGTAAAATCGACGTAAAGGGGTGTATGGCAGTATGTTAGGCTAGAATAGGGCTGGACTCGTGCTGGAAGCCCCAGCCCTCCCATGTGAACGCGTTCCCCATGCGGCCGCGTCGTTTTCCAAAAATGGCCATCCACGCGATCACGTCAACCACGCGACCGCGTCACCCAGATTTTTTGGCAAAATGCATTTAAAACAGAGAGTTGCGCATTTAAAGTAAATGTTGGTAGCAATGCATATGTACTATACTTGAAATTAGAATGCATGAATATGTGGAAAACATGGTTAATGGATAGTTAGATGTGGTATTATGATTACATGGATTGTCTAAAGTTAGGTGGAAAGTTTAAGTTAATTAAGGATTCAGATTTTAGTCCCCTTGGCCAAATACAATCCTACCTTGACCCTAACCCCATTACAACCCTTAAAAGACCTCTTGATATGTGTATTTATGCATTAAATTTTTGTTGATTGTTAGATGAAGAGCAAGCCTTAGAAAGCAAGATTAGTAGAGAATTGAGAGATCGAACCTTAAACACTTGAGTCATTAGAGTGTATACACTTCCGGTGAGGGTTCGATGCTCGATTCTTTGTTCCCGGCTATCATGAGCTATCTTCTTCTTTCAAGTCTATTTGTACTTCATTTTTATGATTTGAATTAGTAAAAGCCAGTTCATATTTATTCTCGGAGAATTTATTTACTTTTAAACCAAGTAGGTAAAAACATTTTGCATTTAGTTGCATTCATATAGATAGGTTGCATTCCATACATTCTACCATTCATCTTCACCCCTTTATTGTTTCTCTTGAGCTTAGCATGAGGACATGCTAATGTTTAAGTGTGGGGAGGTTGATAAACCACTATTTTATGGTTCATCTTGTGCTCAATTGAGTGGATTTTATCAACTCTTTACCCACTTATTCATACTATTTGCATGGTTTTACAATTCCTTCCCAGAATTTGTACTATAATTGAAAACATGCTTCTTTGGCCCTATATTTGCTAATATTAATCCTCTCTCATTACCATTAGATGCCTTGATATGTGTGTTAAGTGATTTCAGAGATTACAGGACAGGAATGGCTCAGAGGATGGAAAGGAAGCATGCAAAAGTGGAAGGAATACAAGAAGTTGGAGAAATTGCTAAGCTGTCTAGCCTGACCTCTTCGCACTCAAACGGCTATAACTTTAGCTACAGAGGTCCAAATGATGCGGTTCCAGTTGCGTTGGAAAGTTAACGTCTGGAGCTTCGATTTGATATATAATTTGTGATAGCTGCCTCAAAGCCAGGCGACTCGAACGCGTGGATCACGCGGATGCGTGACCTGGTAGAAACGCAATCCACGCAAACGCATGGACAACGCTTCCGCGTCACTTTCCCGCGACCTGAACGTACTAGAATACGCTGGGGGAAATTTCTGGGCTGTTTTTGACCCAGTTTTTGGCCCGGAAAATACAGATTAGAGGCTATAAAGTGGGAGAATGCATCCATTCATCATCACGAGCTCACAATTCACAATTTTGGGTTTTTAGATGTAGTTTTTAGAGAGAGAGACTCTCTCCTCTCTCTTAGGATTTAGGATTAGGATTCCTTTTAATTTTATTGCTTCAATACCAGGTCCAATATTTTCCTTTAATTAATGTCTCTCTTCTATTTTTAATTATTCCAATTCTCTTACTTGTTAATATTCCAATTTAGCTTATGAACCTTCCCATGTTAAGATTTGAATGTTCTATTTAATATATTTTGAGGTATTTCAGTTTATGATTGTTTTATTCTATTTATGAATGCTTTTAATTTAATTTAGATATTTTCTTCCTTTTGGCTTTGGTTAAGTAATTGGTAACACTTAAGTTTTCAAACTCAGCAGTGGTTGAAATTGGTAGATTCCTAATTGATCTAGATCACTCTAAGGCTAGTCTTCCCACAGAGATTGACTAGGACTTGAGGATCAAACTAATTAGTCCACTTAACTTAACTAAGTGGGATTAAAATCCAATTCTCACCACACCTGATAAGGATAGCTAGGATAGAAATTCCAAATTCTTATACCTTGCCAAGAGATTTTATTATTATTAATTTATTTTTCTTGTCATTTAAATTACTTGCTCCTTATCTTAAAAACCCCCAATTTACAAAACTCATAACCAATAATAAGAACATACCTCACTGCAATTCCTTGAGAAGACGACCCGAGATTTAAATATTTGGTTATCAATTTCAAAGGGGTTTGTTACTTGTGACAACCAAAATGTTTGTAAGAAAGGACTTTTGTTGGTTTAGAAGCTATAACTGCAACGAGGATTTATTTGCGAATTTCTAGACCACGCAAAAGTTCTCTCTTCAGGCATTGTTGGAGAAGAGGATTCAAAAGAAGAATTCCAAGACATGGAGGAACACTCAACAAACCCAACAAACCCACCAACAGGAGAGGCCAACAACAACAACAACAATCCACCTCAGAGAAGAGTTTTGGCTTCCTATACATTTGCAAATCCTAGACATTGTGGGAGTAGCATTCTTACCCCAAATGTTAATGCAAATAATTTTGAATTGAAGCCACAACTCATCACCTTGGTTCAAAATAACTGCTCCTATGGAGGAGGACCACTCGAAGATCCGAACCAACACTTGTCTACTTTCCTGAGGATTTGTGATACTGTCAAAACCAATGGTGTGCATCCTGATAGCTACAAGCTGCTGTTATTTCCATTTTCCCTCAGAGACAAAGCTACTCAATGGTTAGAATCTTTCCCAAGAGACAACATCAACAATTGGGAAGATCTAGTGAGCAAGTTCCTTGCCAAATTTTACCTGCCGCAAAGGATTATCAGGTTGAAGAATGAAGTACAAACATTCACACAAATGGATACTGAACCCATCTATGAGGCATAGGAGAGATACAAGGCTATAATCAGGAAGAGCCGTCCTAAAATGTTCAATGAATGGGACATATTGCAGAATTTTTATGAAGGCTTAACATTGAAATCTCAAGAAGCTCTGGATCACTCAGCCGGGGGCTCTTTGCAACTCATGAAAACCGCAGAGGAGGCCCAAAATCTCATTGATATGGTGGCTAACAACCAATATTTCTTTGCTCACCAAAGGCAACGCCAACCATCACAAAGGAAAGGAGTGATGGAGTTGGAAGGAGTGGACTCAATCCTAGCTCAAAACAAAATGATGCAGCAGCAGATTCAGCAACAATTTGAGCAAATGGCCAAGAGGATTGATAGCCTCCAAGTTATAGCAGTAAACACAAGCCAACCATCACCCACATGGGGGACAAATAAAGAAGCTTGTGAAGATCAACATTAGGAACAAGTGAATTACATGCACAATCAAAGCTCTGGACACAATGAAGTTTATGGTGACACTTACAACCCCTCCTGGAAGAACCATCCCAACCTTAGATGGGGAGACAATCACACTCAGACTCAATAGCCATGGCAAAGGAATTCAACCCAAAACAGTTGGAAAAATACAAACCACAACAACCAACAGAATAATAACCAAAACACATACAGAAAACCACAAAACACTTGTCCCAACTCTAACCATCATCCATTGATAAACCACTATTTCATGGTTTATCTTGTACTCAATTGAGTAGTTTTTATCAAGTCTTCACCCACTTATTCATATAAATTGCATGGTTCCACCATTCCTTCCTCATTTTATGAGATTTAAAAAACATGTTTCCTATGCTTTATTAATATTAAAATTTATTTATCCCTTATTACCATTCGATGCCGTGATTTATGTGTTAAGTATTTTCAGGTTTCATAGGACAGAAATGGCTTAGAGGACAGAAAGGAAATATACAAAAAAGGAAGGAAGGCATAAAAATAGAGTTTTGAAGAGAAGGCACCGACGCGAATACATGGACGACGCGAACGCGTGGACGACGCAGACGCATGACTTGAGCAAAACGCATACGACGCGGACGCGTAACTGACGCGTACGCGTGACCAGGAAAAACTCCAGATGACGCGAACGCGTGACCCACGCGAACGCGTGACAGTCGCCACGTGCAGAAACTGCAGAAAATGCCCCCAGCAATTTCTGAAACTCTTTTAGCCCAGATCCAAGTCTGGAAAACACAGATTAGAAGCTATAAAGTGGGGGAATGCATCCATTCAAAGGGGTCTTCAACAATTCACAATATTAGGTTTTAGATGTAGTTTTTAGAGAGAGAGGTTCTCTCCTCTCTCTTAGGATTAGGATTAGAATTTCTCTTAATTTTAGGAATGCTTATCTTCATTACAGGTTCAATGTTCCTTTCGTTTATTTTATCAAGAGTAAAGAATCATTTTTGTCCCCAACGTTTGCGATAAGTCCCAAAGTTGTCCCTAACGTTTCAATCGTCCTTTTTAAGTCCCTAACATTTCAAAATTGACTCAATATTGTCCTGCCGATAGAGAACCGTTAACAAAATTGATGGCGGGACAAAATTGAGACGATTTTGAAACGTTAAGGACTTAAATAGGACGAAAAGGTTGGGGACAAAAACGACACATAGAAATAAATTTTAATTTTATTCTTTAATAATTTCAATTTTTTCTATACATAGTATTCAATTATTTTTTTATCACATCTAAGTAAATTACACTTAATCATATTACTTTCATTCTAAATAAATTTATTTTTTATAATTTTACACCTAAAGAAATGTAATTTTTTTATAAATAAATAAATTTTATACTTTTATTATAAGTAAATAATGTAATGTGGTTAGAATGAAAGTGTAAAATTATAAAAAAAAATTATAAGTAATGAAAGTAAAATTATATTATTTAGAATGAAAGTATAAAATTTATTTATTTTTAAAAAAATTACATTACTTTAAGTGTAAAATTATAAAAAAAATTAATTTATTTAGAATGAAAGTGAAAAATTATAAAAAAAATATAAGTGTGATTAAGTAGTGAAAGTAAAATTACATTATTTAGAATGAAAGTGTAAAATTTATTTATTTATAAAAAAATTACATTACTTTTAGTGTAAAATTATAAAAAAAATTATAAGTAATGTGATTAAGTAATGAAAGTAAAATTATATTATTTAAAATGAAATTATAAAATTTATTTATTTATAAAAAATTACATTACTTTAAATGTAAATTTATAAAAAAATTAATTTATTTAAAATGAAAGTATAAACTTATAAAAAAAATAAGTAATGTGATTAAGTAATGAAAGTAAAATTACATTATTTAGAATGAAAGTGTAAAAGCTATTTATTTATAAAAAAATTACATTACTTTAAGTGTAAAATTATAAAAATATTAATTTATTTAGAATAAAAGTGTAAAATTAAAAAAAATTATAAATAATGTGATTAAGTAATGAAAGTAAAATTACATTATTTAGAATGAAAGTGTAAAATTTATTTATTTATAAAAAAATTATATTACTTTAAGTGTAAAATTATAAAAAAATAAATTTATTTAAAATGAAAGTAATGTGATTAAGTGTAATTTACTTAGATGTGATTAAAAAATAATTGAATACTATGTACAAAAAAAGTTGATATTATTAAAGGATAAAATTAAAATTTATTTCTATGTATCGTTTTTGTCCCCAATGTTTTTGTCCTATTTAAGTCCCTAACGTTTCAAAATCGTCTCAATTTTGTCCCGCCGTCAATTCTGTTAACAGATCCCTAATGGCAGGAGAATATTGAGTCAATTTTGAAACGTTAGGGACTTAAATAGGACGATTAAAATGTTAGGGACAACTTTGGGACTTACCCCAAACGTTGGGGACAAAAACGATACTTTACTCTTTTATCAATTTAGTTTATGAACTCTTTATGTTTAGATTGATTTTCTATTATCAATGCAATTGAGGTATTTCAGATTTATGATTCTTATTTAGCTTTTTATATTCTTGGCTTTAATTGATTAATTGGAGACTCTTGAGTTATCAAACTCATCGTGATTGATAATTGTTATTTTTGCTAATTGAATTGAATTCCAACAACTCTAGTCCTTTCTTAGGAATTGGCTGGGACCTGAAGATCAAACTAATTAGTCCACTTGACTTTCCTTTGCTTTAGTGAAGTTTAACTAAGTGGGATTAAAACTCAATTCTCATCACCATCGATAAGGATAACTAGGATAGGGCTTCCAAATTCTCATACCTTGCCTAGAGTTTTCTTAGCCATTGATTTACTAATTCCTGCAATTTGTTTCTTTTGTTCAAACCTTTTCAAAACCCAAAAATACTATTTTCCATAACCAATAATAAATCATACTTCCCTGCAATTCCTTGAGAAGACAACCCGAGGTTTAAATACTTCGGTTTATAAATTTTATTGGGTTGTTACTTGTGACAACCAAAACTTTTGTAAGAAAGGAATTCTTGTTGGTCTAGAAGCTATACTTACAACGCGAATTTATTTGTGAAAATTCTAGATCGCGCAAGAGTTCTTCTCTTTCAAAATGGCGCCGTTGCCGGGGAATTGCTTACGTGTGCCTTATTATTGGTTATTATAATTATTTTTCTTTTACTTGTTTATTTGTTTTTGTTTCTCCCTTTTATTTCTATTAGCTATTATGAATTCTCACCCCTCTCGCTTTGAGTTTGGTTCTAATATTGTTGAAGGAAATGAAAACTATAGCAGGAACATGCATCAAGGTCAGAGCAATCAAGGATGGATGGAGCCACGAGGACTTGATCAACCCTTTAGGCAACAACACCCTCCACAGTATCACAGACGACGACCATTCTACAAAGCATGCCAAGGCAATAGATACGGTGGATCCCTTTGTAACCAACAAGTTCCACCCTGTGCTTATGAACCACTCTCTCAACATAGATTTGAACCACCACACTCACAAGCTCCTTTTCACCATTCACCACCGTATGACCCTTATCTACCACAATTCCAGTCGAATTACTCCCAAGAACCACCACCACAATATCTACCATCTCCATATCGTTATCAAGAAGAACCACCTCTGTATTATGAGCCCTCTCTCCCAACCAATGAACCCTCATATCCACCCCAATCTCCAATGGATGACACCCTTCGTGTTTTTCTTCAAGGGCAAGCGAAGATGCAAAGGGACGTACTGGAACTCACTACTGCCTTAACGGGGGTAGTAAATAAATTAGCTTTCCAACATCTGAGCACTCAAAGTACTCCCATGGCTACATGTGGGGAATCAAAAGACGAGCGAAGCATGAAGGAGACACTAGGAACTTCTGTGGACAATGAGGAGCATGGCTTTGTATTGGAACAAGTGGAGGAAGCCATAATAGTTGTAGAGGAATTAGTGGTTGAAGATTTAGGAGATGCTGAACCTCCATGGGAATCAAGAACTGTAAAGGATTCCGCCGAAAAGTTCGAATTTGATGCCAAGGAGGATGGTGCACAACCTCCAAAGCATATACCTTATGAAAAATTGGACAGAACAGACCAAGAAGTTGATTCCATAGGCAGTGATAATCATGAATCAAGCTCTCCTAGTCACGAGCTTACATCTGCAACTGAACTCTTTGAGCCTGAAGAACCTCATCCAAGTGAATACGAGGATGATGTCGAGGTAGATTTCTCTCAACCTCCAACTTATTACTTGAGTGACGAGGAAGATATAGAAGACTTTGATCAAGACGCAGTTGCAGTTGAAGAATTTTGCAAAGAAGTGGAGGAATTCACAGAAGAATACAAGGGAGTAGAGCTTACAAAACCACTGGAAACACCTATCCCAAGGCCATTACCACCTAATACAAGCTTCAAGTGGGTACAATCCTTAACCTTTATCTTTACTTTTCCACTTGAATATGGTTTGCTTGAAACAGATGGCCAGCTTAGAGCTCTCTGTGGCTTTAAGAGTAAGAGGGAAATTGCTCGTACTCAGAGCTAGTATGCAAGATTGAATAAGGTTCCACGCTTCAATTCGAAGTGCACGGATTGGTATCAAGTTCAATTGAATGGGTCTCGGAAGGCGTTTGGTCATCTTGGTGAGAACACAACTTCCAAACCACCCGGCTGGAAAAATACAATTCCAGACAAGGGCGGGTGCACAAGCAAGGTTTGGGATCCTGGAATCTATTCTAACATTCGTCACCCTAGGAGCCTGAGAATCAGTTTGAAGCTGCTCAAATGCTTTATGTGCCTTGTTTGGGACCCCGGAGGCTGTTGGCATTCCAAACATTGGTGGAGATTTTTGGATGACATTAAGCACAAGCCACCATAGCAGGAAGCTCATCAATTGTCCAACTTAAGGACTTTAACTAAAAGTGCTAGGTGGGAGACAACCCACCATGGTATGATCGTTTCTTTTTCAATTTTATTTCGTGTTGTTTGTTTTTATTTTATTTTAATTTCATTGAACCTGGAATTATTCATAGCATCTACATTAGCACTGCATATTGCATACTGCATAATTGCATTAAAAAAATCACCCCACGCAAGCGCGCAGGCCACGCGTGGGCGTGAAATGGAAATCGGCGTCAATATCCAATGCCCAGAAAGTTGGGCTAGAATCGTGCGGCTGGTGTGCGTTTAGCACAAAACGGCCCACGCGTTCGCGTCCCTGATGTGAACGCGTCACTTGCACAAACACTCATCCCACGCGAAAGCGTGAGCGACGCGTCCGCTTCGCGTGGATATTATGGCCCCCTAAATGGAAACAGAGAGTTGCGCCAAAACGATGCTAGAACTGTGCGTCTAGCACAATTCACAGCGACGCGTTCGCGTGCCTCACGCATCCGCGTCACTCATCTTTTACCCAACTTACGCGATTGCGTCAATCACGCGACCGCGTCGAACCTATTTCACCCTAGTCACGCGATCGCGTGCTCCATGCGTTCACGTGGATTCAAAAATCACTAACCCCAACCCACGCAAAACCTTACCCCTCGCGCAACCATTCCCCTCCCCTCCCCTCTACACTCCCTCCTTTGCCCACAGCCACCAACGACCACCCTGCCCCACCCACCCAACCACCCCCAACCACCCAGACCACCCCGCGACACCCCCTCTCTTCTTTCTCCCCTTCTTCTCTTCCCTTCCCTCCCTTCCTTCTCTCCCACTCCCCTCCGCCACTGCCCCCCACCGCAGCCAACCTCAGACCGCTGTCTACCACCACCGCCAGCCACCACCACAACCCTCGCCCCAACCTTCTCTCCATCACCCCCTTTATCCCTAACTAACCCCTACCTCCACCCTGCCCTGCTCCACCACCGTGCCGCCGTGCTCCATCCCAGCGCCGCCGCGTCACCACCAACATCTCTCTGCCCTCATCTCTGTTAATACCCATACCAGGTTCCGCCAAACACCGATTTCTCTATCATGCATAGTTAATTGCATATCTTTCAGATTCCGTTCAAATTAGGATAGTTAGAGATGCATGTTTGTAGTGGATTCTAGGTGGTTAGGTAGCTAGGATGTGGTTAGTGGATTTAGGCCTGATAATTGCGCCATTCTTGCTACTTGTTTTACCTATTCTTCAATTTTGATCTGGCTGTGATGTTAATACTGTTCATATGCTGTTCTTTAATGTTTCATGCTGCTTTTAAGACTATTCTTTACTACTCCTATTGTTTGTGACTCTTTGCAGCGCTTTTTAATCTCATATGAACTGTTTTTCTTACTGTTTATTACCCGGGAACATCCAATTTTAGCCGAAATGCTGCCCAATTTTCTGCAAATTGTTTCATTTTTTTATTCATGTATTGGTTTTGGCAATTTTGAATTCTGTACTACTTGGCTACAACCAACCAATGCATGAATGCACGGGATAGCATTCTTATTCCTTTTTGATTCCCTGGCTAGTAAATTGCATTATTGATTATTTTATTTTAATTTTTGCTACCCTCGTATCTATCTGAATTATCATCAATAACCTGATATCCTTGCTTGAATATGAGTTGACTGTTCTTTAAATTTCTGAATCTCTTGTTACAATGGAAACCATTCATCATGCCACTTACTTTAACTTTCTTTCTACTAACTCACTACTTTAACTTTCTAACTTCCTTTTTCACTCCTAACCATTTTAACTTTCAAACTTCTCTTTTCGGTTTTTAACTAACTACTTTAACTTTCTAACTCAAGACATGATTACTATCTTTTCCTAATTAACTTGAATTCCACCTATCCTATGTTTTGGATTGCACTTTTTCTTTTCAGACTTTTTCACTCGAATACAATCCAAATTGCACATATATTTAACTCATTTCATGCTTCTCTTGCTCTTTTTCCACTCTATGCTTATATTGCTATTATTCTAGTTGCCTACTTGCTTTCTTGCTTTTGATTCTTCAATTATATCCTGGAATTTTTGCTTTACAGGATGTCTGACCTTCAACGCAAAGAAAAAGGCAAAGCAACCACTGGCAAAAGGAAAATAGGCGAATCCTCTATGACCATCCTCGATATTTTGCATGATGATTCCTGGCGGGAAAAGCACTTTACCCCGTAGGAGAAGGCTGACCAGCTCCTCCCCGCCACAGATTAGGTCAAATTTGCAAACAGATATTGTGAGCTAAAGTATTCAATGTTTGCCACTTCCAGGAACCTGTACCTGAAAAGAACTTTAAAAATTCCAGAAAAACTACAGCAGTACACCACCAAATAGATAAAACGGAGAGGCTGGTTCTTCTTGGAACGAAACTTGACAGAGGTCAATGCTTCCTGGGTCAGAAAATTTTACTGTAACTATTTTAAGACCTCCCTGGATGCAGTGCACCTCAGAAGAAAATAGTTTTTGGTCACTGAGGAAGCTATTGAGGACATCCTCCACCTTCAGCCTAGGTCAGATCAGCCTGACGGTTACCAAAAGGCTGAAGAGGATATGAGATTTATGAGATTTGACTGGGATGCTGTCAAGCAAAGAATAGCCCTTGATACTACTATCCCATGGGTCATGGGAAAGAACACAGTGATGCCTAAGGGAATCAAGTTGATATATCTGAATGACGAGGCTCGGCTCTGGCACCAGATTCAGAGCAACTATGTGATGCCGAGCACTCATGAGACAGAGTTGCCCGCTACTATGATCACCCTCATCTGGTGTGTGATAGAGGATAAGGACCTGTATCTTCCACATTTCATCCGGTATTATATGGCCAGGGCCCATGTCAGAGGCACTCTCCCTTTCCCTTATCTGATCACCCAGCCAGGCCGTCGAGCTGACGTGCCTTGGGAGCTGGCTGATGCGAAGCCGACTGCTGCAGACTGTAAGAAGATCATTCCTCACAGCAGGAAGTTTCAGGCTTTAGGCTACAGACCCCCATTCCTCACCGCTTCTGATGAGACAGCCACACTTTCAGCTGCTCTTTCTGCTTCCACTACTGCCCCAGCCTCATCCACTGCACATCCACCTGCTCCTGAGCCCATTTATCATTTGGTACACCGCCTCTTCGCCCGCCTAGATCGTATGGAGCGTCGCGACAAGCAGCGCTATGAGCACCTCAAGTTTAGTATCTAATCCGGCAGCGACATTCCCTCCGAGCCCGACACCCCTTCTGATACGTCTGAGGCGGAGGCGGATGATCACGAGGAGGAGACACATGCCCAGGCTGAGCAGGCAGGACCAGAGCAGGCTGTGCCACAGCATGAGAAGCCACACCAGATCCAGGCCGCAGACCCATAGATCCCTATACAGTCAGAGCCTCCACTGCAGCAGACAGATCCTCCTACACTTATCCAGTCTGCAGACCTTCAAGCCACCACAGAGACTCCTGCAGCCCATCCTTTCGGAGATGACACTCCTTCACACCCAGCTTGAGTGAGCATCGAGGACGATGCTATCTTTTAGGTGTGGGGAGGTCGCCATCCATGGCTTATCTTTTTGGTGAACCACTACATACTCTTTTTATCCTATCTTGTTTATTTCTTCTGTATTTTTATTTTTATTTTTATCTTTCAGTACTTGCACATTGTTCTTTTGCTGTATTTTCACTTTATTTCCGCATTTTGCACTTTGGTTTATATCTTAGATACTTAGTTTAGTTGGCAATTCTAAACTTATTAGTTATAGAATATGTGGATTAATCAGTATAGTTTACCCTTTCAGCATATAATAGTTTGATTTAATTGAAAATAAAAAGAAGTAAACTAGAGACTTTAACATAATCAAACATCCACACACTTTGTATATATAGCATTACATGTTAGTTAGTTAACAACATTTCTTCAAGGAGGAACACTAAGGTTTTAAGGGCCACCCTAAGATTTACATTGAGAATAATAGGAACTCTTGATTTCTACTTGCATGACATACATAACTGATATATGGTTTTTGAGTCAAAAGAACACACAGCCTGTGAGTTTTGAGCTTAATTGTATGGTTACATTCAAACTATAAGTTTCATTCCTGTGTGTTTTGCCTTCTTTTTTATTCTGGTGTTCTTTACTTTGTTTTAATCTATATGTCCAATATAGAATATAGATACATACCAAGAGATGATTGAGGCCATCATTTGAATTTTTCCTTACTTATCCCAATTTAGCCTACCTTTTACATCACCCTTGTTAGCCCCCTTGAGCTTTTTAACCCCCTCTTGCTCTATAACCACATTACTAGCCTTAAGCAGAAAAACAAATTAAAATTGACCCAAGTGAATCCTTGATTAGTTTAAGATAGATATTGTGTATAATTTAAATGTGGGAAATTTTAATGGAAACATGGAATGATAGAAAAAGTGGAAAATTAAAATTGAATAAGTTATTTGAAAATTTGGGAAGTATGCTCATGGGAATTCAAGTTAATTAAATTACCATGTACATTCAAAAAAAATTTTTAATATTTTAGTAATTAAATAAGGGGATACAAAAATTACCCCTAATGCAAAATAAAAGAATCAATGCACATGGGACAAAATTTAAAAGATACATGAGCATGTAACACAAAAGTGGGAAGAAGTTTGGGTAGCTAGGTAAAGCACTTAAAAATTAGATAAAGTATCTATATGTTAGGTGAAATCTTAGACTAATCAAGAATTCACTTTGTTAGCTCACTTAGCCTTGTACGTATACCCCTACCTTTACCTTGGCCCCATTACAACCTTCGAAAAGACCTCATGATTTTTGTATGACTATATTCAATATTTGTTGATTGGTTAGATGAAGAACAAAGTTTTAGAAAGCAAGAATAGAAAAGAATAGAGTGATTAACCTAATAAACACTGAGTGACTAGAGAGTAAACACAAAATCCAGTGAGGGTTCAATAGCTCATTCCCATATATCCATGTTTAAATTGTTAATTGTCTTGCAAGTTTGTGAAATATTTTAACCCACTCAATTGTGAACATGTTTTAATTTGGTTTGGCCTTACTTGTACATATATGATTCCTTGAGAATATGAAATAAACTAACTGCATGTAAGCTTTATATATACATAGGTAGATAATAATTAGAATTGCATGATTCACTTAGGTAGTTGCATTTAGGATAGATTGCATTGCATGAAATTCCACCACTTTACCTTACTTTTTCTCTTGGATTTAGCATGAGGACATGATGTTGTGTAAGTGTGGGAAGGTTGATAAACCACTATTTCATGGTTTATCTTGTACTCAATTGAGTGGTTTTTATCAAGTCTTCACCCACTTATTCATATAAATTGCATGGTTCCACCATTCCTTCCCCATTTTATGAGATTTATAAAAACATGTTTCCTATGCTTTATTAATATTAAAATTTATTTATCCCTTATTACCATTCGATGCCGTGATTTGTGTGTTAAGTATTTTCAGGTTTCATAGGACAGAAATGGCTTAGAGGACAGAAAGAAAACATACAAAAATGGAAGGAAAGCATAAAAATGGAGTTTTGAAGAGAAGGCACCGATTCGAACGCATGGACGATGCGACCGCATGCCTGGCATAAAACGCAAGCGACGCATACGCGTGGACGACGCGAACGTATGAATTGAACGAAACACATACGACGCGGACACGTAACTGACACGTACGTCTGACCAGGAAAAACTCTAGATGATGCAAACGCGTGACCCACGCGAACGCGTGACAGACGCCACGTGCAGAAACTGCAGAAAATGCCCCTAGCGATTTTTGAAACCCTTTTGGCCCAGATCCAAGTCCGGAAAACACAGATTAGAGGCTATAAAGTGGGGGAATGCATCCATTCAAAAGGGTCTTCAACAATTCACAATATTAGGTTTTAGATGTAGTTTTTAGAGAGAGGGGTTCTCTCCTCTCTCTTAGGATTAGGATTAGAATTTCTCTCAATTTTAAGACTGCTTATCTTCATTACAGGTTCAATGTTCCTTTTGTTTATTTTATCAATTTAGTTTATGAACTCTTTATGTTTAGATTGATTTTCTATTATCAATGTAATTGAGGTATTTCAGATTTATGATTCTTATTTAGCTTTTTATATTCTTGGCTTTAATTGATTAATTGGAGACTCTTGAGTTATCAAACTCATCGTGATTGATAATTGTTATTTTTGCTAATTAAATTGAATTCCAACAACTCTAATTCTTTCTTAGGAATTGGCTGGGACCTGAAGATTAAACTAATTAGTCCACTTGACTTTTCTTTGCTTTAGTGAAGGTTAACTAGGTGGGATTAAAACTCAATTCTCATCACCATCGATAAGGATAACTAGGATAGGACTTCCAAATTCTCATACCTTGCCCAGTGTTTTCTTAGCCATTAATTTACTAATTCCTGCAATTTGTTTCTTTTGTTCAAACCTTTTCAAAACCCAAAAATATTGTTTTCCATAACCAATAATAAATCATACTTCCCTGAAATCCTTGAGAAGACAACCCGAGGTTTAAATACTTCGGTTTATAAATTTTATTAGGTTTGTTACTTGTGACAACCAAAACTTTTGTAAGAAATGAATTCTTGTTGGTCTAGAAGCTATACTTACAACACGAATTTATTTGTGAAAATTCTAGATCGCGCAAGAGTTCTGCTCTTTCATCCATCCAATAACCAAGCCACCAATCAAAACACTTACCATCAACCCTCAACATCTCACAACCCACCAATCTCACAAGACTCTCAGAGGATCACCAACTTGGAGCTCTTAATGGAGAAAATGATGAAGCACCAAGAGATGACAACAAAGAACCAGGAAGCTTCCATGAAGAATATGGAGAGGCAGATTGGACAGCTTTCCAAGCAAATTACTATTGAGAGACCATCAAGCTCATTACCAAGCGACACCATTCCTAATCCAAAAGAGAAATGCAAAGCCATACAGCTAAGGAGTGGGAAGATCTTGGTGAAAGATGAAGGAGCAACCAAGAAGCCACAGGAAAATGACAAGAAGCAACTTGAAAAAGAGGAAGCCAACGACAAAGAAGTGACTGCAAGCAAGCGAACTTCAGAAAAGCTCAAGGAAACAGAAGACCAGCCACAAATCTCAAGAAAGGGGAAAGAAGCAATTGAAGAACCAACCAAGGAACAAAGGCAGGGAGTAAACTTCACACCCCCCTTACCATACCCCCAAAGGTTCAACAAGGAGACTGAGGACCAACACTTCCTTAAATTTCTTGAAGTCTTCAAGAAACTGGAGATAAGTATCCCACTGGCCGAGGCACTAGAGCAAATGCCTCTATATGCAAAGTTTTTGAAAGAGCTTATTAACAAGAAGAGAAGCTGGCAAGAGAAGGAGACCATTATGCTCACTGAAGAATGTAGTGCTGTGATCCAAAGGGTTATCCCACCAAAGCTCAAAGATCCAGGGAGTTTTATGGTTTCATGCACCATAGGCAAGATGACATTGGAAAATGCTCTATGCGATTTAGGTGCCAGCATCAACTTGATGCCCCTCTCAATGATGAGAAAGCTTGCTATAGAAGAAATCAACCCTACTAGGATGTCACTAGTGATGGCTGATAGATCAATTAAGATACCCAATGGAATTGTGGAAAATTTACTAGCGAAGGTTGGAGAGTTTATCTTCCCTGCCGACTTTGTGATCTTGGAAACAAAAGGATAGGGAAACAACTCAATCATCTTGGGAAGACCATTTCTAGCTACAACAAGAACCACTATTGATGTAGAGAAGGGAGAAATGACCTTCAGGGTGCATAATGAGCAAATGGTCATCAACGTTTTCAAATTAATGCAACATCCCTCTGAGAAAGAGAATTACATAAAGGTTGATGTGATAGAAAGCTTGGTAGAAGAAATGTTTGAGGACAATTATCAAGAGCACTAGGAGGAGCAAGAAGAGGAAGTGGTAGAAATATCCATTGAAGACAAGGAAGAGGATAAGCCGAAATAGGAGTTGAAGCCTCTCCCTCCTCACCTTAAATATGTATTTCTTGGGGAAGCAGAAGCCTTGCCAGTAATCATAAACTCCTCCTTGAACATGGAAGAGGAAACAAAGTTGATTGAAGTATTAAAGGCTCACAAAACAGCCTTGGATTGGACAATTGAGGATATCAAAGGCATCAGCCCTGCAATCTGTATGCATAAAATTTTATTGAAAGAAGAGTCAAAACTAGTGGTTCAACCTCAGAGAAGACTCAACCCAACCATGAAAGAGGTGGTTCAAAAAGAAGTGATGAAGCTATGGAATGCTGGGATAATCTTTCCAATCTCTAACAGCTCATGGGTGAGTCCGGTTCAAGTTGTACCAAAAAAGGGAGGAATGACAGTCATCACCAATGAGAAGAATGAGTTGATCCCCACCTGGACAGTGACTGGGTGGAGAATGTGCATAGATTACAGAAGACTGAATGATGCTACAAGAAAAGATCACTTCCCTTTGCCTTTCCATGATCAAATGTTGGAAAGATTGGCAGGCCATGCTTACTACTGCTTCCTGGATGGATACTCTGGATACAATCAAATAGTGGTGGATCCCAAGGATCAAGAGAAGACTTCCTTCACATGCCCATTTGGAGTTTTCGCCTACAGGAGGATGCCTTTTGGGCTATGCAATGCCCTAGCCACTTTTCAAAGGTGTATGCTTTCCATTTTTTTTTTGATATGGTGGAAAAATTTTTAAAAGTCTTCATGGATAATTTTTCTGTCTTTGGTAATTCATTTAACACTTGCTTGCATCATTTAACTCTTGTTTTGAAAAGATGCCAAGAAACTAACCTGGTATTGAATTGGGAGAAATGCCATTTCATGGTTCCGGAAGGAATAGTTCTTGGGCATAAAGTGTCATGCAAAGGTATAGAAGTTGATAAAGATAAAATAGAAATTATTGAAAAACTCCCTATACCTGTTAATGTGAAAGCAGTAAGGAGTTTTCTTGGGCATACTGGCTTTTACAGGAGGTTCATCAAAGATTTTTCAAAAATAGCAAAACCATTGACCAATTTACTAATGATTGATACCCCTTTCATCTTTGATGACAACTGTAAACATGCCTTTGAAACTCTAAAGAGAAAACTCATTACAGCACCAATTATCACACCCCCTGATTGGAACTTACCTTTTAAACTTATGTGTGATGCAAGTAACCTTGCTATTGGTGCTGTGCTGGAGCAAAAGAAAGACAAGTTGCACCATGTCATATATTATGCCAGCAAGGTGTTAAATGAAACACAAAAAAATTATACCACCACTGAGAAAGAACTTTTGGCAATTGTATATGCATTTGATAAGTTTAGGCAATACTTGATTGGTTCAAAGGTTATAGTGTATACTGACCATGCTGCTCTCGAGTATTTAATGTCTAACCATGATTCAAAGCCAAGGCTTATTAGGTGGGTGCTGCTGCTACAAGAATTTGATATTGAAGTGAGAGATAGAAAGGGAAGTGAAAATCAAGTAGCATATCATTTATCAAGAGTGCCACAAGAAGCCAATCAAGATAGACCACAGCAAGTAAATGAGAATTTCCCTGATGAGCACCTTTTCCAAGTTCAACAAGCACCTTGGTTTGCTGACATAGCAAATCACAAAGTAGGAAGGAAGATACCTCACGAATTCTCCAAGCAACAAGTGAAGAAGCTACTCAATGAAGCAAGGAAGTTCTTGTGGGACGAACCTTTTTTATTCAAGAGATGCTCTGATGGAATGATTAAGAGTTGTGTCCCTGAAAATGAAATGAAAGATATATTGTGGCATTGTCATGGTTCAGCATATGGTGGACACTTTGGACCAGAGAGAACAACTGCTAAAATACTACAGAGTGGATTTTACTGGCCAACCATCTTCAAGGATGCCAGGGAGTTTGTTCACCAGTGTAATGAATGCCAAAGGGCCGGAGGATTGACAAGAAGGAACGAAATGCCTCAAAATTTCATTCTTGAAGTGGAGCTATTTGATCTTTGGGGCATAGATTTCGTGGAACCCTTCCTCCCTTCCTATTCCTTTAAATACATTTTGGTAGCAGTGGAATATGTCTCAAAGTGGGTGGAAGCAATAGCCACAACCACATGTGATGTACAAATTGTTCTTCAATTCTTAAAGAAGCACATCTTCACCAGATATGGAGTACCTAAGGGACTTATAAGTGATGGTGGTGGTCATTTTTGTAACAGATAGATGGAGAAACTCTTTCACAAATATGGGGTAATGCATAAAGTAGCCACATCATATCACCCACAGACCAATGGCCAAGCAGAGCTTGCAAATAGGGAATTGAAGAGGATTTTGGAGAAGACTGTGGGAGCAACTAGGAAAGATTGGGCCAGAAAGCTTGAGGATGCACTCTGGGCATATAGGACAACATTCAAAACTCCTATTGGGAAGTCCCCATTTCAGCTGTTATATGGAAAATCTTGTCACCTCCCTGTAGAGCTTGAACATAAAGCTTTTTGGGCCACTAAGCTCCTCAACCTTGATTCTCAAGCAGCAGGAGAGAAGAGGCTGCTACAACTAAATGAGTTGGATGAGTTTAGGCTAGAAGCTTATGAAAGTGCTAAGATATACAAGGAAAGAGCTAAGAGGTGGCACGACAAGAAGATCTCAAAGAAGGAGTTCAAACCAGGACAGTAAGTACTACTATATAATTCAAGACTCAAGATCTTCCCTGGCAAGCTAAAATCAAAGTGGACTGGTCCATATTTGGTGATAAAGGTTTTTCCTTATGGAACCTGGAATTATTAGATGAAGTAACAAAGAGTCATTTCACAGCCAATGGTCACAGGGCAAAGCACTATTTGGGAGGCCAATGGGACAAAGAAAAGGAGGTTCAAAACCTGAATTGATTAAAGAATGGAGGATGTCAAGCTAGTGACAATAAAAAAGTGCTTGTTGGTAGGCCACCCAACCTGAGGTAGTGTTCTTTTCATAGCTATTTTAATAAAAGGTCAATTAGTTTTATCTATATTGCAAGAAGCTAAGTTTGGTGTTGCACACCAAAACAAACTAAGGGAGAATGAAGGATTCTAAGTTTGGTGTTCCACCAAAAACTTCATCATAAAACACATTCTCACCTTCTGCATAATGCTAGCCTCAACCAATCAGATAAACTAGTTAACCAATCTACTATTTCATAGTTTTTAGTTTTATTACCTTTAGCAAGGAAAAAGGATTTCACATATGGTTAATTTGCTGCATGAGAAACATTGGCAAGGAACTAAGTTTGGTGTTCACACACCAAACTAAGTTCAAAAGCCCACAAATAAGCTTTGCATATTAACCGGATACCTAAAGGGCTTGAAAAGCAAGCAACTTTTGAGGAGTATACAGGAAAACAGCCAACAAATTAAAGAACGTCTACATTATGACTTAGAAAGGGGCACAACAAAAGGAAGAATGAAAAGCTACAACCCAACAGGTTGTATTTACACTTAATCCTTGTTGCTGTGAAATGTTTTAATTCAGGGATTCCTTTATGTCTGGCTAGAATGTTCATTTAGTTGCAAGTGGAAGTACATGCTAAAGAAAGCTATCTGCATAATCTTATCATCCTTCATTAGCTTAAGTATTTTGCTTTGTTTCCTTGCTGATTGAATAAAAGAAAAAATGTTTGATTTAGAAAAGTAATTGTTCAATGTTGCAAAAGTTAGAATGAAAGTTAGTGGTGGTATGTGTTTGATTCAATTGTTAGCTCACAAAATAAATGCTGCATAATGACATGTTCTTTGAAGCCTAAGCTAGTTTGCTGCTATGAAGCCTTGTATTATTGAAAATCCCTTAAAAATGAATCAAAACAGAAAGAAAAAGAAAGAGAAAAGCCAAAAAGTGGCAAAGAAATAAACAATAAGGCTAGACACCAATAGCTTGGACCCTAGGGCACATGCCTGTGGTGTTTGTGTACTAGGATATGCTTGGACAAGTAAGTTCTAAGGAATATTTCAAAACTTGGCCAATTAGATCAATTGATTTGGGATTGCCAACTGAAAGTCCACAATAAAGAGCAACCTAGCTACAAAACATTTAGTATTCCAAAGAGATGCTGGGCAACAATGATCCTAGGAAGAAAATGTGAGCCATGTGTCTGTGGTGAAGAAATATTGAGCAAAACTAAGCCAAAGGCCGCTGCAACATTTACTACCAAGCCTTCAATGAACAATAAGCTTTAAGCAAAAATAAAGAAGGAAAAGCTAGCAAGGGATTAAGCAAAAAGTAAAGCAATATAGCAGCAACCTTAGTGAATCTTTGAGGAAACATATCTTATGTAACAACAAATAATAAATGAGCTACCATTGTCTGCATAAAACCCCATCAACCAAGTTCAACTATCTGCTAAATAAGAACATGCATACTTCTCTATTTCATTTTATTTTCTCTTATGATTAGTGCTTACTTGGGGACAAGCAAGTTTTAAGTTTGGTGTTGTGATGACAAGTCATCTTATGCTAATTTTTCAAGCAAATTTTCACTTGTTCATTAGGTTTTATGCACTTTCTTGCATTGTAAGTAAGTAATTTGGAGTGGAATTGCATGGTTTTGTTGAATCAATCAACCACCCTTTAATTGACACAAAATCATGAGGTTTAAGCTAAAATTAATTGAATTATGAATGGACTTTAAACCTTGTGAATTTGGTGATACTTTGATTGGTTGTTTTGATTACTTGTTGGTGAAGAAAAGAAAAAATAAGAAAAGTGTGGCCTAAGGAGCGTGCCCAAAGGAAACAAGGAACGTAGCCAAAGGAAAAGAAAAAGCGTGGCATCATTGAGAAAGTAGGAAAGCTAGGTTGGGTGAGTGAACCGAGCTTCACAAAGAACAAAAAGAGGAAGCAAGGCATAAAGCTCAGTTAACTTAGTGAACTGAGCATCAAAGAAAGCAAGGCAAGAGCATAAATCTTAGTTCACTAAGTGAGCTTTATCGGGCTTCTTCAAAAATAAATTCAAAGCAAAATCCCAAGAAATGAAGCCACCAAGTTTCAAACTCATGACCCAAGGGAAGCAAGGAACGCTCCTTGCAAGGAAAACAAGAAAAATTGGCCAAAAAGCCTTCCCCAAGGTTCGAACACTGAACCTCACGCTACCTAGCTTGCAAGGAAATTAAGCCAAAATGATTTGGCAAGGATTCGAACCTGGGAGCTCCATGGAGAACAAGGGAGGAGCGCTACTCTTTGTGCAAAGATGAGCCAAAATGGCTCCCCCAAGGTTTGAACACATGGCCTCACACTCAAAGGTGGAGCGCTACACAAGGAAAGAAGGGAAGCTCAGTTCACTTTCCCAACTGAGCACTAGCTCCCCCCACTCTCCACACATTGGCACGCTAGGAAGCACACCAAGGAGGGAATCATGTGCACAAGTTGACAAGGCCAAGGAGGCTAGGACGTGCAATTGGACGCACCCAAGGCAAGACATAGAGCTCAGTTCAATTTTCCAACTGAACTCTATTGAAGTGCAACGTGAACACGGCTGGGACGCGCACCAAATTAGGCAAGGAAAGTTTGGTCGCTCAGTTTGGTTTTCCAACGGAGCCGTGCCCTGGGAGTGCACCATGACTCAATTTTGAGTCCAAAAATAAAATAAAATCCAATTTTTCACAAAATTAAAAAGCCCACTCTAAATTCTAAAATCCAAAAATAGGAAGTGTATAAATAGAAGCTAGTTTGAGTTAGAGAGAAACTTCTTTTCACTTTTAGCTAATCTTTTTGCTTACTTTTGAATTTCCAATTTTATTTTCTAGCTTTGGGAGTTTGGGAATTGGGAAGGAGAATTGATCTCTCTTCTTCTTTGTTCTTGTTTCTGCATTTTCTACTCTTTGTTTTGAGTCTTGGGTGGAGAATTGAAGAAATTCTGTTTCAATCTCACCTTGAATTCTCTTTCTGTTTATTTTACTGCATAATTGAAAGAATTGTGATTTGGATCTAAGTTTCTCTACTGTTTTTATCTCTATTTCTTCTGCAAGCTGTCTTTTATTTTTTGGCAATCATTTTCTTGTTGGATCAAGGAATGATTTGATATCTAGACTTGTTTTCTAGTCTCCTCCACCCCTGAGATCTTAAATTTTCCTTTTGCTATTGCAATTAAGCTGCATTTTTCTTTCTATTTGGTTTCTCCAGAAATTCTTCCTTTCTTGTTTAGACCTGCTGCATCTTAATTCATCTTCTACTTCTTTATTAATTGTCATTTACTTTTGCTTGTTTAATTTCTGCAACTCCCAGTGCTCAAATCCTTTTATGATTCAAGCCATTTACATTTCCTGCATTTACATTTCTTGTTATCTAAGTTTCTGTAATTTACATTACTTGCACGTTAAGATTCAGCTCTTTTAATTCTTCTGCACTTTAAATTCTTGTCAATTATCCCTCTCCCTTTAAATTTCATGCAATTTAGCTTCTGTTGGAAACAAATCACTCAAATCAACACTTGTTCGCTTGACTAAATTAACCACCTAACTAAAATTGATCAATCCTTCAATCCCTGTGGGATCGACCTCACTCATGTGAGTTATTATTACTTGATGCGACCCGGTACACTTGTCGGTGAGTTTCGTGTTGGATCATTTTCCACACATCAATCACCATGCCACCCTCCACTCACTACAACTTCCACACACCACCTTCTTCTCTATTTTCCCATCCCACTGCTTGAAATGTTCAAAACAGGGGATAAGGCCCCTGTTTCGTTGCTGCAAACACCCTTTCGCTGCTGCTACTACGCCAGCGCGACCACTAGGCCGCCGTTTCTGTTCCTGCCATTCACCTATCATCATTAATCTTCCCCTTCCCCTTCCTTTCCTCTGTTCCAATTCTGCTTCCGAGGTTGATGAGCGGATATTTTATATGCTTTTTGGGGTTAATTTCATGTAGTTTTTGGTATGTTTTAGTTAGTTTTTAGTATATTTTTATTAGTTTCTAGGCAAAATTCATATTTCTAGACTTTACTATGAGTTTGTGTATTTTTCTGTAATTTCAGGTATTTTCTGGCTGAAATTGAGGGAGCTGAGCAAAAATCTGATTCAGGCTGAAAAAGGACTGCTGATGCTGTTGGATTCTGACCTCCCTGCACTCGGAATGGATTCTTTGAAGCTACAGAATTCCAACTGGCACGCTCTCAATTGCGTTGGGAAGTAGACATCTAGGGCTTTCCAGCAATATATAATAGTCCATACTTTGCTCAAGGATAGACGACATAAACTGGCGTTCAACGGCAGTTTCATGTTGCATTCTGGCGTTAAACGCCAGAAACAGGTTACAAGTTGGAGTTAAACGCCAGAAACAGGTTACAACCTGGCGTTTAACTCTAGAAACAGCCTAGGCACGTGTAAAGCTCAAGTCTCAGCCCCAGCACACACCAAGGGGGCCCCAGAAGTGGATTTCTGCACTCACTATCTTAGTTTACTCATTTTCTGTAAACATAGGTTACTAGTTTAGTATTTAAACAACTTTTAGAGATTTATTTTGAATCTTGATGAGCGGATAATTTATACGCTTTTTGGCATTGTTTTTAGTATGTTTTTAGTATATTTTAATTAGTTTTTATTATATTTTTATTAGTTTTTAAATAAAAATCACTCTTCTAGACTTTACTATGAGTTTGTGTGTTTTTTTGTGATTTCAGGTATTTTCTGGCTAAAATTGAGGGACCTGAGCAAAAATCTTATTCAGAGGCTGAAAAAGGACTGCAGATGTTGTTGGATTCTGACCTCTCTGCACTCAAAGTAGATTTTCTGGAGCTACAGATGCCCAATTGGTGCGCTCTCAATTGCGTTGGAAAGTAGACATCCTGGGCTTTTCAGCAATATATAATAGTCCATACTTTGCCCGAGATTTGATGGCCCAAATAGGCGTACTAAGTCAGCTCAAGAATTCTCGCGTTTAACTCCAAAACTGGCACAAAAGCTGGAGTTAAACGCCCAAACTGGCACAAAAGCTGGCGTTTAACTCCATGAAAAGTCTCTACACATGGAAGTTTCAATGCTCAGCCCAAGCACACACCAAGTGGGCCCGGAAGAAGATTTCTGCATTAATTACTGATTTCTGTAAACCCTAGGCTACTAGTTCTCTATAAATAGGACCTTATACTATTGTATTTTCATCTTTGATAAGTCTTATGCTATCTTAGACACGTTTGGAGGCTGGCCATTCGGCCATGCCTAGACCTTGTTCTTATGTATTTTCAACGGTGGAGTTTCTACACACCATAGATTAAGGTGTGGAGCTCTGCTGTTCTTCATGAATTAATACAAAGTACTATTATTTTTCTATTCAACTCAAGTCTATTTCTTCTCCAAGATATTCATTCGTTCTTCAACTTGATGAATGTGATGATCCATGACACTCATCATCATTCTCACCTATGAACATGTGCCTGATAACCACCTCTGTTCTACTAGCAATGGCTTGAATGCGTATCTCTTGGGTTTCTAATCTAAGATTGGAACCTTCGTGGTATAGGCTAGAATTATTGGCGGCCATTCTTAAGATCCGGAACGTCTAAACCTTGTCTGTGGTATTCTGAGTAGGATCTGGGAAGGGATGATTGTGACGAGCTTCAAACTCGCGATTGTGGGGCGTGTGACAGACGCAAAAGGATCAATGGATCCTATTCCGACATGATCGAGAACCGACAGATGATTAGCCGTGCGGTGACAGCGCATTTGGAACGTTTTCACTGAGAGGACGGGAAGTAGCCATTGACAACGGGCATGCCCAACATAAAGCTTGCCATGGAAAGGAGTATGAATGATTGGAAGAAGGCAATAGGAAAGCAGAGGTTCAAGGGGAACAAAGCATCTTCATACGCTTATCTGAAATCTACCAATGATTTACATAAGTATCTCTATTTTTACTTTATGTTTATTTTTATCACCTTAAACTCCATAACCATTTGAATCTGCCTGACTGAGATTTACAAGATGACCATAGCTTGCTTCAAGCCGACAATCTCCGTGGGATCGACCCTTACTCACGTAAGGTTTATTACTTGGACGACCCAGTGCACTTGCTGGTTAGTTGTGTGGAATTGTGACAAAGTGTGATTCATGTTTAAGAGCTCCAAGTCCTTTGGCGCCATTGTTGATGATCACAATTTCATGCACCAAGTTTTTGGCGCCGTTGCCGGGGATTGTTCGAGTTTGGACAACTGATGGTTCATCTTGTTGCTTAGATTAGGTATCTTTTCTTCAGAATTTTTAAGAATGAATTCTAGAATTTCAAGGTGATGTTCCCACCATCACAAAAGCTGATTGATTCCCATCAATTTAGCTATTGAATGTAATGTCCTGCTAAAGCTTGGCCAAACATGTCTAATCCTTTTTAGACTGAAGCTTTAGACTAACATTGCATGATTCCTGGAATTCTTATTAAAAGTTTTGATTCTCTTTATTTTCTTTTCCATATAAGTTTCGAAAATCACAAAAAAAAATTTATAAAACCATAAAAATAAAAAATATTTTATGTTTCTTGTTTGAGTCTAGTATCAATTTTTAAGTTTGGTGTCAATTGCATGACTTTCTTCTTCCTGCATTTTTCGGATTTATACATATTGTTCTTCATTGATCTTCAAGTTGTTCTTGATGATTTCCTTGCTCTGATCTTTAAATACTCTTGTTTAGTGTGTTTTGTTGTTTCTCATATGCATTTTTACATTGTTATAGTCCTTAGTATACAAACTTTTAAGTTTGGTGTATTGCATGCATTGTTTATTTGATCTTAGTTGCATTTTTATTGTTTCTCATCATAAAAAATTCAAAAATATTTTTAAAACTATGTCTTTTCAAGTCAATAACACAGAGAATTGAAGATTCAGAACAACCAGCAGAGGAATCAAACAGAAAAAGCTGGGCGTTCAAAATGCCTAGTGAAGAAGAAAAACTGGCGTTTAAACGCCAGCCAGGGTACCTGGCTGGGCGTTTAACGCCCAAAAAGGTAGAGATTTGGGCGTTAAACGCCAGAATGGGCACCATTCTGGGCGTTTAACGCCAGGATGACACTAGAGGGAAGATTTTGTTTTTAATTCACATTTTTTTAAGGTTTCATAATTTTTCAAAATCAAATCTTTTTCAAATCATATCTTTTCAATCATATCTCCTTCAAAATCAATTTCTTTCCATTTTATATTTAATTTTACTATTTTCAAAAATTTTTGCTTCAATTCAAGATTTACTTCAAAAATTTTCAAGTTGTTACTTGCCTATTAAGAAAGGATCAAATTTTAAATTTTAGAATCATATCTTTTAATTTCTTGTTAGTCAAGTAATCAACTTTAGTTTTAAAATTTTCTCTTTTTAATTTGATTTTCAATCATATCTTCTCAATCATATCTTTTCAATCACATATTTTTCAAAAATTAATTTTCAATCATATCTTTTTAATTTCTGATTTCAAAATCTTTTTCAAAAATCACTTGATTTCTTTCTCAATCTTAGTCTTCGAAAACCAATTACCAAATTTTCAAAATCTCTTACTTTAATTTCGAAAATTTCTTCCCCTCTTTTCACATCCTTCTATTTAAGGGACTAACACCCCTTCTCAAGGTGCAATTCGAACTCTATCCCTCTTGATAAGTTCGAATTCTCTCATCTCTATCCCCTTCTTCTATTCTTCTTTTCCTCTGACACTTCAAGAAATCTCTATACTGTGACATAGAGGATTCCATACCTTTTTGTTCTCTTCTCTTTCATATGAGCAGAAGCAAAGATAAAGGCATACTTGTTCAAGCTGATCCTGAACCTGAAAGGACCTTGAAGAGAAAACTAAGAGAAGCTAAAGCACAATTCTCTCTAGAGGGCCTAACAGAGCTTTTCAAAGAAGAAGAAACCATGGCAGCCGAAAACATCAATGCCAATAATACAAGGAAGGTGCTTGGTGACTTTACTGCACCTACTTCCGACTTCTATGGGAGAAGCATCTCAATCCCTACCATTGGAGCAAACAACTTTGAGCTTAAGCCTCAATTAGTTTCTCTAATGCAACAGAATTGCAAGTTTCATGGACTTCCATTAGAAGATCCTCATCAGTTCTTAGCTGAATTCTTGCAAATCTGTGATACTGTTAAGACCAATGGGGTTGATCCTGAGGTCTACAGACTTATGCTCTTCCCTTTTGATGTAAGAGACAGAGCTAGGACATGGTTGGACTCACAACCTAAAGAAAGCCTGAACTCTTGGGAAAAGCTAGTCAATGCCTGGTAGCACAAATTGCGAATCACACTTTTCACAACGCGTACCACTAACCAGCAAGTGCACTGGGTCGTCCAAGTAATACCTTACGTGAGTAAGGGTCGAATCCCACGGAGATTGTTGGTTTGAAGCAATCTATGGTTATCTTGTAAATCTTAGTCAGGAAGTCAATTATGTTTATCAGTTGAATTGTGAATAACCAATAGAGCATAAATTAAAAGTTACTTGTTGTGCAGTAATGGAGAATATGTTGGAGTTTTGGAGATGCTTTGTCTTCTGAATCTCTGCTTTCCTCTGTCTTCTTGTTCACGCACGCACGTCCCCCTATGGCAAGCTGTGTGTTGGTGGATCATCGTTGTCAATGGCTACCTTCCATCCTTCCAGTGAAAACTACGCTCACGCGCTCTGTCACAGCACGGCTAATCACCGGTTGGTTCTCGATCCGGTTGGAATAGGATTTACTATCCTTTTGCATCTGTCACTAACGCCCAGCCTTCAGGAGTTTGAAGCTCGTCACAGTCATTCAATCCTTGAATCCTACTCGGAATACCACGGACAAGGTTTAGACTTTCCGGATTCTCATGAATGCCGCCATCAGTTCTAGCTTATACAACGGAGATTCTGATTAGAGAATCTAAGAGATACTCATTCAATCGGATATAGAACGGAGGTGGTTGTCAGGCACACGTTCATGGTTTGAGGAAGGTGATGAATGTCACAGATCATCACCTTCATCACAAGTAAGCACGAATGAACATCTTAGATAGGAACAAGCGTGTTTGAATAGAAAACAGAAATACTTGCATTAATTCATCGAGACACAGCAGAGCTCCTCACCCCCAACAATGGGGTTTAGAGACTCATGCCGTCAGAAAATACAAAGTTTAGATCTGAAATGTCATGAGATACAAAATAAGTCTCTAAAAGTTGTTTAAATACTAAACCAGTAGCCTAGGGTTACAAAATATGAGTGGACTATGATGGATGATGCAGAGATCCACTTCTGGGGCCCACTTGGTGTGCTGGGGCCCACTTGGTGTGTGCTGGGGCTGAGATTTCGTGCAGAGGCCATTTGTGGAGTTGAACGCCAGTTTTTATGCCAGTTTGGGCGTTCAACTCCAGTTTTTTATCCTTTTCTGGCGCTGGACGCCAGAATTGGGCAGAGAACTGGCGTTGAACGCCAGTTTACGTCGTCTATCCTTGTGCAAAGTATGGACTATTATATATTTCTGGAAAGCCCTGGATGTCTACTTTCCAACGCAATTGAAAGCATGCCATTTCGAGTTCTGTAGCTCCAGAAAATCCACTTTGAGTGCAGGGAGGTCAGAATCCAACAGCATCAGTAGTCCTTTTTCAGCCTGAATCAGATTTTTGCTCAGCTCCTTTAATTTCAGCCAGAAAAATACCTGAATTTACAGAAAAACACACAACTCATAGTAAAGTCCAGAAATATGAATTTTTCCTAAAAACTACTAGAAATAGACTAAAAACTAACTAAAACACACTCTAAACTATATGAAATTATCCCCAAAAAGCGTATAAAATATCCGCTCATCACAACACCAAACTTAAACTGTTGCTTGTCCTCAAGCAACTAGACAAATAAAATAGAAGACTAATAGGTTGAGAAGCAATAATATCTCAGAGTTTTTGATTGAAGCTCAGATTCTAATTAGATGAGCGGGGCTAGTAGCTTTTTGCTTCTGAACAGTTTTGGCATCTCACTTTATCCATTGAAGCTCAGAGTGATTGGCATCTATAGGAACTCAGAATTCAGATAGTGTTATTGATTCTTAGTTCAGTGTGATGATTCTTGAACACAGCTTCTTTATGAGTCTTGGCCGTGGCCCTAAGCACTTTGTTTTCCAGTATTACTACCGGATACATAAATGCCACAGACACATAACTGGGTGAACCTTTTCAGATTGTGACTCAGCTTTGCTAAAGTCCCCAATTAGAGGTGTCCAGAGTTCTTAAGCACACTCTTCTTTTTGCTTTGGACCTTGACTTTAACCGCTCAGTCTCAAGTTTTCACTTGACACCTGCACGCCACAAGCACATGGTTAGGGACAGCTTGGTTTAGCCGCTTAGACCAGGATTTCAGTCCTTTAGGCCCTCCTATCCACTGATGCTCAAAGCCTTGGGATCCTTTTTAATTGCCCTTGCCTTTTGGTTTTAAGGGTTATTGGCTTTTTCTGCTTGCTTTTTTTTTTTTTTTCTGCAAGCTTTGTTCTTTGCTGCTTTTTCTTGCTTCAAGAATCATTTTTATGATTTTTCAGATTCTCAATAACATGTCTCATGTTCATCATTCTTTCAAGAGCCAACATATTTAACAGTCTTAAACAACAAATTCAAAAGATATATGCACTGTTCAAGCATTCATTCAGAAGACAGAAAGCATTGCCACCACATTTAACTAATTAGAATTTCTCTTATTAAAACTCGAAATTTTATTGCTTCTTATTCAAAAGATCTACTACTTTATTCATGTTTGCTGATGGTGAGAAAAATAAACTATAGCTTAATTGGAGATAAAATCAAAATAGATACTAATTACTACTATATGACTCCTAAGGTAAAATTAAAATAAGAACAGTTATCACAGAGTTAAGGCTAAAATTAGAACTCAACAACCTTGAGGTTTGGGAAGTGGATGTTCCTCTAGTCTGTGAGGTGCTTGGTCCTTCAAGAGAGAATTTCTGGCGCTTCAGTTCCTTTAAATCACGCCCTTGCTCCTCTTGGAGTGGGTTGTTTTCCTTTAGGGGCCATGATATTAATGATCACGGATAAGCACACCAAACTTAGAGCTTTGCTTGTCCTCAAGCAAAAGAAAAAGAAGGAGATGGGTAGAAGGAGAGCTCCTCCCCACCATCCTGGCGTTTGAACGCCCAAACACTGCCTGTTTTGGGCGTTCAACGCCCAAATGCTGCTCTCCTGGGCGTTCAACGCCCAGTTGTTGCCCTTTTCTGGCGTTGAACGCCAGATAGCTATCCTTACTGGCGTTCAGCGCCCACTGGATGCCCATTTTGGGCGCTGAACGCCCAAAATGGCCTTCACTGGCGTTTTCTTGCCAGTAAGCTCCCTATCTCTGTTTTGTGTGTAGATTCCTTCTGTAACCCTGTAAACTTATGCAAATGATTCTTTACCTTAGTGTCAGTGAACTTTATATAAACAAATAAAAATAAAAATAGGGCAAAATGCTTAGAGGATTGTTGCCCCATGGCTGGGTTGCCTCCCAGCAAGCGCTTCTTTATTGTCTTTAGCTGGACCTTGCTGAGCTTTTAATCTAGCTTCAGCCTTGAGCATTCTTGCTCAGTGTTGCCTTCAAGATAATGCTTGATTCTCTGTCCATTGACAATGAACTTCTTATCAGAATCAATATCTTGAAGCTCCACATAACCATATGGTGACACACTTGTAATCACGTATGGTCCCCTCCACCGGGATTTCAGTTTCCCGGGGAATAGCCTGAGTCTAGAGTTAAACAACAGGACCTTCTGTCCTGGTTCAAAGATTCTAGATGATAGCTTTCTGTCATGCCATTTTTTTTATTTTTCTTTATAAAGCTTGGCATTTTCGAAAGCTGTGAATCTGAATTCCTCTAGCTCATTTAGCTGGAGCAATCGTTTTTCTCCTGCTAATTTGGCATCTAAGTTTAGGAATTTGGTTGCCCAGTAGGCCTTATGTTCCAGTTCCACGGGCAAGTGGCATGCCTTACCATACACGAGTTGGTATGGAGAGGTCCCTATAGGGGTCTTGAATGCTGTTCTGTAAGCCCACAGAGCATCATCCAAGCTCCTTGCCCAATCCTTTCTACGGGTATTTACTGTCCGTTCCAGGATTCTCTTCAATTCTCTGTTAGAGACTTCAGCTTGCCCGTTGGTTTGTGGATGATATGGAGTGGCCACTTTGTGGCGAATTCCATACCGAACCATGGCAGAGTAGAGCTGTTTGTTGCAGAAGTGAGTGCCCCCATCACTGATTAACACTCTAGGGACACCAAACCTGCTAAAGATATGTTTCTGGAGGAACTTCAGCACTGTTTTAGTATCATTGGTGGGTGTGGCAATAGCCTCAACCCATTTTGATACATAGTCAACTGCCACCAGAATATAAGTGTTTGAGTATGATGGTGGGAAAGGTCCCATGAAGTCAATTCCCCATACATCAAACAACTCTATTTCCAAGATTCCTTGTTGAGGCATGGCGTAACCATGAGGCAGATTACCAGCTCTTTGGCAACTGTCACAATTACGTACAAACTCTCGGGAATCTTTATGGCGTGTGGGCCAATAAAAGCCACATTGGAGGACCTTGGTGGCTGTTCGCTCACCTCCGAAATGGCCTCCATATTGAGATCCATGGCAATGCCATAGGATTCTCTGTGCTTCCTCTCTGGGGACACACCTACGGATAATTCCGTCTGCACATCTCTTAAAGAGATAGGGCTCATCCCACAAGTAGTACTTTGCATCAGTGATTAGTTTCTTTTTTTGTATTCTATTGTACTCCTTGGGTATGAACCTTGCAGATTTATAGTTTGCAATATCGGCAAACCATGGTGCTTCCTGAATGGCAAATAGATGCTCATCAGGGAACGTCTCAGAGATCTCAAGAAAGGGGAGGGACGTCCCTTCCACTGGCTCTAGCCGGGACAGATGATCAGCCACTTGGTTCTCTGTCCCTTTTTTGTCTCTTATTTCTATATCAAACTCTTGCAGAAGCAATACCCATCTGATGAGCCTGGGTTTTGAATCCTGCTTGGTGAGTAGATATTTAAGAGCAGCATGGTCAGTATACACAATCACTTTTGATCCTACTAAGTATGATCTGATCTTGTCAATGGCGTAAACCACTGCAAGTAGTTCTTTTTCTGTGGTTGTGTAATTTTTCTGGGCATCATTTAGAACGCGACTGGCATAATAAATGACATGCAGAAGCTTGTCATGCCTCTGTCCCAATACTGCACCAATGGCATGATCACTGGCATCACACATTAACTCAAATGGCAATGTCCAGTCTGGTGCAGAAATGACTGGTGCTGTGACCAGCTTAGCTTTCAGCGTTTCAAACGCCTGCAGGCATGCTGTGTCAAACACAAATGGCGTGTCAGCAGCTAGCAGATTGCTTAGAGGTTTTGCAATTTTTGAAAAATCCTTTATAAACCTCCTATAGAATCCTGCATGCCCCAGAAAGCTTTTGATTGCCTTAACATTGGCAGGTGGTGGTAATTTTTCAATTACCTCTATTTTTGCTTGATCCACCTCTATTCCCTTGTTTGAGATTTTATGCCCAAGAACAATTCCTTCAGTCACCATGAAGTGACACTTTTCCCAGTTTAAAACTAGGTTGGTTTCTTGGCATCTTTTCAGAACAAGTTTTAGGTGATCAAGACAGGAGCTGAATGAGTCTCCATATACTGAGAAGTCATCCATGAAGACCTCCAGAAATTTTTCCACCATATCAGAGAAAATAGAGAGCATGCATCTCTGGAAGGTTGCAGGTGCATTGCATAGCCCAAAGGGCATCCTTCTATAAGCAAACACTCCGGATGGACATGTGAATGCTGTTTTCTCTTGATCCTGGGGATCTACTGCAATCTGGTTATAGCCTGAGTAGCCATCCAAAAAGCAGTAATAATCATGACCTGCTAGTCTCTCTAGCATCTGGTCTATGAATGGTAAAGGAAAATGATCCTTTCTGGTGGCTGTATTGAGCCTTCTGTAGTCAATACACATGCGCCACCCTGTAACTGTTCTTGTAGGAACCAGTTCATTTTTTTCATTATGAATCACTGTCATGCCTCCCTTTTTTGGGACAACTTGAACAGGGCTCACCCAGGGGCTATCAGAAATGGGATAAATAATCTCAGCCTCTAGTAATTTGGTGACCTCTTTCTGCACCACTTCCTTCATGGCTGGATTTAGCCGCCTCTGTGGTTGAACCACTGGTTTGGCGTTATCCTCCAATAGGATTTTGTGCATGCATCTAGCTGGGCTTATGCCCTTAAGGTCACCTATGGACCACCCAAGAGCTGTCTTGTGTGTCCTTAGCACTTGAATAAGTGCTTTCTCTTCCTGTGAATTTAAAGCAGAGCTTATGATCACTGGAAAAGTGTCACCTTCTCCTAGAAATGCATATTTCAAGGATGGTGGCAGTGGCTTGAGCTCTGGTTTAGGAGGTTTTTCCTCTTTCAGAAGAAAGTTCAGAGGCTCTTTCATGTCCCCTGAATCCTCCAAATCAGGCTGAACATCTTTAAAGATGTTTTCCAACTCTGATTCGAGACTCTCAGCCATGTTGATCTCTTCTACCAAAGAGTCAATAAGGTCAACTTTCATGCAGTCTGTTGATGTGTCTGGATGCTGCATGGCTTTGACAGCGTTCAACTTGAACTCGTCATCGTTGACTCTCAGGGTTATTTCCCCCTGCTGGACGTCAATGAGGGATCGTCCAGTTGCTAGGAAGGGTCTTCCTAGAATGAGAGTAGCACTCTTGTGCTCCTCCATTTCTAGCACAACAAAGTCAGTGGGAAAGGCGAATGGCCCAACTCTGATGGGTATTTAGTGGAACCATCAGCAAGTTGGAGACATATCCGGGTTGGTTTAACTTCTTCAGTTAAGCCAAGTTTCCTGATAGTGGATGCAGGTATTAGGTTGATGCTTGCCCTAAGATCGCATAAGGCTGTCTTGGTGCAATCACCTTCCAATATGCATGGTATCAGAAAACTCCCAGGGTCTTTAAGCTTTTCAGGAAAGCTTTTCAGAATGACTGCACTGCATTCTTCAGTGAGGAGAACTCTTTCTGTTTCTCTCCACTTCTTTTTATGACTCAAGATCTCTTTCATGAACTTGGCATAAGAAGGTATTTGCTCAAGTGCCTCTGCAAATGGAATCTTTATTTCAAGAGTCCTTAGATAATCTGCAAAGCGAGCAAATTGCTTATCCTGCTCCTCTTTCCGGAGTTTTTGAGGATAAGGTATCTTGGCTTTATATTCCTCAACCTTAGTGGTTAAAGAAGCCTTTTTAGAGGGGTTGTTATCAGCACTTGTGTGTGTCTGATCCCTCACTGGCAATTGAGTACCAGAGTCAGAAGCTGGAGTGACGTTAGACGCCAACTCACTGTCTGTTCCTGGCGCCTGAACGCCAGAAATGTGCCCCTGTTGGGCGTTCAGCGCTGGATTTTGCACCAATTGGGCGTTCAACGCCAGATTGTTGCCCATTTCTGGCGTTGAACGCCAATCTTGCCTTGTTTCTGGCACTGAACGCCAGTTTTGGGCATGGTCTGGGCGTTCAGCGTCAGCCTTCCACCTATTTTCTGGCGTTTTAGTGCCAGAATTATTTTTCCCTGGGCTCTTACTGTCCTCAGGGGAATCTTTGGTGGGTTGCTCATTTCTTGAATTTTTGATGCCTTGAGGTGGGGTATTTAATGTTTTCCCACTTCTTAATTGAACTGCTTGGCATTCTTCTGCTATTTGCTTTGATAGCTGCTGCTTTGTTTGCTTAAACTGTTCTTCCATATGTATATTAGCCATCCTTGTCTCCTGTAACCTGTCTTTGAATTCGGCTAGCTGCTTTGTTAGCAAATCTAATTGCTGATTGAATTCAGCAGCTTGTTTTACAGTACTGAATTCAGCAGTTACTGTTTTAACCTCTTCATTCATGGAAGGGTTGCTGCTTAGATACAGATGCTGATTCCTGGCAACTGTATCAATGAGCTCTTGAGCCTCTTCGATTGTCTTTCTCATATGGATAGATCCACCAGCTGAGTAATCTAAAGACATCTGAGCTCCTTCTGCAAGCCCATAGTAGAAGATGTCTAACTGAACCCACTCTGAAAACATTTCAGAGGGGCATTTTTGTAGCATCTCTCTGTATCTCTCCCAGGAATCATAAAGAGATTCATTATCTCCTTGTTTAAAGCCTTGGATGTCCAGCCTCAGCTGTGTCATCCTTTTTGGAGGGAAATATTGATTCAGGAATTTTTCTGTCAGCTGTTTCCATGTCCTTATGCTGGCCTTGGGTTGGTTATTTAACCACCTCTTAGCTTGATCTTTTACAGCAAATGGAAACAGTAATAGTCTGTAGACATCCTGATCTATTTCCTTATCATGTACTGTGTCAGCAATTTGTAAAAATTGTGCCAGAAACTCTGTAGGTTCTTCCTGTGGAAGACCGGAATACTGGCAACTTTGCTGCACCATGATAATGAGCTGAGGATTCAACTCAAAGCTACTAACTCCAATGGAGGGTATGCAGATGCTACTCCCATATGAAGCAGTAGAGGGGTTAGAATATGACCCTAAAGTCCTCCTGGACTGTCCATCTCCACTTATGTCCATGATGGATCTATGGATATAACTTGGACCGATTTACCTTTTTATTTATTTTATTTTATAAGAAGTAAATACTTAAATAAAATAAAATAACTAAAAAGAATTTGAATTTTGAAATAAATTTTTTTTTTATTTTTTTTATTTTTTTTTCGTAAAAAAAAATTAGTTAAAAAAAACGAAATTTTTGAAAAAGAAGGGAGATATTTTCGAAAATTTGAGAGAGAGAGAGTTAGTTAGGTAGTTTTGAAAAAGTTAAGAAACAAACAAAAAGTTGGTTAGTTAGTTGAAACAAATTTTGAAAAGATAGGAAGTTAGAAAAGATATTTTGAAAAGATATTTTTGAATTTAGTGAGGAAAGAGAAAAACAATAAGATAGTAAAAGATTTAAAATTTTTAGATCTAATGCTCCTTGTTTTTGAAAAATTTGGAGGGAAAACACCAAGGAACACCAAACTTAAAAATTTTAAGATCAAGACACAAGGAAACTCAAGAACACTTTGAAGACTCACAAGAACACAAGAACATGAAGGAAGAACACCAAACTTAAAATTTTTAGAAAACCAAACCAAAATTTTCGAAAATCAAAGGGGAATCAACAAGAAAACACCAAACTTAAAGTTTGGCACAAGATTTAATAAAAAAATATTTTTGAAAAAGAAGGTTTTGAAAAGAGTATAAAAGATTCTAACCCAATCAAATTAATGTTCTAGCCAAATGAGTTATGGGACCTTATTTTAAGAAAGATTATTTTTGAAAACACCAAACTTAAAGTTTGGCACAGGATTTAATAGAAAAATTATTTTTGAAAAAGGTTTTAAAAAATATGATAGCCAATTATCATGAACATAAACACCACGCTCTAACTAACTGAGTTATAAATTTAAAGTATTTTAACAAAGGATAAATAATAAAAGACTCTAAACCCAAAAAGAAAGATTTTTTTCCTAATCTAAGCAACAAAATAATCTGTCAGTTGTTCAAACACGAACAATCCCCGGCAACGGCGCCAAAAACTTGGTAGCACAAATTGCGAATCACACTTTTCACAACGCGTACCACTAACCAGCAAGTGCACTGGGTCGTCCAAGTAATACCTTACGTGAGTAAGGGTCGAATCCCACGGAGATTGTTCGTTTGAAGCAATCTATGGTTATCTTGTAAATCTTAGTCAGGAAGTCAATTATGTTTATCAGTTGAATTGTGAATAACCAATAGAGCATAAATTAAAAGTTACTTGTTGTGCAGTAATGGAGAATATGTTGGAGTTTTGGAGATGCTTTGTCTTCTGAATCTCTGCTTTCCTCTGTCTTCTTGTTCACGCACGCACGTCCCCCTATGGCAAGCTGTGTGTTGGTGGATCACCGTTGTCAATGGCTACCTTCCATCCTTCCAGTGAAAACTACGCTCACGCGCTCTGTCACAGCACGGCTAATCACCGGTTGGTTCTCGATCCGGTTGGAATAGGATTTACTATCCTTTTGCATCTGTCACTAACGCCCAGCCTTCAGGAGTTTGAAGCTCGTCACAGTCATTCAATCCTTGAATCCTACTCGGAATACCACGGACAAGGTTTAGACTTTCCGGATTCTCATGAATGCCGCCATCAGTTCTAGCTTATACCACGGAGATTCTGATTAGAGAATCTAAGAGATACTCATTCAATCGGATATAGAATGGAGGTGGTTGTCAGGCACACGTTCATGGTTTGAGGAAGGTGATGAATGTCACAGATCATCACCTTCATCACAAGTAAGCGCGAATGAACATCTTAGATAGGAACAAGCGTGTTTGAATAGAAAACAGAAATACTTGCATTAATTCATCGAGACACAGCAGAGCTCCTCACCCCCAACAATGGGGTTTAGAGACTCATGCCGTCAGAAAATACAAAGTTTAGATCTGAAATGTCATGAGATACAAAATAAGTCTCTAAAAGTTGTTTAAATACTAAACCAGTAGCCTAGGGTTACAAAATATGAGTGGACTATGATGGATGATGCAGAGATCCACTTCTGGGGCCCACTTGGTGTGTGCTGGGGCTGAGATTTCGTGCAGAGGCCATTTGTGGAGTTGAACGCCAGTTTTTATGCCAGTTTGGGCGTTCAACTCCAGTTTTTTATCCTTTTCTGGCGCTGGACGCCAGAATTGGGCAGAGAACTGGCGTTGAACGCCAGTTTACGTCATCTATCCTTGTGCAAAGTATGGACTATTATCTATTGCTGGAAAGCCCTGGATGTCTACTTTCCAACGCAATTGGAAGCATGCCATTTCGAGTTTTGTAGCTCCAGAAAATCCACTTTGAGTGCAGGGAGGTCAGAATCCAACAGCATCAGTAGTCCTTTTTCAGCCTGAATCAGATTTTTGCTCAGCTCCTTTAATTTCAGCCAGAAAAATACCTGAATTTACAGAAAAACACACAACTCATAGTAAAGTCCAGAAATATGAATTTTTCCTAAAAACTACTAGAAATAGACTAAAAACTAACTAAAACACACTCTAAACTATATGAAATTATCCCCAAAAAGCGTATAAAATATCCGCTCATCAATGCCTTCTTGGCAAAGTTCTTTCCACCTCAAAAATTGAGTAAGCTTAGAGTGGAAGTCCAAACCTTTAGACAGAAGGATGGTGAATCCCTCTATGAAGCTTGGGAAAGATACAAGCAATTGATCAGAAGGTGCCCTTCTGACATGCTTTCAGAATGGAGCATCATAGGAATCTTCTATGATTGTCTGTCTGAACTATCCAAGATGTCATTGGATAGCTCTGCTGGAGGATCTCTTCATCTGAAGAAGATGCCTGCAGAAGCTCAAGAACTCATTGAAATGGTTGCAAATAACCAATTCATGTACACCTCTGAAAAGAATCCTGTGAATAATGGGTCAACTCAGAAGAAAAGAGTTCTTGAGATTGATACTCTGAATGCCATATTGGCTCAGAATAAAATATTAATCCAACAAGTTAATATAATTTCTCAGAGTCTGTCTGGAATGCAAGCAGCAACAGGCAGTACCAAGGAAGCATCTCCTGAGGAAGAAGCTTATGATCCTGAGAACCCAACAATGGAAGTAGTAAATTACATGGGAGAACCCTATGGAAACACCTATAATCCTTCATGGAGAAATCATCCAAATCTCTCATGGAAGGATCAACAGAGACCTCAACAAGGTTTCAACAACAATAATGGTGGAAGAAACAGGTTTAGCAATAGCAAATCTTTTCCATCATCTTCTCAGCAACAGACAGAGAATTCTAAGCAAACCACTCTGACTTAGCAACCATTGTCTCTGATCTAATCAAAATCATTCAAAGTTTCATGACTGAAACAAGGTCCTCTATTAGAAATTTGGAGGCACAATTGGGTCAGCTGAGTAAGAAAATTACTGAACTCCCTCCTAGCACTCTCCCAAGCAATACAGAAGAGAATCCAAAAAGAGAGTGCAAGGCCATAACCACATTTCACATGGCCAAACATGGAGAGGAGGAAGAGGCAGTGATTCCCATTGAGGAAGACCTCAATGGACGCCTACTGACCTCTATGGAGTTCCCTAATGAGGAACCCTGGGAATCTGAGGCTCATTCTGAGACCATAGAGATTCCATTGAATTTACTTCTGCCTTTCATAAGCTCTGATGAGTATTCTTCCTCTAAAGAGGATGAAGGTGTCACTGAAGAGCAAGTTGCTAAGTACCTTGGAGCAATCATGAAGCTAAATGCCCAGTTATTTGGTAATAAGACTTGAGAGAATGAACCTCCATTGCTCATCAAAGAACTGGATGACTTGACTAGCAGAGATTACCTCAAAAGAGACAGGACCCTGGAAAGTTCTCAATCCCTTGTACCATAGGCACCATGACCTTTGAGAAGGCTCTGTGTGACCTAGGGTCAAGCATAAACCTTATGCCTCTCTCTGTAATGGAGAAGCTAGGGATCATTGAGGTACAAGCTACAAGAATCTCACTAGAGATGGCAGACAATTCAAAGAAACAGGCTTATGGACTTGTAGAGGATGTCTTGGTAAAGGTTGAAGACAATTACATCCTTGCTGATTTCATAATCCTAGAAACTGGGAAGTGTATGGATGAATCCATCATCCTTGGCAGACCCTTCCTAGCCACAGCAAAGGCTGTGATTGATGTTGACAGAGGAGAATTGATCATTCAAGTGAATAAAGACTCTCTTGTGTTTAAAGCTCAAGGATATCCCTCTGTAACCATGGAGAGGAAGCATGAAGGCTTCTCTCAATACAGAGTCAAACAGAGCCCCCACAGTCAAATTCTAAGTTTGGTGTTGGGAGGCCACAACCAAACTCTATGTTTGGTGTTGAACCCCCACATTCAAACTCTAAGTTTGGTGTTGGAAGGTTCCAATATTGCTCTGAACATCTGTAAGGCTCCATGAGAGCCCACTGTCAAGCTATTGACATTAAAGAAGCGCTTATTGGGAGGCAACCCAATCTTTACTATTCTATGATAATTTTCTATTTTCTATTGTTATTTTATGTTTTTTGTAGGTTGATGATCATGTGAAGTCACAAAAACAATTGAAAAAGCAAAAACAAAGTGAAAAACAGAATGAAAAACAAAATAAAAAATAGAACACCCTGGAGGAGACAGTTACTGGCGTTTAAACGCCAGTAAAGGTAGCAGAATGGGCGTTAAACACCCAGTCTGGCACCATTCTGGGCGTTTAACGCCAGAAAAGGGCACCAGACTGGCGTTTAACGCCAGGAATGGGCAAGAAGCTGGCGTTAAACACTGAAAATGGGCAGCAGCCTGGCGTTTAATGCCAGAATTGGCAGAAAGGGGGCGTTTTGCACGCCACCTGGTGCAGGGATAGATATCCTTGTCACCTCAGGATCTGTGGACCCCACAAGATCGCCACCTACCCCACCACTCTCTCTTCTTCACCCATTCACCAATCACCTCAATACCTCTTCCCCAAAAACCCCTCACCTATCAAATCCCACCATTCTCTTCACCACTCACATCCATCCTTCATAAAATCCCACCTACCTCACCACTCAAATTCAAACCACTTTCCCTCTCAAACCCACCCATAATGGCCAAACCACACCTCCCCTCTCACTCCTATATAAACCCATCTTCACTCTTTCATTTTCACACAACCTAAACACCACTTCTCTCCCTTGGCCGAAACACAAAGCCCACTCTATCTCCTCTATTTCTTCTTCTTCTACTCTCTTCTTTCTTCTTTTGCTCAAGGACGAGCAACCTTCTAAGTTTGGTGTGGTAAAAGCTAAAGCTTTTTTATTTTTCCATAACCATTGATGGCACCAAAGGCCGGAGAAACCTCTAGAAAGAGGAAAGGGAAGGCAAAAGCTTCCACCTCCGAGTCATGGGAGATGGAGAGATTCCTCTCAAGGGTGCATCAAGACCACTTCTATGAAGTTGTGGCCAAGAAGAAAGTGATCCCCAAGGTCCCTTTCAAGCTCAAAAAGGGCGAATATCTGGAGATCCGACATGAGATTCTAAGAAGAGGTTGGGAAGTTCTTACCAACCCCATTCAACAAGTCAGAATCTTAATGGTTCAAGAGTTCTATGCCAATGCATGGATCACCAAGAACCATGATCAAAGTGTGAACCCGGACCCTAAGAATTAGCTTACAATGGTCCGAGGGAAATACTTAGATTTTAGTCTGGAAAATATAAGGTTGGCATTCAACTTGCCCATAATGCAAGGAGATGCACACCCATACACTAGAAGGGTCAACTTTGATCAAAGGTTGGACCAAGTCCTCATGGACATATGTGAAGAGGGCGCTCAATGGAAGAGAGATTCAAGAGGGAAGTCGGTTCAACTAAGAAGGCATGACCTCAAGCCCGTGGCTAGGGGATGGTTGGAGCTCATCCAACGCTCAATCATTCCTACTAGCAACCGATCTGAAGTTACTATAGACCGGGCTATCATGATTCATAGCATCATGATTAGGGAGGAAGTAGAAGTTCATAAGGTTATATCCCAAGAACTCTACAAGGTGGCGAACAAGTCCTCCACTATGGCAAGGTTAGCCTTCCCTCATCTCATTTGTCACCTTTGTAATTCGGTTGGAATTGACATAGAGGGAGAGATTCTCATTGATGAGGACAAGCCCATCACTAAGAAAAGGATGGAGCAAACAAGAGATCCCACTCATGGACAAGAACTTGAGGAAACTCCTCATCATGAAATCCCTGAGATACCTCAAGGAATGCATTTTCCTCCACAAAACTATTGGGAGCAAATCAACACCTCCGTAGGAGAATTAAGTTCCAACATGGGACAACTAAGGGTGGAGCACCAAGAGCATTCCATCCTCCTCCATGAAATTAGGGAAGACCAAAGAACCATGAGAGAAGAGCAACAAAGGCAAGGAAGAGACATTGAGGAGCTCAAGCACTCCATAAGATCTTCAAGAGGAAGAACAAGCCGCCATCACTAAGGTGGACCCGTTCTTTAATTTTCTTGTTCTTTATTTTCCTATTTTTCGAAAATTATGCTTTATGTTTATCTATGTTTGTGTCTTTATTGCATGATCATTAGTGTCTAAGTGTCTATGCCATAAAGCTATGAAAATGAATCCATCACCTTTCTTAAAAGAAAAATGTTTTTAATAGAAAAAGAAAAAGAAGTACATGAATTTCGAATTTTAAAACAGTTTAATTATTTTGATGTGGTGGCAATACTATTGTTTTTCTGAATGAATGCTTGAACAGTGCATATTTTTGAATTTGATTGTTTATGAATGTTAAAATTGTTGGCTCTTGAAAGAATGAAAGGAAAAGGAGAAATCTTATCTGATGATCTGAAAAATCATAAAAATTAATTCTTGAAGCAAGAAAAAACAGTGAAAAGCTTGCAGAAAAAAAGAGAAGCGAAAAAAAAAGAAGAAAAAAAAAGAAGAAAAAGAAAAGCAAGCAGAAAAAGCCAATACCACTTTAAACCAAAAGGCAAGGGTGATAAAAAGGATCCAAGGCTTTGAGCATCAGTGGATAGGAGGGCCCACAGGAATAAAATCTTGGCCTAAGCGGCTAAACCAAGCTGTCCCTAACCATGTGCTTGTGGCGTGAAGGTGTCAAGTGAAAACTTGAGACTAAGCGGTTAAAGCCGAGGTCCAAAGCAAAAAGAAGAGTGTGCTTAAGAACCCTGGACACCTCTAATTGGGGACTCTAGCAAAGCTGAGTCACAATCTGAAAAGGTTCACCCAGTTATGTGTCTGTGGCATTTATGTATCCGGTGGTAATACTGGAAAACAAAGTGCTTAGGGCCACGGCAATGACTCATAAAGTAGCTGTGTTCAAGAATCAACATACTTAACTAGGAGAATCAATAACACTATCTGGATTCTGAGTTCCTATAGATGCCAATCATTCTGAACTTCAAGGGATAAAGTGAGATGCTAAAACTGTTCAAAGGCAAAAAGCTAAAAGCCCCGCTCATCTAATTAATACTGATCTTCATAGATGTTTTTGGAATTCATTGTATATTCTCTTCTTTTTATCCTATTTGATTTTCAATTGCTTGGGGACAAGCAACAATTTAAGTTTGGTGTTGTGATGAGCGGATAATTTATACGCTTTTTGGAATTGTTTTTAGTATATTTTAATTAGTTTTTTTTATATTTTTATTAGTTTTTAAATAAAAATCACTCTTCTGGACTTTACTATGAGTTTGTGTGTTTTTCTATGATTTTAGGTATTTTCTGGCTGAAATTGAGGGACTTGAGCAAAAATCTGATTCAGAGGCTGAAAAAGGACTGCAGATGCTGTTGGATTCTGACCTCCCTGCACTCAAAGTGGATTTTCTGGAGCTACAGAAGCCCAATTGGCGCGTTCTCAATTGCGTTAGAAAGTAGACATCATGGGATTTCCAGCAATATATAATAGTCCATACTTTGTCCGAGATTTGATGGCCCAAACAGGCGTAATAAGTCAGCTCAAGAATTCTGGCATTTAACTCCTAAACTGGCACAAAAGCTGGAATTAAACGCCCAAACTGGCACAAAAGCTGGCGTTTAACTCCAAGAAAAGTCTCTACACATGGAAGCTTCAATGCTCAGCCCAAGCACACACCAAGTGGGCCCGGAAGAAGATTTCTGTATTATTACTGATTTCTGTAAACCCTAGGCTACTAGTTCTCTATAAATAGGACCTTATACTATTGTATTTTCATCTTTGATAAGTCTTATGCTATCTTAGACACGTTTGGAGGCTGACATTCGGCCATGCCTAGACCTTGTTCTTATGTATTTTCAACGGTGGAGTTTCTACACACCATAGATTAAGGTGTGGAGCTCTGCTGTTCTTCATGAATTAATACAAAGTACTATTGTTTTTCTATTCAACTCAAGTCTATTTCTTCTCCAAGATATTCATTCATTCTTCAACTTGATGAATGTGATGATCCGTGACACTCATCATCATTTTTACCTACGAACATGTGCCTGACAACCACCTCTGTTCTACTTGCAATGGCTTGAATGCGTATCTCTTGGGTTTCTAATCTAAGATTGGAACCTTCGTGGTATAGGCTAGAATTATTGGCGGTCATTCCTGAGATCCGGAACGTCTAAACCTTGTCTGTGGTATTCTGAGTAGGATCTAGGAAGGGATGACTGTGACGAGCTTCAAACTGGCGATTGTGGGGCGTGTGACAGACGCAAAAGGATCAATGGATCCTATTCCGACATGATCGAGAACCGACAAATGATTAACCGTGCGGTGACAGCGCATTTGGAACGTTTTCACTGAGAGGACGAGAGGTAGCCATTGACAACGGTGATACCCAATATAAAGCTTGCCATGGAAAGGAGTATGAATGATTGGAAGAAGGCAATAGGAAAGCAGAGGTTCAAGGGGAACAAAGCATCTTCATACGCATATCTGAAATCCACCAATGATTTTCATAAGTATCTCTATCTTTACTTTATGTTTATTTTCATCACCTTAAACTCCATAACCATTTGAATCCGCCTGATTGTGATTTACAAGATGACTGTAGCTTGCTTCAAGCCAACAATCTCCGTGGGATCGACCCTTATTCACGTAAGGTTTATTACTTGGACGACCCAATACACTTGCTGGTTAGTTGTGCGGAATTGTGACAAAGTGTGATTCATGTTTAAGAGCTCCAAGTCCATTGGCGCCATTGTTGATGATCACAATTTCGTGCACCACATCTCATGATATTTTTAGATCTGAAATTTGTACTCTTTGATAACATGAGTCTCTAAAATCCATTGTTGGGGGTGAGGAGCTCTGCTGTGTCTCGATGAATTAATGCAATTATTTCTGTTTTCTATTCAAACACGCATGTTTCTATCTAAGATGTTCATTTGCACTTCAATATGATGGATGTGATGATTCGTGACATTCATCACCATTCTCAACCTATGAACGCGTGACTGACAACTACCTCTGTTCTACCTTCGATTGAATGAGTATCTCTTGGATTCCTTAATCAGAATCTTCGTGGTATAAGCTAGAATCCATTGGCAGCATTCTTGAGAATTCGGAAAGTCTAAACCTTGTCTGTGGTATTCCAAGTAGGATTCAGGGATTGAATGACTGTGACTAGCTTCAAACTCACAAGGGTTGGGCGTAGTGACAGACGAAAAAGGATCAATGGATCCTATTCCAGCATGAGTGAGAACCGACAGATGATTAGCCGTGTGGTGACAGCACACCTGGACCATTTTCACTGAGAGGACGGATGGTAGCCATTGACAACGGTGATCCACCAAAACACAGCTTGCCATAGGAGGAACCTTGCGTGCGTGAAGAAGAAGACAGGGGGAAAGCAGAGATTCAGAAGACAAAGCATCTTCAAAACTCCAACATATTCTCCATTACTGCATAACAAGTATTTAATTCATGTTCTTTTATTTTTCGCAATCCAAAATGATAATTATAATCGATATCCTGACTAAGAATTACAAGATAACCCTAGATTGCTTCAAGCTAACAATCTCTGTGGGATTCGACCCTTACTCACGTAAGGTATTACTTGGACGACCTAGTGCACTTGCTGGTTAGTGGTACGAGTTGTGAAAAGTGTGATTCACAATTCGTGCACCAAGCTTTTGGCGCCGTTGCCGGGGATTGTTCGAGTTTGGACATCTAATGGTTTATTTTGTTGCTTAGATTAGGAAAAATTTTTCTTTTTAGTTTAGAGTCTTCTATTATTGTTTTTGGTTGAAATTTCTTTTTTTTAAATCCTTATTATTCTCTTTTTAAATTTTGCAAAAATTTTATAAACTGATAATTGAGTTTTTCTGTTTGAGTTTAGTTTCATATTTTAAGTTTGGTGTCAATTGCATGTTTTTATTTTCTTTAAAATTTTCGAATTTGTGTTCATTGTTCTTTCTTAATCTTCAAGTTGTTCTTGTTTATTTTCCTTGTTTGAACTTTGGTTTGTCTTGTTTTGTGTCTTTTCTTGTTTTTCTTGTGCTTTTTCAAATTTTTAGTTTTCAAAAAAATTTTATTTAATAAATACCTTATTAAAACACGTTAAATTTATAGCTCAATTGGCTAGAGTATTGTGCTTATGTTCTTGGTAATTGGCTATTTTCTTTTTAAAAATTTTTCAAAAATAATTTCTCTTTGATTAAATCCTGTATCAATTTTTCAGTTTGGTGTTCTTTTGTTAATCTCCTTTAGTTTTCAAAAATTTTATTGTGGTTTTCAAAAAAAAAAAAAAATTTAAGTTTGGTGTTCTATCTTCATGTTCTTGTTGTTCTTGTGAATCTTCAAGGTGTTCTTGAGTCTTTCTTGTGTTTTAATCTTAAAATTTTTATGTTTGGTGTTCCTTGGTGTTTTTCCTCCAAATTTTCAAAAATAAGGAGCATTAGATCTAAAAATTTTAAGTTTTGTGTCTTTTTATTGTTTTTCTCTTTCCTCATTGAATTCAAAAATATCTTTTTCCTTTATTTTAATTGATTTTTTGAAAATTACATTTAAAAATTCAGATTTTTATTTTAAAAATAAAATCTTTTCAAAATTCAAAATCTTTTTCAAAAATCATATCCAAAGTTTTTCAAATCTTCTCAATTAAGTAATTATTTTCATTTTCAAGTTTATTTTTCTCTAGATTTTTGAAATTTAAATTTTAATTTCTAATTATTCTATTTTATTTTATCTTATTAGTTTTATTTATCTTAATAATTTGGTTTGTTCTACTTCAATAAAATAAAAACAAAAATATATTTTCCTTGCAATTCATATAAATTCCATTTTATCCATCATGGATCTAAGTGGAAATGAACAGTCCAGAAGGACTCTGGGATCATATGCTAATCCCACTACTGCTGTATCTGGGAGTAGTATCTGTATACCTCCCATCAAAGCAGGCAGTTTTGAGCTGAATCCTTAGCTCATTGTCATGGTGCAGCAAAACTGCCAGTATTCCGGTCTTCCACAGGAAGAACCTACTGAGTTTCTGGCACAATTCTTGCAAATTACTGACACAGTACGTGACAAGGAGGTAGATCAGGATGTATACAGACTGTTACTGTTTCCATTTGCTGTAAAAGATCAAGCTAAAAGGTGGTTAAATAACCAACCCACAGCAAAGATGACACGGCTAAGGCTGGACATCCAAGGCTTTAAACAAGAGGATGATGAATCCTTTTATAATGCCTGGGAGAGGTACAGAGGGATGCTAAGGAAATGCCCCTCTGAAATATTTTCGGAGTGGGTGCAATTAGACATCTTCTACTATGGGCTTACAGAAGGAGCTCAGATGTCCCTAAACCACTCAGCTGGTGGATCTATACACATGAGGAAAACTATTGAAGAGGCTCAAGAGCTTATTGATATAGTTGCTAGAAACCAGCATCTGTACATAAGTAATGGGTCCTCCATAAAAGAAGAAGCCAAAGCAGTGTCTACTGAACTTGGTCCTCCAAAACAAGTTGCTGAACTCAATCAACAATTGTGCTTTCTAACAAAACAGCTAGCAGAATTTAAGGAGATGCTACAAGACACTAAAAATGCTAATAAAAATATGGAGGCACAATTGAATCAGACAAAACAGCAGTTATCAAAGCAGATAACAGAAGAGTGCCAGGCAGATCAATTAAGAAGTAGAAAAACATTAAATACCTCACTTAAGAGCAGCAGAAAGACAAGAAAGGAACAACTGACAGAGGATGAGCAAAAAATTATCCAAAATCCCTCTGAGGACAGTAAGGGCCCAGAGAGGAACAACTCTGGCGTTCAAACGCCAGAAAAGGATGCAAGGTTGGCGTTAAACGCCCAACCCACGTGCAGTTCTGGCGTTCAAACGCCAGGAACAGGCAAGGAGCTGGCGTCAAACGCCCAATGAAAGCTCAGTTCTGGCATTCAAACGCCAGAAACAGGTAGGAAGTTGGCGTCCAACGCCAATCAAGCTTCCAACCCTGGCATTTAAATGCCAGTGAGGGATCAGACACACACAAGTGCTGATAACAACCCCTCTAAAAAGGCTTCTCCAACCACTTCTTTAGGAAATAAATCTACAACAACCAAGGTTGAGGAATACAAAGCCAAGATGCCTTATCCTCAAAAACTCTGCCAAGAGGAGCAGGATAAGCAATTTGCTCGCTTTGCAGACTACCTCAGGACTCTTGAAATAAAGATTCCGTTTGGAGAGGCACTTGAGCAAATACCCTCTTATGCCAAGTTCATGAAAGAGATCTTGAGCCATAAGAAGGATTGGAGAGAAACTGAAAGAGTTCTCCTCACTGAAGAATGCAGTGTAGTCATTCTGAAAAGCTTCCCAGAAAAGCTTAAAGATCCTGGGAGCTTTATGATACCATGCATATTAGAGGGTGATTGCACCAAGACAGCTTTATGTGATCTTGGGGCAAGCATCAACCTAATACCTGCATCAACTATCAGAAAGCTTGGTTTAACTGAAGAAGTCAAACCAACCAGGATATGTCTCCAACTTGCTGATGGCTCCATCAAATACCCATCAGGCGTAATTGAAGACATGATTGTCAAGGTTGGGCCATTCGCCTTTCCCACTGACTTTGTAGTGCTGGAAATGGAGGAGCACAAGAGTGCTACTCTCATTCTAGGAAGACCTTTCCTAGCAACTGGATGAACTATCATTGATGTCCAAAAGGGGGAAGTAACCCTGAGGGTCAATGAGGATGAGTTCAAGTTAAATGCTGTCAAAGCCATGCAGCATCCAGACACACCAAAAGACTGCATGAAGGTTGATCTTATTGACTCTTTGGTAGAGGAGATCAACATGGCTGAGAGTCTCGAATCAGAGCTAGAAGACATCTTTAAAGATGCTCAGCCTGATTTGGAGGATTCAGAGGAGATAAAAGAGCCTCTTAAAACTTCCTCAGGAAGAGGAAAAACCTCCAAAACCTGAGCTCAAAGCATTACCACCATCCCTGAAATATGCATTTTTGGGAGGTGACACTTTTCCGGTGATCATAAGCTCTGATTTAAATCCACAGGAAGAGGAAGCACTACTTCAAGTGCTAAGGACACACAAGACAGCTCTTGGGTGGTCCATAAGTGACCTTAAGGGCATAAGCCCAGCTAGATGCATGCACAAGATCCTATTGGAGGATGATGCTAAGCCAGTGGTTCAACCACAGAGGCGGCTAAATCCAGCCATGAAGGAAGTGGTGCAAAAAGAGGTCACCAAGTTACTAGAGGCTGGGATTATTTATCCTATTTCTGATAGCCCCTGGGTGAGCCCTGTCCAAGTTGTCCCCAAAAAGGGAGGCATGACAGTGGTTCATAATGAAAAAAACAAACTGGTTCCTACAAGGACAGTTACAAGGTGGCACATGTGTATTGACTATAGAAGGCTCAATACAGCCACCAGAAAGGATCATTTTTCTTTACCATTCATAGACCAGATGCTAGAAAGACTAGCAGGTCATGATTATTACTGCTTTTTGGATGGCTATTCAGGCTACAACCAAATTGCAGTAGATCCCCAGGATCAAGAGAAAACAACATTCACATGTCCATCTGGAGTATTTGCCTACAGAAGGATGCCATTTGGGCTGTGTAATGCACCTGCAACCTTTCAGAGATGCATGCTCTCTATTTTCTCTGATATGGCGAAAAGATTTCTGGAAGTCTTCATGGATGACTTCTCAGTATATGGAGACTCATTCAGCTCCTGTCTTGATCACCTGACACTGGTTCTGAAAAGATGCCAAGAGACTAACCTGGTTTTAAACTGGGAAAAATGTCACTTTATGGTGACTGAAGGGATTGTCCTTGGGCACAAGATTTTGAACAAGGGAATAGAGGTGGATCAAGCTAAGGTAGAGGTAATTGAAAAATTACCACCACCTGCCAATGTTAAGGCAATCAGAAGCTTTCTGGGGCATGCAGGATTCTATAGGAGGTTTATAAAGGATTTTTCAAAAATTGCAAAACCTCTAAGCAACGTGTTAGCTGCTGACACGTCATTTGTGTTTGACACAGAGTGCCTGCAGGCGTTTGAAACCCTGAAAGCTAAGCTAGTCACAGCACCAGTTATTTCTGCACCAGACTGGACATTACCATTCGAATTAATGTGTGATGCCAGTGACCATGCCATTGGTGTAGTATTGGGGCAGAGGCATGACAAGCTTCTGCATGTCATTTATTATGCTAGCTGTGTTTTAAATGATGCCCAGAAAAATTACACAACCACAGAAAAAGAATTGCTTGTAGTGGTTTATGCCATTGACAAGTTTAGATCATACTTAGTAGGATCAAAAGTGATTGTGTACACTGACCATGCTGCTCTTAAATATCTACTTATAGAGCAGGATTCAAAACCCAGGCTCATAAGATGGGTGTTGCTTCTGCAAGACTTTGATATAGAAAAAAGAGATAGAAAAGGGACAGAAAACCAAGTGGCTGATCATCTGTCCCGGATAGAGCCAGTAGAAGGGGCGTCCTTTCCCTCTATTGAGATCTCTAAAACCTTTCCTGATGAGCATTTGTTCGTCATTCAGGAAACGCCATGGTTTGCAGACATTGCAAACTATAAAGCTGCAAGGTTCATACCCAAGGAGTATAGCAGGCAACAAAAGAAAAAATTAATTACTGATGCAAAGTACTACTTGTGGGATGAACCCTATCTCTTTAAGAGATGTGCAGACGGAATAATCAGAAGGTGTGTGCCTAGAGAAGAAGCACAGAAGATCTTATGGCATTGCCATGGGTCACAATATGGAGGCCATTTCGGAGGTGAGCGAACAGCCACCAAGGTCCTTCAATGTGGCTTCTACTGGCCTACCCTCTATAGAGATTCCTGAGAGTTTGTACGTAACTGTGACAGTTGCCAGAGAGCTGGTAATCTGCCTCATGGTTATGCCATGCCTCAACAAGGAATCTTGGAGATTGAGTTGTTTGATGTATAGGGTATTGACTTCATGGGGCCTTTCCCACCATCATACTCAAACACTTATATTCTGGTTGCAGTCGACTATGTATCCAAATATGTAGAGGCCATTGTCACACCCACTAATGATACTAAGACACTGCTGAAGTTCCTCCAGAAACATATCTTCAGCAGGTTTGGTGTCCCTAGAGCACTGATTAGTGATGGGGGCACTCACTTCTGCAACAAACAGCTTTACTCTGCTATGGTCCAGTATGGAATTAGCCACAAGGTGGAAACTCCATATCATCCACAGACAAATGGACAAGCTAAAGTTTCTAATAGAGAACTAAAAAGAATCCTGGAATGGACTGTAAGTACCATAGAAAGGATTGGGCGAGAAGCTTGGATGATGCTCTGTGGGCTTACAGAACAGCATTCAAGACTCCTATAGGGACCTCTCCATACCATCTTGTTTATGGTAAGGCCTGTCATTTGCCCGTGGAACTAGAACATAAAGCCTACTGGACAACCAGATTCCTAAACTTTGATGCCAATTTAGCCGGAGAAAAAGATTGCTCCAGCTGAATGAGCTAGAGGAATTCAGACTCACTGCTTTCAAAAATGCCAAGATATACAAAGAGAAAGCAAAGAGGTGGCATGACAGAAAGCTGTCATCTAGAGTCTTTGAACCAGGACAGAAGGTTCTGCTGTTTAACTCTAGGTTCAGGCTATTCCCCGGGAAACTGAAATCCCGGTGGAGGGGACCATATGTGATTACAAGTGTGTCACCATATGGCTTTGTGGAGCTTCAAGACATTGATTCTAATAAGAAGATCATTGTTAATGGATAGAGAATCAAGCATTATCTTGAAGGCAATGTTGAGCAAGAGTGCTCAAGGCTGAGGCTAGATTAAAAGCTCAGCAAGGTCCAGCTAAAGACAATAAAGAAGCGCTTGCTGGGAGGCAACCCAGCCATTAGCAAAACTTTTTCTTATTTATTTTTTTATTATATAGGTTTAATATAAATAATCTTCAAGGTAAAGAATCAATTGCATAAGTTCACAGGGTTGCAGAAGGATTCAGAATACAAAACAGCAAAAAGAAGCTCACTAGTGCGAAAAAAAGCCAGTAAGAGCTGTTTTGGGCGTTAAACGCCCAAAAGGAGCATCTACTGGGCGTTTAACACTAGTAGAGATAGCCATCTGGGCGTTAAACGCCAGAAAGAAGCAGCTTCTGGGCGTTTAACGCCAGATTTACAGCATCCTAGGCATTCAGAAAAACGCCCAATGACAAAGGAGTTTCTGGCGTTTAACGCCAGCTAGAAGCAATAGCTGGGCGTTAAACGCCCAGACTAAGCACCAACTAGGCGTTAAACGCCCAAAACATGCAGCAGTTGGGTGTTTAACGCCAGGATTATGGGGAGTAGGTAATTTCGTTTTCACTTCAAATTTTTTCCATTTTTCATGTTTCAATTCATGATTTCTTGCATAAACATATTACAAATCCTAATTTTTCAAATCCTTTTTCAAACATATCAAATGTATCTTAATTCTAAACATAAACCTTTTTTTTAAATCCTCTTCAACTTCTTTTCAAATCTTTTTCAAAACAAATCTTTCTCTTTTCCTTCTCAAAATTTTTTCTCAACTCATCAATATCTTTTTCAAATCTTCACAATATCTTTTTCCAAACAAAGCTATCTTTTTCAAATATCTTTCATATTATTCATATCTTTTAAATTTTAAAGTTCATCCTTTTCCTATCATACTTATCTTTTACAAATCATATCTTCTATCATATCTTCTTCAAAATTTTCGAAAGCCACCCCCCTTCCCTTTAAATCCTAGTTTGGCCTCCCCCCCACCTTCACAATTCGGACTTGGCTCTCCTCATATCCCTCTTCTTTCCTTTCTTTTGCTTAAGGACAAGCAAACCTTTAAGTTTGGTGTGTTTATCCGTGATCACGAAGCCAATACCCACTAAGATCATGGCCCTTAAGGGAAAACAAACCAACTCAAGAGGTAAAAAAGAGAATATTCCAAAACCACTATGGAATCAAGGGAAGTTCTTAACCAAAGAACATTCAGACCATTACTACAAAATAATGGGTCTAAGGTCAGTGATCCTGGAAGTTAAATTCAATCTGAAAGAAGACGAATATCCAGAGATCCAAGAGCAAATTCGAAATAGGAGCTGGGAAGTCCTAGCTAATCCTGAAACAAAGGTGGGAAGAAATATGGTTCAGGAATTCTACGCAAATCTGTGGCAGACGGACAGGCAGAGAATAGCGGAAACCGCATTCTATGACTATAGAACTCTGGTCAGAGGGAAGATTGTTCACACCCACTCTGACAAAATAAGGGAGATTTTCAAGCTGCCTCAACTGCAAGATGACCCAGACTCCTTTAATAGGAGAATGATGAGACCAAACCTGAGCTTGGACAAAATCCTAGAGGACATATGCCTCCCTGGAGCCAAATGGACAACCAATAGAAAGGGTGACCCAAACCAACTCAAAAGAGGAGATCTCAAACCAGTCCCCACTAGCAACCGCTCTGAGGTCACCATCAGAAGAGCAGTGATGATTCATTGCATTATGCTGGAAAAAGAAGTGGAAGTTCATCAGCTGATTTCTTGTGAGCTTTACAAAATTGCAAAAAAGAACTCCAAAGATGCCATATTGGCTTATCCAAGCTTGGTCTCTCTGTTATGTAAAGATGCTGGGGTAAAAATGGGAGTAGATGAGTATATCTCAGTCGAGCAACCAATCACCAAAAAGTCTATGGAAGGACAACAAGTGCAGGACGACCCCATCAAGAGGAGAGCACAGGAGTTCCTCCCGGAAATCCCTCAAATTGAATACTTGGAACGCCTAGAAGCATCTGTCACCAAGTTGCAAGAATCTGTGGATCAACTGAAGGAAGAACAGCAAAATCAAAACAGCATGCTCTGCAAACTGCTTAGGGAACAAGAAGAGCAAGGGCGTGAACTGAAGGAACTGAAGCGCCAGAAGCTATCTCTTGAAGGGCCAAGCACTCCACAGACTAAAGAGGCATCCACCTCCCAAATTCAAGGTTGTTGAGTTCTAATCTTAGCCTTAACTCTGTGATAATCATTCTCATTAGAAATTTACCTTAGAAGTCATATATGAGTAGTAATAATTAGTATCTCTATTTTGATTTTATCTCCAATTAAGCTATAATTTATTTTTCTCATCATCATCAAACATGAATAAAATAGCAAATTTTTAGAATAAGGAGGCAATAATTTTTTGGTTTTTTTTGAGTTTCTAATAAGGAAAATTCTAATTATTTATATGTGGTGGCAATGCTTTTTGTCTTCTGAATGAATGCCTGAACAGTGCATATTTTTGATATTGTATTTTATGAATGTTAAAATTGTTGGCTCCTGAAAGAATGATGAACAAGAAAAATGTTATTGATAATCTAAAAAATCATAAAATTCATTCTTGAAGCAAGAAAAAGCAGCGAATACAAAAGCTTGCGAAAAAAAAAAAGGAGAAAGCAAGCAGAAAAAGCCACTAGCCCTTAAAACTAAAAGGCAAGGGTAATAAAAAGGATCCAAGGCTTTGAGCATCAGTGGATAGGAGGGCCTAAAGGAATAAAATCCTGGCCTAAGCGGCTGAACCAAGCTGTCCCTAACCATGTGCTTGTGGCATGCAGGTCCAAGTGAAAAGCTTGAGACTGAGTGGTTAAAGTCGTGATCCAAAGCAAAAGAGTGTGCTTAAGAACTCTGGACACCTCTAATTGGGGACTTTAGCAAAGCTAAGTCACAATCTGAAAAGGTTCACCCAGTTATGTGTCTGTGGCATTGATGTATCCGGTGGTAATACTGGAAAACAAAGTGCTTAGGGCCACGGCCAAGACTCATGAAGTAGCTGTGTACAAGAATCATCAAACTAAACTAGGAGAATCAATAATACTATCTGAATTCTGAGTTCCTATGGATGCCAATCATTCTGAATTTCAAAGGATAAAGTGAGATGCCAAAACTGTTCGGAAGCAAAAAGCTACTAGTCCCGCTCATCTAATTAGAATCTGAGCTTCACTTAAAACTCTGAGATATTATTTCTTCTTGATTTCTTTTTATCCTATTTTATTTGTCTAGTTGCTTGAGGACAAGCAACTGTTTAAGTTTGGTGTTGTGATGAGCGGATATTTTATACGCTTTTTGGGGTTAATTTCATGTAGTTTTTAGTATATTTTAGTTAGTTTTTAGTATATTTTTATTAGTTTATAGGAAAAATTCATATTTCTGGACTTTACTATGAGTTTTTGTGTTTTTCTGTAATTTCAGGTATTTTCTGGCTGAAATTGAGGGAGCTGAGCAAAAATCTGATTTAGGCTGAAAAAGAACTGCTGATGCTGTTGGATTCTGACCTCCCTGCACTCGAAATGCATTTTTTGGAGCTACATAATTCCAATTTGCGCACTCTTAATTGCGTTGGAAAGTAGACATCCAGGGCTTTCCCGTAATATATAATAGTCTATACTTTGCTCAAGGATAGATGACGTAAACTGGCGTTCAACGCCAGTTCCATGTTGCATTCTTGCGTTAAACGCCAGAAACAGGTTACAAGTTGGAGTTAAACGCCAGAAACAGGTTACAGCCTGGCGTTTAACTCTAGAAACAGCCTAGGCACATGTAAAGCTCAAGTCTCAGCCCCAGCACACACCAAGTCGGCCCCAGAAGTGGATTTCTGCACTATCTATCTTAGTTTACTCATTTTCTTTAAATCTAGGTTACTAGTTTAGTATTTAAACAACTTTTAGAGATTTATTTTGCATCTCATGACATTTTTAGATCTGAAATTTGTACTCTTTGATGGCATGAGTCTCTAAACTCCATTGTTGGAGGTGAGGAGCTCTGTTGTGTCTCGATGAATTAATGCAATTATTTCTATTTTCTATTCAAACACGCTTGTTTCTATCTAAGATGTTCATTCACACTTCAATATGATGGATGTGATGATCCATGACATTCATCACCATTCTTAACCTATGAACGCGTGACTGACAACCACCTCCGTTCAACCTTCGATTGAATGAGTATCTCTTGGATTCCTTAATCAGAATCTTCGCGCTATAAGCTAGAATCCATTGGCAGCATTCTTGAAAATCCGAAAAGTCTAAACCTTGTCTGTGGTGTTCCAAGTAGGATTCAGGGATTGAATGACTGTGACGAGCTTTAAACTCACAAGGGTTGGGCGTAGTGACAGACGAAAAAGGATCAATGGATCCTATTCCAGCATGAGTGAGAACCGACAGATGATTAGCCATGCGGTGACAGCGCACCTGGACCATTTTCACTGAGAGGACGGATGGTAGCCATTGACAACGGTGATCCACCAACACACAGCTTGCCATAGGAGGAACCTTGCGTGCATGAAGAAGAAGACAGGGGGAAAGCAGAGATTCAGAAGACAAAGCATCTCCAAAACTCCAACATATTCTCCATTACTGCATAACAAGTATTTAATTCATGCTCTTTTATTTTTCGCAATCCAAATTGATAATTATAATTGATATCATGACTAAGAATTACAAGATAACCCTAGATTGCTTCAAGCCAACAATCTCTATGGGATTCGAACCTTACTCATGTAAGGTATTACTTGGACGACCCAGTACACTTGCTGGTTAGTGGTACGAGTTGTGAAAAGTGTGATTTACAATTCGTGCACCAGAGGTTCACATTTTTTTTTCTTTCATTGAGTTCTCTTTCATTCATTAGTTTACTGCTTATAGTTAATTTTTCTTAATTTAGTATAGTTGGTTTATGCATGCTTAGTTGATTAGGTGGTTAGAGAATCTGGCACTACAAGAAAACACATCTATTGCCACGCTTTTAAAGCGTGGCGAAAAGTTGAAAAAAGCGTGGCGATAACTTTTTGCCACGCTTTTTGAGCTACCGCTATGCTTTTGAAAGGGTGACCTATGAAAAGGTGGCGGTTGCTCTATCGCGGTGACCTATCGCCACGCTTTTTCTTTTGCCACGCTTTTTACAACTGGCCACCTGTTAAAGCGTGGCCGTATGTGGGAGATAGGGCCACGCTTTTGAAGCGTGGTGATAGGTAGAGATACGGCCACGCTTTTGAAGCGTGGCGATAGGGAGATATACGGCCACGCTTTAAAAGCGTGGCAAAAGCCTTGTTAAATTAAAAAAAAAATTCTTTTCCTTACTTGATCTTAATTACTACAAAATATAAATTTTCAATCCTTTTTTATTACCAAACCTATAAATATAGTATGCAATTTTTATTGCAAGACAAATCAAACAGTAATTAGTGACATAATTTTTGCTATAATTATTTTATACATTAATAAACTAATATTCAAATACAAAATAAATCTCGAGTTCAAATTCCAAAACTAAAAATGGTAGAAAAATACAGAAACAATACAACTTAAACACTAAGTCCTTTGTTGTTCTTTTTTCCTCTAGCCCTCTCAAACTTCCTTCCCTTAGATTGTACATAAGGCTTGGTATGGCTGTGAGGAACACCAGGACCAGGACCAAAATGTTTCACAGCTTCCCTAAAATAGCAAAATCAACAAGGGAACAAAAAACATGTTTAAGTTATAAAAGATAAAGTAAGACATAAGACAAGAAGAAGCAAGAGTGTAATACTCCAGAATCCCCAATTTTCGGCTGAATTAGGACATAGCAAAGCCAAACTTACAATCTGACTGGGTAGAACAAGTCCTTTTCCATCAACACATCATTTCTGATTATAGTAATCCATTGACTCCTCAGCAATTAGAAAGAACTGCAGCACATTTAACTTACCAAATATAAATAAAACTTAGCAGCATAAAAAGAAAGATGGAGTAAATGTAAAGTAGGTTCATTAAATTTAGAAGAAAATATTTAGATACTACTCACCTTCAAGAATAATATAAGACTAAAAATCATCAACCTTGTTCATTCCAGCCTTACAGTGGACAACCACAACATTCTCAATATCTAACTTCAACCACGAGTATGCACTATGACAGAAAGAGATAACTAGTTGAAGTGGTGGGCAATTATAATCATCAAATGGAAAGCTAGCCACCTGAAGAGGGAATTTGATATTGCAGAAGAAAGTAGCAGTTGATTTGTAAAACAAATCTAAGTGCCGAAAAAACCTAAAACCCAAGTGAAACAGAAAGCTGACACATGTAGTCTAGGTGTTGGAAATTAATCAAGACATCTGCATGAACACTCTATTTCCTCGGAACATTTATGATCACATTAAAAGAGATAATGTTGTTAAGTAGAGTAATATTATATGGTCTAGTAATCAATAATTATTCCACGATTTCCCAGGCTGAGAAACCATGTTAACAATATGGGCTATGATATGTAACACCTAAAAAAATAATAAATAAAATTCTAACACCACATTAACCTGTACAGTTATCCTGCCTCGAACCATATCCATTGGATAAGTTGCGGACATGGCAATTATTCCAGCACATGCTCCAGCTCCAAGATGTAAAACAGGAGTCAGCTAAGATCCTCTGCCAAAATCATAAGAAAAGCAGTTAGACAAACAGGGTTTTATAACTGAACCCACCCCCAGCCCCTTTCCTTTCTTTGATTGAGAAAAGTGCTACTTCTTATTAATTTTCATCGTTAAATTTTTATAGGTACATCTGTAAAAATATCAGTTAATGAGAAAGCAGTAACTGGAGACCAAAACCTGCAATCCCTCTTGCCCAACACCAAAAAACCAGATGGGGAAAGAAAACAATAAATACGGACATACCATTTTCAATTTTTTGCTGATACAGCTGTAGTATAGATCTGAGAGAAAACAATAGTCAGTGAAACAGGACAGGGACACTTAAAAATATGTCAGATGCAATGAACAAAAAACTGAAACTTGTTAAATGAAACTGTTCCCTATATTCTGCAGTTTAAATCAGACACTACAAGAAACTTGGTGTATTACTAATTACTTACAGTCTTTATTTGGATATACGTGAATAACCCCATCTTGCATTTCAAAGTAGTGCTGCATTACAAAACAAATTAACATTCATTTAATCACAGAAGATAAAATTGGGATATCTACCTCTTCGATGATGGAAAAGTATAAAATAAATTCATAAAAACTCACATCAGACTTTCCTTCAGGTGCATAAAAGAATAGTTGTGGGTTAGGCTTTGGAGTACTGGGGTCAGATATAACTTCTTTGTCCCATGGAGCAACCGCTTCTTTAAAAACATATCTTTTTCTCATTTCAAGGCACTCTTTAAGAACTACATAGACTTCCACAAACTGAAATCATTGCAGTTCATATAACAGTCCAGATTCTCTAATTAACCACCTAATTCAACTAAACTAAATTAGTTGAACTAAATAAGCTAAACAGAATGAGCTAAACCAGATTAATCAACCAGAAATATTGGTGAGAGCATGATCAATCAATTATTGGTGGGAGCATGGAAACAATAGAGTGCAGTATTACAGTTAAACATAGCACAATTTATGGATCTACTAGGTCTCTTCATAGCAATAAGTGCTAAATACAAAAAGAAAAGTTGAAATCAAATGAGAAATCAAATTTGAGAAACCCAATGCGCTTTCCAAACATGTCTACACCCTGTTTACACCAAAAAGAGTCCAACTAGTTTCGTTGATTTTGATTTGAGAACATGAATAAGACTAGAAGACTAACAGGTTAGTCAGTTACTTAAATTACCACTTAACAAGGCCTAATTATCAGAAATCATATCCACTTTTTAAACACTGATGATGCAATTACCTGAATTAGAATTTGTCTCAGAGCCAAGGTGCCATCAGCTAGAATCCCAATCTCACTTTGCAAGTTATGCAACCATTGCTTGGATAAAGAGGAATCAATAGCATTCCTGCAATGGAAAACAACAAAAACCAAACCAAACCACCACAACTGAGACATGTTTTTTATATAGCATGATAACAAGAAGAAACTGTGTGCCTATCAATTCTCTTTTGCCATTACATCTCATGGGGACTTGTCAAAACCTAGCATCTAATTGAACAAAACCTCCAATATCTAATTTTAGTAGCTATCAAAACCTGTAGGGTGTGAAAGAGGAAGAAATGAATGCCTAAATCCATCTTTTAATATAATTATTCAGCACATTCCCTTCCTGAACAAACACACTGTGAACTTTCAACACATATCTCACCCTGAAATCAAAACAAGAACAAAATGTTAAAGAGTGTCATTATAATGTGTAACCTGAGTTTCTTCATTATTAATTCACTTAAGAGAAATTTGACCTTGTTATATACTATGCCCAAGAGAGCAAGGCTAGCAGCTTTATCTACATCAGCATCATCAAAGATTAGAAGAGGTGACTTTCCTACTAATTCAAGTGAAACTTGTTTCAAGTTGCTGCTAGCTGCAGCATGCATTATTTCACGGCCTACCTCCATCGAACCGGTGAAGCTTACCTGCACACACATAAAGCACAAAAATCAAAATATTAGCCGAGGTTAACTATACAAATCAAACAATGCTATAGCCAAGTTACATTGCGGTCAATTACACACTTAACTCGATACAATCAATACACACACAAATTCTTCCAAAAATAAAACAATAAAAACGAACTGAGAATTTGTTTGTCATGACTTAAATTAGAATTTTGCCTTCCAGCTAAAAAGAACTTATTCATTTTGGGTCATTTCAGTGGATCTACCTACTAATCTGATATTTAATTCAGCAACAAAGTAACAATATGCAGTTGAGGGAAAATCTTTACTTTCTGACACTTTAGTAGGGATGTATACCTTCTGGTTTGCTTGTAGAAGCTTCACAAGGACCCTGAAGATGGATTTCAAAGATGAAATCACTTCGAGTTTTTCCTTATTTGATGCCACAATATCTTTGTTAACTTCTGTCATACCGATATCTGAAACATGGCAACGGTCCATGCTTTTCAAAAGCTCCTTGGATTTGTTAATGCTGGTTTCCATGAAGTTCTTCCCTCTCTTATGCATATCTATTGATGGATAGAACTCACAAACTTAAAGGAAAAGGAAAATTGTTAGCTGAAAAAAATTCCATCATATTGATGATAGGAAATCAGGACTTATGGCTGAACAAAATTCAATTTCAGTTGATATTATATACATCAAGGTTTCTGATCAATCATATTTCAAATTTGTTAGTTACATGTTAAGAGTAATAGACTTAGACAATGTTAATTTTCAAAATTGTATATAGTTACTATATATTATATATTACAAGGAAAACTTCATGGTAGAAAAGAAAACAGAAATCTAAGTAACAAAAATTAGGATATTCTGTTGGAGAAGATTAAGATTTTTTTTCTTTAACAGATTAAATAAATTTGAGAGGAAAATTTAACTTATCTGCTGGTTTTTATTCGCAAAATTTAGAAACCTGTTGGAAGAAGCACCTGGCAAGAACAGGCCTCTTTCGTTCAAGCTGGTCATCTTCTCCACTCTCAAGTGACCTCTTCTCCATGCTTTTTGTGTCCCCAGTTGCCCTCTGCATTTCACACTCACTCACTTTCAATAATAATACCCTAAGTTACCAAATCTGCAACAACTAAACCAATAAAGTCAATCACCATTATGCAATCCACGTCACAAAATATCATAGTATTAATAATTAATTGATAATAATAATAATAAACAAAACAGAGAAACCCTAGCAATAATAGCAACGACAAGCTAGAACAGATCTATAATACCATAACATAACAATACAAACAAATAAAACCGGGAATTTCATTAAAATCTTCAAATTCCAAGCTTGCCAAACTCTAATCCCCCAAACGAGCAATCTCGACCACCAAATTCCACGAAAAAATTGAGGGAAAAGGAAAAAAAGAACTAGAAAGGAGCTGAACTCACCAAGAAAAGCCTCTGCTAGATGTAGAAGTGGAAGTTGAGGAATAGAACCTGGGAAACTAAACTGGATGATGCATAAGGTACTAAGGTGTTACTGATGCTGCTCCAGAGAGAGAGAGAGAATTTGGTGAGAGAGTTATGGTGGGATCGGAGTAGCGATAGTGGGAGTGTCAGAAGAGAGAGCGCCGATGGGGGCATTGCGATGGAAGGGAGTGGCGACGGAAGAGAGCGGCGTCGGAGGGGCATCGATGGAGGGTTTGCGAGGGACAGTCAGAGTCACCGCTAAAGGGAGTCACCAACGAGGAGACAGAGTGCCGACGAAGGGACCAGGGATAGTGGGAGTGCCGGAAGAGGGAGAGACAGTGATGTTCTTCGGAGTGCTGGGATTCTTTGCCGTCACTGGTGTTTAGGGTTGTGTGCTAGTGTTTCAGTGTTTAGGGAACGGCCAAAAGGGATTCATGTAAATGGGAAAGAGTTTTGAAACTGTTTTTTGAATAAAAGCTTTTTTTCCTTAAACCTTTTGGCCACGTTTTTTAAGTGTGCCAAAATAGTTAAAGGAAACAGCCACGCTTTTAAAATGTCACGGTAACGAAAACATGTCGCCACTCTTTAAAAGCGCCCCTGTTTCTCTCTATGGCCACGCTTTTGAAACGTGGCAAAAAAAAGCATGGCCAAATCTTGAATCAATTGCCACCCTTATAAAAGCGTGGCCATAGACCCTTTTCGCCACGCTTTTTAAGCGTAACAAGAAAAAATGTGGCCAAATCTCTAATCAATCGCCACCCTCATAAAAGCGTGGCCATTGACCACTTTCGGCCACGCTTTAAAAGCGTGGCAAGAAAAAAGCGTGGCCATAGGGCTTTTTTCTTGTAGTGTGGCGTGGATAGTGGATTTAGGTTTGTTTTGATTAATGCTGCTGTTTGGAAATGTTGCTGCTTCATTGATTTACCCTGTGCTAAATTGATCTGTTTGATGTTGCTGCATGATTGTTTATTACTGTTTTATTCCTACTGATGGCTGCTGTTGGAATGAACAAATTCTGAATTGTTTGTGCAGTAATGATAACTTTGATAAATTTCTGAGCCTAAGTTATCACTACTGCTGCATTCTTGTAATAGTTGCTCAATTTCTGGATCTGTTTACGTAGTGGTGATTTGTGCTCAATATCTGAGTTAAAATTGTTATTGCTGTTGTGTTTGTGCTTCAATTTTCACTTAATCACTTGACTCAAGATGCTTATTTGTTTAAATTCCTGTTGAATACTTGTGATTGGTTGTTGAATTCAAAGAAAAAAATGCTGCTGCATTGTTCCTTGTTACTGTTTTGGTGCTGTATGTTAGGCCATTGATTGTTGTTATGTTTCTGAATGATGCTGCCTTTCTTGAATTTAAATTAAATTGTCAATTGCTCAAGTTCATTTATCCATTTTATTCTTGCTTCAAGTTTGACTGCTGCTGATTTTTCAATCCATGTTGTCTCATTTGCTTACTTCCTATAAATTCATTATGATTTTTTTGTTTTTAATTGTTATAGAATTCATTTGGAATTTGAATTGATTGGTTAAATTAGGAAAATAGGCCAATTTACTGCTAAAATGATGCCGGATTTTCCCTAATCTTGTTTCATTAAATGACATTGCTTTATTTGGTGCAATAAGATTCTATTTGACGGATTTCTATGTCAATAGAATCTTGTTTGCTAAAAAGGTTTTGGAAAAATTCCTCATGAACTCCTTTACAAGTTTTGGTCATGCTTATAACATTTTTTGCTTGCTTGTAATGCTAATTTACTTCTATGCATTGAATAGTTCAAGTGAATTTTCAAATTGACCATAAACTTGAAATTTTCAAAATTTGAGCCTCTTTTGCATAAACTCACAAGATTGAAGGTTTATGTGGCTGAATTGATTCATTTTATCTTTTTTCCTAACTTTCATTAAGTCACATAGATCATGCGGTTTTCAATTCTTGTTTCAACTTGTGACTTTTATGCTTCATTATAATTTGGAGTTTGAATTAATGTTTCACTTTTGATAACACCAAAATGTCCTATCTTGTGCTAAGTCAATGTGCCCACTATTCTTTGATTACGTGCTCTACACGTCTAATTGCGTTACTCACTTAAGCATAAGGCATATTTTATTTTGCAAAGTTGAACATGAACTTGCTTGTTTTGAAATTTGTTAGAATTTTCAAAATTAAGGGACGTTCTTACTATGCGCGTAACTTTTAACCTTTGTTTTCTTTTTCAACTAACCTTTTCTTTTTCTTCACATAACCTTTAACCTTTGTTTTCTTTTTCAACTAACTGTTTTCTTTTTCCTCACCTAACTTTTAACTTTTCTTTTCGTTTTCAACTAACCATTTTGTTTTTTCTCACATAACTTTTAACTTTCCTTTTCCTTTTTAACTAACCATTTTCTTTTTCTTCACTTAACTCTTAACTCTCTTTTTCCGTTTCAACTAACATTAACTTTTTAACTATTTTCTTTTTCTTTGTGCATATTAACAATGCTCCTTTCTTCCTTTTATCTTTGATAAACAAGCAAGTCAAGTGGTTGTTATGTGTCTGATTGATTAGAAGTTGCTCCCATTTACTTTCACATTGGTTTTCATGCATGCTTTCATTAAATCTTATATTTCCGTTCAATTCATATATATGCTATATTGTGATTTAGTTTTCTGCTTTTGTTCACTTAAGGAGGATCGTCCTCTCTAGTGACCCCGACATTCCATCTGAGCCGGACACTCCATCTGAGCATTCTGAGGAGGAGGAGCCCAACATCATGATCTAGAGGAGGCACGAGACCCACCAGCTAATGATGGAGGTGACGACAGCGACGACTCCTTCCACTCTGCATGTTCTTGAGCACCGAAGACGGTACTATATTTTAGGTGTGGGGAGGTCGTATAACTTCAGCAAGTATATTTTAGGTGAAAATTTCATTCCCGAACACTTGTAGTTTAGTGTTTGTTATTATGCTTTTTAGTTGCTTTGTATATATTTTATCTTTTTTTGAAAACCTTTTTATTTAGTTTATTACTTTTTACTTATCTTATTGCACTTTTTAATTTTGGTTGTACATAACCTAGTATTATATTATAGTGATGCATATCTTTACATTTTGCTTTTGATTTTGGCATTTCTATATGCTTTTTAGTTTTTTTAGCAATGATTGTGATTTGGGATGATGTGATGATTGCACCTAGTTTGATTCCCTATGACCTTGCTAATTTGGTTTTATTGAAATTAGGAAACAAATTTATGATTTTTGACCTTTTCCATCCAATCACATTATATACATATATAGAATAAATGTTAGTCAATTTAATGAAATTTCTAAGAAACTTACTTTTTATATAGGGCATTGAAATTCAAATTGAATTGAGTTGAAATTTTTCATTGAAACTTGCATGAATTATACATTGTGGAATATGGTTTTTGAGTTAAAGAACATACAACTTGTGAACTTTGAGCCTTATTGTGTGGTTACATCATTTAACCACTTATATCATTCTTGTGTGTTTTTTTCTCTATGATTGCAATCTTTGATTTTTTTAAGTCTATATATCAATTGTTTAATGTATATTTATACATTTATGTCATTGAGCCCATTATTTCTTTATAGCTCACTTAACCCAAATAGCCTACCATTTTATTTACCTTTGTTTACCACTTTGAGCCTATTAATTTCCTTTTTTGTTCTTGATTGAGTGCACCACTAGCTATAAGCGGAAAAACAATGAATGTCCCTAATTTGAATCTTTGAATAGCTTAAGTTAGTGAGAGATTGTGTAATTTTAAGAGTGGGGAAAGACGGAAAATATTGGTTGATGAAAATGTGTGTTTTAATACTTGTTGGAAAATTTTGAAAAATTTAGGTACATGCTCATGTAATACTATAGAAACTATATGCCTTGATATGTTGGTATATATATTATGTTCCTAAAAAAAAGAAGAAAAAGAAAACAAAAATAATGAAAACGGGACAAAATTACCCCAATATAAAATTCAATAATAATCAATGCATACGTGTTGGAATTGAATTTGATGCATGAGCATGTGTGTATGTAAAAGTGAGATTATGGGTAGCTAAGCTTGATATTAGAAGTTTATAGGTTGTGTATGTGTTAGGTGATAACTTAGGTTAATCAAAGATTCAAACGCAAGCTCACTTAGCCATATACATATAACCTTTACCCTTGGTCCCATTAAAACCTTGAAAAGACCTCATGATATTTGCATATGTACATTAAATTTTTGTTGATTGGTGAGATGAAAAACAAACTTTAGAAGGCATGATTAGTGGAGAATTAAGTGGATTGAACCTAAACACTTGAATGACTAGAGTGCATATACATATCCGGTGTGGGTTCAATTACTTAATTTCATATTTTCACCTATGATTATTGCTTGTCTGGCAAGTTTGGTTAAATTCTTTTATATGACTCAATTCAATTGTGAATAGAATTTGATTATAATTGCTTTAGCCCTTGATTGTGTATAGATGTTTTATTGGAAATTGATTTACTTGGACTAATTAAAAACAAATATATAGGTAGATAGTATAAGGTAGAATAGTTACATACATATAGTATAGTTACATTGAATAATTGTTGATTCCCCTTTTTTCTTTTCTTTGGCATAGCTTGAGGACATGCTATTGTTTAAGTGTGGGGATGTGATGAATCCACATTTCATGGTATTTATTTGCTCTAATTAGGTGGATTTCATTGACTTTTCTTACGTTTATTCATCAAAATAACATAGTTTCATGATTTCTACCTAAATTGTACTTAAAAGTGAAAACATGCTTATTAGGCCCTAAAATTGCTAAATTTTATTCACTTTAATTCTATTTTATGCCTTGATGTATTTGTTGAGTGATTATAGGTTTTTAAGGCAAATATGGATTGAAGAAGTGAGGAAAGGAAAGCATGCAAAATGGGAGAATTCAAGAAATGAAGAATTTGTAAAGCTATCAATCATGACCTCTCGGTACTAATTGATCATAACTTGAGTTACAAAGGTCCAAATGAGGCGTTTATAGTGGCATTAGAAAGCTAACATCCGGGGCTTCAAAATGATATACATATATATATATAGTGGACATGGAGTTTAGGTGTGCGTACGGACACACCTCTGCGTACGCACAAGTCCTGGCACGTGACCTCAATAATTGCAACTCACTGGTAGCAATTTATGGGCTTTCAGAGCCCAATTCAACTCATTTCTAAAGCTATTTTAAGCCAAATTGAAGAGGAAAGAAGGGGGGAGCAATTAGGTTTAGGTTTTTGCATGTTTTAGCTTAGTTTTTCTAGAAAGATAAGCTCCCTCTTCTCTCTAGAATTAGGGTTTTTAGGTTAATTCTCTCCTTGATTTCTCTCTTTAATTCTTGTTTTAGTATAGTTTCATTTACATTTTCATGTTCTCTTGTCTTTAATCTCTTAGTTTCCTTTGTTAATTTCTCTTTCATGCCATTTTTATTTTATGAACACTCTTGTTACTTTTAATTTCATTTATTGCAATTTTGATGTTTTATATTTATTTAATGCTTGTTTGAGTTTTTGTTATTATTCTCATGCAGTAGGTAGTATAGATTTTATTTTTATTGCAATTTATGATATTTTCCCTTTTATGCATGCTAGGTGTTTGAAAAAATATCTCTTCTAATTTTTATATAGTTTTTCACACTTTTGGCTTGGAATTGGATAATTAGGTGACCTTGAGTCATAGATGTCCATTCGATATTATGATTAGGATTGTTACTTGGTTTGGTTTCCACTAACGCTAGTGTTTCACTAAGTTAATTAGTGAGTTGATTAATTATGCCCTTTTGACTTATTCTCGATGTTAAGGATAGACTAATTGGGATTAATTCTTAGAAATTATCATGTTTGTGGTCTATGATTATGATAGAAATTCTTAATTCCCAACCCTTGCCAAGAGTTCTTTTTGCCATTTAATTTCCATTTTTATTATTTTAATTGTTTTTCATTTAATTCCTTACATGCTTGTTTAATTTCTTGCACTTTAATTTCTTGCCAATAGCCATCAAACCTCATTCCCTCATAGCTAATAATTACACATTTCATTACAATTCTTAGGGGGAACGACCCAGATTTAAACTCCCAGTTATTTTGTGTTGATTGTGACATGTTTGATTTTAAACTTTGATGTTGGTCAATTGTTGGGTTAGGACTATACTTGCAATGCCAATTCTATTTTGAGAAAAAATCCTATCCCACTTTTGGCCATCATCAATATGTGAACACGAGTTGCGTACCCGAGTTTGTCAAAATGATACCCATACGTACGGGACGCAAGTCATGCATACGCGAGCGAACCCCACTGCTAAACCTTCCGTATTTGCGAAGGTGGTCCATGTAGGCGACTTTGTCCAACTTACACTCATGCGTACACGACCATGTGCATGCGTACGCAACCATCCTGTTTTTCTGAAAAGTGAATTTTTAAGCTCTCAACCATTCCTCGAGCCTTTTAAACATTTATAAACCCCGATAAGATTCTAGAGCCAATGAAATTAAGAATAGAAAAGTTAGAAATGAGAATTAAAAAGATAAGTTGATGAATTAGAAAGAGAGGAACAATGTGTGAAGTGATGTACGAAGAGGATGAATGTGATAATTGATTATGATGACAAATGATGATGATGAATGAGATTAATTAAGATTGAATATGAATTGAGAAGAGATTGAAGAGGAGATTGTTAATAAGATTGATAATAAAATTGACGTTGAACATGATTCTAACTGTGGTATACCTTATTGGAAAGATGTAGTGGCATTTATCCACTTACTCCGTGTTTGTTTTGAGTCTCCTAGGGTAGATGTAATGGTTCTCCCCCACTTCCTCCCAGTCAAGAATGAGATGAGTTTTGAGAAATTATCTGAATTTTGGATTTCCCTGGGTAGATGCAGTGAGTTAGCTCCACTTGCTCTAGGTTGAGATATGAGATTTTGTTGCCTTCAACACAAGTTGTTATCGGGCACTTAAACTCCCCAAATTCCCCCAATGAGATGATATTTGAATGATAAATGATTATATATATGCATAGACTCTTGGAGATGCGCACTTAGGGACTGTCCAGGGTTTGCTACTGGTGCACGAAATTGTGATCATCAACAATGGCGCCAAAGACTTGGAGCTCTCAAACGTGAATCATACTGTCACAATTCCGCATAACTAACCAGCAAGTGCACTGGGTCGTCCAAGTAATACCTTACGTGAGTAAGGGTCGATTCCACGGAGATTGTCAGCTTGAAGCAAGCTATGGTCATCTTGTAAATCTCAGTCAGGCAGATTCAAATGGTTATGGAGGATTGATAATTAAAAGATGAATAAAGCATAGAATAAAGATAGAGATACTTATGTAATTCATTGGTAGGAATTTCAGATAAGCATATGAAGATGCTTTGTTCCTTCTGAACCTCTGCTTTCCTATTGCCTTCTTCCAACCATTCATACTCCTTTTCATGGCAAGCTTTATGTTGGGCATCACCGTTATCAATGGCTACTTCCCGTCCTCTCAGTAAAAATGTTCCAAATGCGTTGTCACCGACGGCTAATCATCTGTCGGTTCTGGATCATGTTGGAATAGGATCCATTGATCCTTTTGCGTCTGTCTCACGCCCAATAATCGCGAGTTTGAAGCTCGTCACAGTCATCCCTTCCCAGATCCTACTCGGAATACCACAAATAAGGTTTAGACTTTCCAAATCTCAAGAATGACTGCCAATAATTCTAGCCTATTCCACGAAGGTTCCAATCTTAGATTAGAAACCCAAGAGATACGCATTCAAGCCATTGCTAGTAGAACAGAGGTGGTTGTCAGGCACATGTTCATAGGTGAGAATGATGATGAGTGTCACGGATCATCACATTCATCAAGTTGAAGAATGAATGAATATCTTAGAGAAGAAGTAGGCGTGAATTGAATAGAAGAACAATAGTAATTATATTAATTCATGAAGAACAGCAGAGCTCCACTCCTTAATCTATTGTGTAGAAACTCCACCGTTGAAAATACATAAGTACAGGGTCTAGGGATGGCCGTGAGGCCAGCCCCAAACGTGAAAAGATCTATGAAAGTATGATCAAGTGTATCAAAGTCTGAAAATACAATAGCAAAAGGTCCTATTTATATAAAACTAGTAGCCTAGGGTTTACAGAAATAGGTAATTAATGTAGAAATCTTCTTCCGGGCCCACTTGGTGTGTACTTGGGCTGAGCATTGAAGCTTTCACGTGTAGAGACTTTTCTTGGAGTTAAACGCCAGCTTTTGTGCCAGTTTGGGCGTTTAACTCCAGCTTTTATGCCAGTTCTGGCATTTTGACGCCAGAATTTCTATGCTGACTTGGAACATCGGTTTGGGCCATCAAATATTAGGCAAAGTATAGAATATTATATATTTCTGAAAAGCCCAGGATGTCTACTTTCCAACGCAATTAAGAGCGTGCCAATTGAGCTTCTGTAGCTCCAGAAAATCCACTTTGAGTGTAGGGAGGTCAGAATCCAACAGCATCTGCAGTCCTTTTTCAGCCTCTGAATTAGATTTTTGCTCAGGTCCCTCAATTTCAGCCAGAAAATACCTGAAATCACAGAAAAACATAGAAACTCATAGTAAAGTCCAGAAATGTGATTTTTATTTAAAAACTAATAAAAACATAATAAAAATTAACTAAAAAATACTAAAAATATACTAAAAATAATGCCAAAAAACGTATAAATTATTCGCTCATCACAACACCAAACTTAAATTGTTGCTTGTCCCCAAACCACCAAAAACAAAGTAGGATAAAAAGAAGAGAATATACAATAAATTCCAAAAATATCTATGAAGATCAGTCTTAATTAGATGAGCGGGACTAGTAGCTTTTTGCTTCCGAACAGTTTTGGCATCTCACTTTATCCATTGAAGCTCAGAATGATTGGCATCTATAGGAACTCAGGATTCAGATGGTGTTATTGATTCTCCTAGTTCAGTATGTTGATTCTTGAACACAGCTACTTTATGAGTCTTGGCCGTGACCCAAAGCATTTTGTTTTCCAGTATTACCACCGGATACATAAATGCCACAGACACATAACTGGGTGAACCTTTTCAGATGGTCACTCAGCTTTGCTAGAGTCCCCAATTAGAGGTGTCCAGAGCTCTTAATCACACTCTTTTTGCTTTTAGATCGCGACTTTAACCGCTCAGTCTCAAGTTTTCACATGACACCTTCACGCCACAAGCACATGGTTAGGGACAGCTTAGTTTAGCCGCTTAGGCCAGGATTTTATTCCTGTGGGCCCTCCTATCCACTGATGCTCAAAGCCTTGGATCCTTTTTATTTTACCCTTGCCTTTTGGTTTTAAGGGCTATTGGCTTTTTCTACTTGCTTTTTCTTTCTTTTTTTTTTCACATATATATTTTTTCTGCAAGCTTTTCACTACTTTTTCTTGCTTCAAGAATCAATTTTATGATTTTTCAGATTATCAAATAACATTTCTCCTTTTCCATCATTCTTTCAAGAGCCAACAATTTTAACATTCATGAACAACAAATTCAAAAAATATGCACTGTTCAAGCATTCATTCAGAAAGACAAAAGTATTGCCACCACATCAAAATAACTAAACTGTTTTAAAATTCGAAATTCATGCACTTCTTTTTCTTTTTCAATTAAAAACATTTTTCATTTAAGAAAGGTGATGGACTCATTTTCATAGCTTTAAGGCATAGACACTTAGACACTAGTGATCATGTAATAAAGACAAACATAAATAAACATAAAGCATAAAAATTCAAAAAACAGAAAATAAAGAAAAAGGAAATTAAAGAACGGGTCCACCTTAGTGATGGCGGCTTGTTCTTCCTCTTGAAGATCTTATGGAGTGCTTGAGCTCCTCAATGTCTCTTCCTTGCCTTTGTTGCTCCTCTCTCATGGTTCTTTGGTCTTCTCTAAATTCATGGAGGAGGATGGAATGCTCTTGGTGCTCCATCCTTAGTTGTCCCATATTGGAACCTAATTCTCTTAGGGAGGTGTTGATTTGCTCCCAATAGTTTTGTGGAGGAAAATACATCCCTTGAGGCATCTCAGGAATTTCATGATGAGGAATTTCCTCATGCTCTTGTCCATGAGTAGGATCTCTTGTTTGCTCCATCCTTTTCTTAGTGATAGGCTTGTCCTCATTAATGAGGACGTCTTCCTCTATGTCAATTCCAACTGAATTGCAAAGGTGACAAATGAGATGAGGGAAGGCTAACCTTGCCAAAGTAGAGGACTTGTCTGCCACCTTGTAGAGTTCTTGGGATATAACCTCATGAACTTCTACTTCCTCTCTAATCATGATGCTATGAATCATGATAGCTTGGTCTATAGTAACTTCCGACCGGTTGCTAGTGGGAATGATTGAGCATTGGATGAACTCCAACCATCCCGTAGCCACGGGCTTGAGGTCATGCCTTAGTTGAACCGGCTTCCCTCTTGAATCTCTCTTCCATTGAGCGCCCTCTTCACAAATGTCTATGAGGACTTGGTCCAACCTTTGATCAAAGTTGACCCTTCTAGTGTAGGGGTGTGCATCTCCTTGCATCATGGGCAAGTTGAATGCCAACCTTACATTTTCCGGACTAAAATCTAAGTATTTCCCTCGGACCATTGTAAGCCAATTCTTAGGGTTCGGGTTCACACTTTGATCATGGTTCTTGGTGATCCATGCATTGGCATTGAACTCTTGAACCATTAAGATTCTGACTTGTTGAATGGGGTTGGTGAGAACTTCCCAATCTCTTCTTCGAATCTCATGTCAGATCTTTGGATATTCACCCTTTTTGAGTTTGAAAGGGACCTCGGGGATCACCTTCTTCTTGGCCACAACTTCATAGAAGTGGTCTTGATGCACCCTTGAGATGAATCTCTCCATCTCCCATGACTCGGAGGTGGAAGCTTTTGCCTTTCCTTTCCTCTTTCTAGAGGTTTCTCTGGCCTTTGGTGCCATAAATGGTTATGGAAAAACAAAAAGCAATGCTTTTACCACACTGGCGCACAAATTGTGAATCACACTTTTCACAACTCGTACCACTAACCAGCAAGTGCACTGAGTCGTCCAAGTAATACCTTACGTGAGTAAGGGTCGAATCCCACGGAGATTGTTGGCTTGAAGCAATCTATGGTTATCTTGTAATTCTTAGTCAGGATACCAATTATATTTATCAGTTTGGATTGCGAAAAATAAAAGAGCATGAATTAAATACTTGTTATGCAGTAATGGAGAATATGTTGGAGTTTTGGAGATGCTTTGTCTTCTGAATCTCTACTTTCCCCCTGTCTTCTTATTCACGCACGCAAGGTTCCTCCTATGGCAAGCTGTGTGTTGGTGGATCACCGTTGTCAATGGCTACCATTCGTCTTCTCAGTGAAAATGGTCCAGGTGCGCTGTCACCGCACGGCTAATCATCTGTCGGTTCTCACTCATGCTAGAATAGGATCTATTGATCCTTTTGCATCTGTCACTACGCCCAACCCTTGTGAGTTTGAAGCTCGTCACAGTCATTCAATCCCTGAATCCTACTCAGAATACCACAGACAAGGTTTAGACTTTCCAGATTCTCAAGAATGCTGCCAATGGATTCTAGCTTATACCACGAAGATTCTGATTAAGGAATCCAAGAGATACTCATTCAATCGAAGGTAGAACGGAGGTGGTTGTCAGGCACACGTTCATAGGTTGAGAATGGTGATGAGTGTCACGGATCATCACATCCATCATATTGAAGTGCGAATGAACATCATAGATAGAAACAAGCGTGTTTGAATAGAAAATAGAAATAATTGCATTAATTCATCGAGACACAGCAGAGCTCCTCACCCCCAACAATGGAGTTTAGAGACTCATGCCGTCAAAGAGTACAAAGTTCAGATCTAAAATGTCATGAGGTACAAAATAATCCTCTAAAAGTTGTTTAAATAGTAAGCTAGTAATCTAGGTTTACAGAGAATAGAATACAAATAAGTCAAGAAGCAATAATATCTCATAGTTTTTGAGTAAAGCTTTGATTCTAATTAGATGAGCGGGACTAGTAGCTTTTTGCTTCCGAACAGTTTTGGCATCTCACTTTATCCATTGAAGCTCAGAATGATTGGCATCTATAGGAACTTAGAATTCAGATAGTGTTATTGATTCTCCTAGTTCGGTATGTTGATTCTTGAACACAGCTACTTTATGAGTCTTGGCCGTGGCCCTAAGCACTTTGTTTTCCAGTATTACCATCGGATACATAAATGCCACAGACACATAATTGGGTAAACCTTTTCAGATTGTGACTCAGCTTTGCTAAAGTCCCAATTAGAGGTCTCTAGGGTTCTTAAGCACACTCTTCTTTTTGCTTTGGACCTTGACTTTAACCGCTCAGTCTCAAGTTTTCACTTGACACCTTCACGCCACAAGCACATGGTTAGGGACAGCTTGGTTTAGCCGCTTAGGCCAGGATTTGATTCCTTTAGGCCCTCCTATCCACTGATGCTCAAAGTCTTGGATCCTTTTTATTACCCTTGCCTTTTGGTTTTAAGGGCTATTGGCTTTTTCTGCTTGCTTTTTCTTTTTCTTTTTCTTTTTCTTTTATTTTCGCCATTTTTTTCTGCAAGCTTTTGAATTCACTGCTTTTTCTTGCTTCAAGAATCATTTTTATGATTTTTCAGATTATCAAATAACATTTCTCCTTTTTAATCATTCTTTCAGGAGCCAACATATTTAACATTCATAAACATCAAATTCAAAAGACATATGCACTGTTCAAGCATTCATTCAGAAGACAAAAAGCATTGCCACCATATGTAACTAATTAGAATTTTTCTTATTAAAAACTCGAAAAATATTGCCTCCTTATTCTAAAGAAAATCTGCTATTTTATTCATGTTTAATGATGATGAGAAAAATAAATTATAGCTTAATTAGAGATAAAATTAGAATATAGATACTAATTACTACTACTCATATATAACTTCTAAGGTAAAACTCAATTAAGAACAATTATCACAGAGTTAAGGCTAATATTAGAACTCAACAACCTTGAATTTGGGAGGTGGATGCCTCTTTAGTCTGTGGAGTGCTTGGCCCTTCAAGAGATAGTTTCTGACACTTTAATTCCTTCAGTTCACGCCCTTTCTCTTCTTGTTCTCTAAGCAATTTGCAGAGCATGCTGTTTTGATTTTGCTGTTCTTCCTTCAGTTGATCCACAGCTTCTTGCAACATGGTGACAGATGCTTCTAGGTGCTCCCAGTATTCAATTTGAGGGATTTTCGATAGGAACTCCTCTACTTTTCTCTTGATGGGGTCGTCCTGCACTTGTTGTCCTTCCATAGACTTTTTGGTGATTGGTTGCTCAATTGAGATATACTTATCTACTCCCATCTTAATCCCAGCATCTTTACATAACAGAGAAACTAAGCTTGGATAGGCCAATTTGGCATCCTTGGAGTTCTTGTTTGCAATTTTGTAAAGCTCACATGCAATCAGCTGATGAACTTCCACTTCTTTTTCCAACATAATGCAATGAATCATCACTGCTCTTCTGATGGTGACTTCAGAGCGGTTGCTAGTGGGCAGTATAGAGCGCCCAATAAAGTCCAGCCAGCCTCTGGTGACTGGTTTGAGATCTCCTCTCTTGAGTTGGCTCCAGGGAGGCATATGTCCTCTAGGATTTTATCCAAGCCTTGATCTCATCATTCTCCTATTAAAAGAGTCTGGGTCATCTTGCAGTTAAGGCAGCTTGAAGATCTCCTTTATTTTATCAGGGTGGGTGTGAACAACCTTCCCTCTGACTAAAGTTCTATAGTCATAGAATGCGGTTCCAGCTATCCTCTGCCTGTCCGTCTGCCATAGATTAGCATAGAATTCCTGAACCATGTTTCTTTCCACCTTTGTTTCAGGATTAGCTAGGACTTTCCAGCTCCTATTTCGAATTTGCTCTTGGATCTCCGGATATTCATCTTCTTTTAGATCAAATTTAACTTCCGGGATCACTGACCTTAGACTCATTATTTTGTAAAAATGGTCTGAATGTTCTTTGGTTATGAACTTCCCTTGATTCCAAAGTGGTTTTGGAATATTTTCTTTCTTGCCTCTTGAGTCGGTTTGTTTTCCCTTAGGAGCCATGATCTTAGTGGGTATTGGTTTAGTGATCACGGATATACACACCAAACTTAGAGGTTTGCTTATCCTCAAGCAAAAGAAAGCAAAGGAGAGGGAAAGAGGGAGAGCCAAGCACAACTTATGGAGGAGAGGGGGAGAGGTCGAACCAATATTTAAAAGGAAGGGGGGTGGGTTTCGAAAATTATTTGAAAAAGATATGATAGAAAAAGTGATCTTGAAAAGATAAGTATGATAGTAAAAGATGTGATTTAAAATTGAAAAGATATGAAAGATATTTGAAAAAGATAAATCTGAATTTTGAAAAAGATGATGTGAAAATTTGAAAAAGATATTGATGAGTTCAAAAGATTTGAGAAGGAAAAGAGATAGATTTATTTTGAAAAGGATTTGAAAATAATTTGAAGGGATTAAGAAAAAGGGTTTATGAATTAAGATACATTTGATATCTTTTGAAAAAGGATTTGAAAAATTAGGATTTGTAACATGTTTGTGAAAGAAATCATGAATTGAAACATAAAAAATGGAAAAAATTTGAATTGAAAACGAAATTGCCTACTCCCCACAATCCTGGAGTTAAACGCCAAACTGCTGCATGTTTTGGGTGTTTAACGCCCAGTTGGTGCTTGTTTTGGGCGTTTAACGCCCAGCTGTTGCTTCTAGCTGGCATTAAACGCCAGAAACCCCTTTGTAAACGCCCAGGATGCTGTAAATCTGGCATTAAATGCCCTGAAGTTGCTTCTTTCTGGCGTTTAATGGCCAGATGGCTATCTTTACTGGCGTTAAACGCCCAGTAGATGCTCCTTTTGGGCGTTTAACGCCCAGTTCTGTTTCTTACTGGCGTTTTCTTGCCAGTAAGCTCTTTTTTCCTGTTTTGTACTCTGAATTCTTCTGTAACCCTGTGGACTTATGCAATTGATTCTTTACCTTGTTAATATTAAGCTCATATAAATAAAATGAGGAATAAAATAAAATAAAATAAAATAACAGAAAAAGTTTTGCTAATGGCTGGGTTGCCTCCCAGCAAGCACTTCTTTATTGTCTTTAGCTGGACCTTTGCTGAGCTTTTAATCTAGCCTCAGCCTTGAGCACTCTTGCTCAACATTGCCTTCAAGATAGTGCTTGATTCTCTGTCCATTAACAATGAACTTCTTATCAGAATCAATGTCTTGAAGCTCCATATAACCATATGGTGATATACTTGTAATCACATATGGTCCCCTCCACCGGGATTTCAGTTTCCCGGGGAATAGCCTGAGCCTAGAGTTAAACAACAGAACCTTTTGTCCTGGTTCAAAGACTCTAGATGACAGCTTTCTGTCATGCCACCTTTTTATTTCTCTTTATAAAGCTTGGCATTTTCGAAAGCAGTGAGTCTGAATTCCTCTAGCTCATTCAGCTGGAGCAATCTTTTTTCTCCAGCTAATTTGGCATCAAAGTTTAGGAATCTAGTTGCCCAGTAGGCCTTATGTTCCAGTTCCACGGGCAGATGACAGGCCTTACCATACACAAGTTGGTAGGGAGAGGTCCCTATAGGAGTCTTGAATGCTGTTCTGTAAGCCCACAGAGCATCATCCAAGCTTCTTGCCCAATCCTTTCTACGGGTACTTACAGTCAGTTCCAGGATTCTTTTAAGTTCTCTGTTAGAAACTTCAGCTTGCCCATTTGTCTGTGGATGATATGGAGTCATCACCTTGTGGCGAATCCCATACCGGACCATGGCAGAGTAAAGTTGTTTGTTGCAAAAGTGAGTGCCCCCATCACTGATTAGTACTCTAGGGACACCAAACCTGTGGAAGATATGTTTCTGGAGGAAATTCAGCACTGTTTTAGTATCATTGGTTGGTGTGGCAACGGCCTCTACCCATTTTGATACATAGTCGACTGCCACCAGAATATAAGTGTTTGAGTATGATGGTGGGAAAGGTCCCATGAAGTCAATTCTACATACATCAAATAACTCAATCTCCAAGATTCCCTGTTGAGGCATGACGTAACCATGAGGCAAATTACCAGCTCTTTGGCAACTGTCACAGCTACGTATAAACTCTCGGGAATCTCTATAGAGTGTAGGCCAGTAGAAGCCACATTGAAGGACCTTGGTGGCTGTTCGCTCACCTCCGAAATGGCCTCCATATTGTGATCCATGGCAATACCATAAGATCCTCTGTGCTTCTTCTCTAGGCACAAATTGTGAATCACACTTTTCATAACTCGTACCACTAACCAGCAAGTGCACTGGGTCGTCCAAGTAATACCTTACGTGAGTAAGGGTCGAATCCCACGGAGATTGTTGGCTTGAAGCAATCTATGGTTATCCTGTAATTCTTAGTCAGGATATCAATTATATTTATCAGTTTGGATTGCGAAAAATAAAAGAGCATGAATTAAATACTTGTTATGCAGTAATGGAGAATATGTTAGAGTTTTGGAGATGCTTTGTCTTCTGAATCTCTGCTTTCCCCATGTCTTCTTATTCACGCACGCAAGGTTCCTCCTATGGCAAGCTGTGTGTTGGTGGATCACCGTTGTCAATGGCTACCATCCGTCCTCTCAGTGAAAATGGTCCAGGTGCGCTGTCACCGCACGGCTAATCATCTGTCGGTTCTCACTCATGCTGGAATAGGATCCGTTGATCCTTTTGCGTCTGTCACTATGCCCAACCCTTGTGAGTTTGAAGCTTGTCACATTCATTCAATCCCTGAATCCTACTCGGAATACCACAGACAAGGTTTAGACTTTCCGAATTCTCAACAATGCTGCCAATGGATTCTAGCTTATACCACGAAGATTCTGATTAAGGAATCCAAGAGATACTCATTCAATCGAAGTTAAAATGGAGGTGGTTGTCAGGCATACGTTCATAGGTTGAGAATGGTGATGAGTGTCACGAATCATCACATCCATCATATTGAAGTGCGAATGAACATCTTAGATAGAAACAAGCGTGTTTGAATAGAAAACAGAAATAATTGTATCAATTCATCGAGACACAGCAGAGCTCCTCACCCCCAACAATGGAGTTTAGAGACTCATGCCGTCAAAGAGTACAAAGTTCAGATCTAAAATGTCATGAGGTACAAAATAATCCTCTAAAAGTTGTTTAAATAGTAAGCTAGTAATCTAGGTTTATAGAGAATGAGTAAACTATGATAGATGGTGCAGAAATCCACTTCTGGGGCCTACTTGGTGTGTGCTGGGGCTGAGACTTAAGCTTTACACGTTCTTAGGCTGTTTCTGGAGTTAAACGCCAGGTTGTAACCTGTTTCTGGTGTTTAACTCCAATTTGTAACCTGTTTCTGGCGTTTAACGCCAGACTGCAACATGGAACTGGCGTTGAACACCAATTTATGTCGTCTATCCTTGAGCAAAGTATAGACTATTGTATATTGCTGGAAAGCCCGGGATGTCTACTTTCCAACGAAGTTAAGAGCGTTCCAATTGGACTTCTGTAGCTCTAGAAAGTCCATTCCGAGTGCAGAAAGGTCAGAATCCAATAGCATGAACAGTCCTTTTTCAGCCTAAATCAGATTTTTGCTCAGCTCCCTCAATTTCAGCCAGAAAATACCTAAAATTACAGAAAAATAAACAAACTCATAGTAAAGTCCAGAAATATGAATTTTTCCTAGAAACTAATGAAAATATACTAAAAACCAATTAAAACATACTAAAAACTACATGAAATTAACCCCAAAAAGCGTATAAAATATCCGCTCATCACACACCAAACTTAGAAGATTTGCTCGTCCTCGAGCAAACGAAGAAAGAAGAGAGTAGAAGAAGAATAAATAGAGGAGATGGAGGTGGGTTGGTGTTTCGGCCAAGGGGGAGAAGTAGTGTTTATTGTGTGTGAAAATGAAGGAGTGAATATGGGTTTATATAGGGGCGGAGAGAGGGTAAGGGTTCGGCCATATAGGGTGGGTTTGGAAGGGAAAGTGTTTGAATTTGGATGGTGAGGTAGGTAGGGTTTATGATGGATGGATGTGGATTGGTGAAGGGTTTATGGAGAAGAGGGTAGGATTTGATAGGTGAGGGGTTTTTGGGGAAGAGGTATTGAGATGATTGGTGAAGGGTATTTGGGGAAGAGTATTATGAAAAGGTGTGAAGAAGAGAGAGAGTGAGTTGAGGTTGGTGGGGATCCTGTGGGGTCCACAGATCCTGAGGTGTCAAGAATTTCTCATGCCTGCACCAATTAGGCGTGCAAAATGCCCTCTGCTGCCTATTTCTGGCGTTTAACGCTTGCTTCTTACGCTTTTCTGGCGTTAAACACTAGTCTGGTGCCTATTTCTGGCGTTAAACGCCCAGAATGATGCCAGACTAGGCGTTTAATGCCCATTCTGCTGCCCTTACTAGCGTTTAAATGCCAGTAAGTTTCTCCTCCAGGGTGTTCTATTTTGAATACTGTTTTTCATTCTATTTTTGCTTTTCCAGTTGTTTTTGTGACTTCACATGATCATCAACCGACAGAAAACATAAAATAACAATAGAAAATAGAAATTTAACATAGATAAGTAAAAATTGGGTTGCCTCCCAACAAGCGCTTCTTTAATGTCAATAGCTTGATAGTGGGCTCTTATGGAGCCTCACAGATACTCAGAGTATGGCCTCCTAACACCAAACTTAGAGTTTGAATGTGGGGGCTCTGTCTGCATTGAGATAAGCTTTTCATGCTTCTTCTCCATGATTACAGAGGGAGATCCTTGAGCTTTAAACACAAGGGAGTCCTCATTCACTTGAAGGATCAATTCTCCTCTGTCAACATCATTCACAGCTTTTGCTGTGGCTAGGAAGGGTCTGCCAAGGATGATGGATTCATCCATACACTTCCTAGTCTCTAGAATTATGAAATCAACAGGGATGTAATGGTCTTCAACCTTTACCAAGACATCCTCTACAAGTCCATAAGCTTGTTTTCTTGAATTGTCTGCCATCTCTAATGAGATTCTTGCAGCTTGAACCTAAAAAATTCCTAGTTTCTCCATTACAAAGAGAGGAATGAGGTTTATGCTTGACCCTAGGTGACATAGAGCCTTGTCAAAGGTCATGGTGCCTATGGTACAAAGTATTGAGAACTTTCCAGGATCTTGTCTCTTCATAGGTAATCTTTGCCTAGTCAAGTCATCCAGTTCTTTGATGAGCAATGGGGGTTCATCCTCCCGAGTCTCATTACCAAATAACTTGGCATTTAGCTTCATGATTGCTCCAAGGTACTTAGCAACTTATTCTTCGGTAACATCTTCATCCTCTTCAGAGGAAGAATACTCATCAGAGCTCATGAATGGTAGAAGTAGATTCAATGGAATCTCTATGGTCTCAATGTGAGCCTCAGATTCCCATGGTTTCTTATTAGGGAACTCCATGGAGGCCAATGGACGTCCATTGAGGTCTTCCTCAGTGGAGATCACTGCCTCTTCCTCTTCTCTAGGTTCGGTCGTATGGGTTATGGTGATGGCCTTGCATTCTCCTTTTGGATTCTCTTCTATATTTCATGGAAGAGTACTAGGAGGGAGTTCAGTAACTTTCTTACTCAGCTGACCCACTTGTGCCTCCAAATTTCTAATGGAGGACCTTGTTTCAATCATGAAACTTTGAGTGGTTTTAATTAGATCAGAGACTATGGTTGCTAAGTCAGAATGGCTCTTAGAATTCTCTGTCTGTTGCTGAGAAGATGATGGAAAAGGCTTGCTATTGCTAAACCTATTTCTTCCACCATTATTGTTGTTGAAGCCTTGTTGAGGCCTCTGCTGATCCTTCCATGACAGGTTTGGATGATTTTTCCATGAAGGATTATAGGTGTTTCCATAGGATTCTCCCATGTAATTCACCTCTTCCATTGCTGGGTTCTCAGGATCATAAGCTTCTTCTTCAGATGAAGCTTCTTTGGTACTGCCTGTTGTTGCTTGCATTCCAAACAGACTTTGAGAAATCATATTGACTTGTTGAGTCAATATTTTATTCTGAGCCAATATGGCATTTAGAGTATCAATCTCAAGAACTCCTTTCTTCTGATTTGTCCCATTATTCACAGGATTCCTTTCAGAAGTGTACATAAATTGGTTATTTGCAACCATTTTAATGAGTTCCTGAGCTTCTACAAGCGTCTTCTTCAGATGAAGAGATCCTCCAGCAGAGCTGTCCAATAACATCTTAGACAGTTCAGATAGACCATCATAGAATATACCTATGATGCTCCATTCTGAAAGCATGTCAGAAAGACACCTTCAGATCAATTGCTTGTATCTTTCCTAGGCTTCATAGAGGGATTCACCTTCCTTCTGTCTGAAGGTTTAGACTTCCACTCTAAGCTTGCTCAATTTTTGAGGTGGAAAGAACTTTGCCAAGAAGGCATTGACTAGCTTTTCCCAAGAGTTCAGGCTTTCTTTAGGTTGTGAATCCAACCATGTTCTAGCTCTGTCTCTTACAGCAAAGGGAAAAAGCATAAGCTTGTAGACCTCGGGATCAACCCCATTGGTCTTGACAGTGTCATAGATTTGCAAGAATTCAGCTAAGAACTGATGAGGATCTTCCAATGGAAGTCCATGAAACTTGCAATTCGATTGCATCAGAGAAACTAATTGAGGCTTAAGCTCAAAGTTGTTTGCTCCAATGGCAGGGATTGAGATGCTTCTCCCATATAAGTCGGGAGTAGGTGCAGTAAAGTCACCAAGCACCTTCCTTGCATTGTTGGCATTGTTGTTATTTTTGGCTGCCATGGCTTCTTCTTGTTTGAAAACTTCTGTTAGGTCCTCTATAGAGAGTTGTACTTTAGCTTCCCTTAGCTTTCTCTTCAAGGTCCTTTCAGGTTCAGGATCAGCTTCAACAAGAATGCCCTTGTCCTTACTCCTGCTCATATGAAAAGAGAGAAGAAGAAAATATGGAATCCTCTATGTCACAGTATAGAGATTCCTTGAGGTGTCAGAGGAAAAGAAGAATAGAAGGAGGAGGTAGAGAAGAGAGAATTCGAACTTATCAAGGGAGATAGAGTTCGAATTGCATATTGAGGAGGAGTGTTAGTCCTTAAATAGAAGGGTGTGAGAAGTGGGAAAGAATTTTTGAAATTAAAGTAAAAGATTTTGAAATAATTAAAAGAAATTTTGAAAATTTGGTAATTGATTTTCGAAAACTAAGATTGGGAAAGAAATTAAGTGATTTTTGGAAAAGATTTTGAAATTAGAAATCAAAAAGATATGATTGAAACTTAATTTTGAAAAATATTTGATTGAAAAGATATGATTGAGAAGATATGATTGAGAATCAAATTTAAAAGAAGAAAGTTTTTTAAAATTAAAGTTGATTACTTGACCAACAAGAAATTAAAAGATATGATTCTAGAATTAATACTTTTGATCCTTTCTTAATAGGTAAGTAACAACTTGAAATTTTTTGAATTAAATCACTAATTGTAACAAGAATTTTCGAAAATAATAATAATTTTAAAAAATGGAAAGAAATTGATTTTGAAAAGATATGATTGAAAAGATAGGATTTGAAAAAGATTTGAATTAAAAACAAAATCTTCCCTCTAGTGTCCTTCTGGCGTTAAACGCCCAGAATGGCATCCATTCTGGCGTTTAACGCCCAAAATGCTACCTTTTTGGGCATTTAACGCCCAGCCAGGTACCCTGGTTGGCATTTAAACGCCAGTTTTCCTTCTTCACTGGGCATTTTGAACGCCCATCTTTTTCTGTGTAATTCCTCTGCTGAGTGTTCTGAATCTTCAATTCTCTCTGTTATTGACTTGAAAAGACTTGGAAAGACATAATTTTAAAATTTTTTTGAATTTTTTAATGATGAGAAATAATCAGAATGCAACTAAGATCAGATAGACAATGCATACAAGACACCAAATTTAAAAGTTTGTATATTAAGGGCTATAACAATTTGGAAATGCATGTAAGAAACAACAAAAGACACAAAATAAGCGAGATTAAAGATCAGAGCACTGAAATCATCAAGAACAACTTGAAGATTAATGAAGAACATAATACATATATTCGAAAAAATGCAAGAAGAATAATAGACATGCAATTGACACCAGACTTAAAAATTGACACTAGACTCAAACAAGAAACATAAAATATTTTTTATTTTTATGATTTTATAAATTTTTTTTTGTGATTTTTCGAAAATTGAGTGGAGAAGAAAATAAAGGGATTCAAAATTTTTTAATAAGAATTCCAGGAATTATTGCAATGTCAGTCTAAGACTCCGGTCCAGGAATTAGACATGCCATACTAGCCAGCCAAGCTTTCAGTGGAAGCATCGGTCCAAAACACAAGACATGGCCAATGGCCAGCCAAGCTTTAGCAAATCATTACTTTCAACAGCAAGATTGATAGAAATCATCAAGCTCTTGTGATGATAAGTTGAAACCTCGGTCCAAAAGATTAGACATGGCTTCACAGCCAGCCAGACTTCAACAAATCATCATGAAACTCTAGAATTCATTCTTAAAAACTCTAAAGAACAAAATAAAAGTTTTTTGTATTTTTTTAAATTTTTTTCGAAAATAAAAAGTAAAATTACCTGATCTAAGCAACAAGATGAACCGTCAGTTGTCCAAACTCGAACAATCCCCGGAAACAGTGCGAAAAACTTGGTGCACGAAATTGTGATCATCAACAATGGTGCCAAAGACTTGGAGCTCTCAAACGTAAATTACACTTTGTCACAATTCCGCACAACTAACCAGCAAGTGCACTGGGTCGTCCAAGTAATACCTTACGTGAGTAAGGGTCGATCCCACGGAGATTGTCGACTTGAAGCAAGCTATGGTCTTCTTGTAAATTTCAGTTAGGCAGATTCAAATGGTTATGGAGGATTGATAATTAAAAGATGAATAAAGCATATAATAAAGATAGAGATACTTATGTAATTCATTGGTAGGAATTTCAGATAAGCGTCTGAAGATGCTTTGTTCTTTCTGAACCTCTGCTTTCCTATTGCCTTATTCCAACCATTCATACTCCTTTCCATGGCAAGCTTTATGTTGGGCATCACCGTTGTCAATGGCCACTTCCCGTCCTCTCAGTGAAAATGTTCCAAATGCGCTGTCACCGCACGGCTAATCATCTGTCGGTTCTCGATCATGTTGGAATAGGATCCATTGATCCTTTTGCGTCTGTCACATGCCCAACAATCGCGAGTTTGAAGCTCGTCATAGTCATCCCTTTCCAGATCCTACTCGGAATACCACAGACAAGGTTTAGACTTTCCGGATCTCAAGAATGACCGCCAATAATTCTAGCCTATACCATGAAAGTTCCAATCTTAGATTAGAAACCCAAGAGATACGCATTCAAGCCATTCTAGTAGAACAGAGGTGGTTGTCAGGCACATGTTCATAGGTGAGAATGATGATGAGTGTCACGGATCATCACATTCATCAAGTTGAAGAACGAATGAATATCTTAGATAAGAAGTAGGCGTGAATTGAATAGAAGAACAATAGTAATTGTATTAATTCATGAAGAACAGCAGAGCTCCACACCTTAATCTATGGCATGTAGAAACTCCACCGTTGAAAATACATAAGTATAGGGTCTAGGGATGGCCGTGAGACCAGCCCCAAAACGTGAAAAGGTCTATGAAAGTATGATCAAGTGTATCAAAGTCTGAAAATACAATAGCAAAAGGTCCTTTTTATAGAAAACTAGTAGCCTAGGGTTTACAGAAATAGGTAATTAATGCAGAAATCTTCTTGCGGGCCAACTTGGTGTCTACTTGGGCTGAGCATTGAAGCTTTCACGTGTAGAGACTTTTCTTGGAGTTAAACGCCAGCTTTTGTGCCAGTTTGGGCGTTTAACTCCAGCTTTTATGCTAGTTCTGGCGTTTTGACGCCAGAATTTCTGTGCTGACTTGGAACGCCAGTTTGAGCCATCAAATCTTAGGAAAAGTATGGACTATTATATATTGCTGGAAAGCCCAGGATGTCTACTTTCCAAAGAAATTGAGAGCGCGTAAATTGGGCTTCTATAGCTCCAGAAAATCGACTTCGAGTGCAGGGAGGTCAGAATCCAACAGCATCTGCAGTCCTTTTTCAGCCTCTGAATCAGATTTTTGCTCAGGTCCCTCAATTTCAGCCAGAAAATACCTGAAATCCCAAAAAAATACACAAACTCATAGTAAAGTCCAGAATGTGATTTTTATTTAAAAACTAATAAAAATATAATAAAAACTAACTAAAATATACTAAAAATATACTAAAAACAATGCCAAAAAGCATATAAATTATCCGCTCATCAGCTACCAAACATGTTAGGCTGGCTTGATAACCGACATATGAGACTCATCGGCTATAGGATAGGCACACATCATCTAAATATGTCTAATTTGTTTGGGTTTGTCTAATTGTATTAGTTTGCCTAATTGAATATGTTACATGACTAAATGCTACTTCCTTTTCCTAAACCCACTTGTGTATTCCTTATTTGCATTGTTTGTGTTTGCTTATCTGAGAAGTCCCTCATGCTGGTGTCAGTTGACGTTGAGGGTTTGTTCTGGTTCCGTTTTCTGTTGAAGAGTTAGAAAAGGCTGAGAACTATTGTCTTAGACTTAGAATTCGCTTATGATGGTTGATAAGTTATGGATTAGAGAGAACTTAAGATGGACATAATGATATATGGAGAATTAAGATTGCTCAGTGAGTTCGTTTTGCATAATGCAGTATTTATTTGGTACTTTTACCATGTTGGAAACACACGGGTTAAAGGTCCTCATTCTGTATATATCTCTTGTTTTTCAGATGCAGATCCTGGTGCAAAGTAGTGAGCTGTGATTCATCTGAGAGATGGCGAAGATCATTTGACTTTGTTTATGTTTTTATTAGAATCTCTCCAAACTTATTTTAAAAAATTTATATGTATGTATTTATTTCTTTTGGCACTTGTCTATAGAGGCCTTGATGTATATTTTGGGAGAGATAGGAAAATACTGTTGTCAAACTGATTTTATTACTGTAACCGTAGCCGGCCTGAACTTCGCAGGTCGCAACTAGTGGCTATTTACTTATGCTTATATATATATATATATATATATATATATATATATATCTTGTCTTTATTATGTTCTTCCTTAATTATTTATCTTATATCGCTATCGAATGCACTTTATCTTTCTTTTATCGATACGAGAGTATTTCCGATTCATGTTTTTATTTTACTCTTTTTTCAGACTTCTTGTTTAATACTTCTTTTGAACTATATATATGTATTATAAATCCACCTTGAGAGTCGTATCACCTTATTATCATTGACTTATAACTCGAGCATAAGGATTTGAATATTAAGATGTTACAAATACCAATATGATGAAACAAGATTCAAATTTCTCTTCCATCAAGTCTAATTCTTTGCTTGGATGTCCAACAAGAAAGCTATAGTAGAAGCAGGGTTTGAACTTGCACCAGAAATCTACCACACAATCCAAAGTGAAATTAGAAAAAGAGGGTGGAGGATCTTCTGTGCTAGTCTAGGAGTTCTATGCTAACATTCCTAGGGAAGGTCAAGGAGAACCCACCTACATGAGTTTTGTAAGGGATAAACCTGTGGATTTTGGACCAAGTGCTATCTAAAGAGCCCTCAAGTTGAGAACTCATACTCCCTCCTCCTCTGAGACAACTTTTGGTATGAGACAAACCGCTAATCCTAGTATGATGAGATCATCAATGACATTTGTGTACTAGGTACTTCATGGATATGTGATCGTCATAGGAACCTAAATCAATTTAAGAGAGGTGATCTCATTCCGGCGGCCAGAGGATGGTGTGGATTTGTAAGGAGGTCAATTTGGCCCACCTCCAATGGCTCTAAAGTGACCCTAGAGAGAACCATTTTAGTTCGTTCTATTATGATTAAAGAGGTGGTGGAAGTAGAAGAGATCATACCTCCAAACATTCAAAGAATAGCAGAGAATGTGGAAAAAGACAATATGCTTGTATACGCAAGCCTCATCCATCGTCTATGCCAACAAGCAAGGGTGATTTTTGAGGATGATGATGACACCATGGTGCAAGTAACCAAACCAATTACCCCAAAAAAATGGAAAATGTGATGCTGAAACAAGTTCAGAGAAGACCACCAAGGAGGGTAGTTACACAAGTCCTACAAGCATTACAAGTTTCACCTCCATATCAAGAAGGACAACAAATTCCACCTTTTCAGCAAGAAGGAACAAGTCAATGCCATGTATCACCATAACAAGTTCATGATGGGAGTCAATTTGATTGGAGCCAAATCCAAAATGCTTTGCAAAGCATTTTTGATAAACAATTAAAACTCCAAGAATAACTTTAATTTTAAGAAAATCAATTCCAATACCAAAGGAACCAACAAACGTAAATCCAATAGTTTCTTGATTGGCAAAATCAACAACATATAGAGTTTAGGGAGTTAGGCATTTGAAAAAATACAGCCATGGAAAAAGATTGGAAGGTGAACAGAATGCTCAAACAAAGCTAGGCTACTTATGTGCAGGGATTCAAAAGGTGCAACCAACTTTACCACCAAACCTAAAAATAGCAAAGAAGCTTATTCATAATATGAGAGAGTTTCAAGTTATTCATGAAGAAAGGGTGTAGAAAAGTATGGAGGGGGGCAAGAATTTTGGGAGTTGAGGGCCTACACTCCCAATGATATAGAAGCACTAAATGTGTGGGAACCAAGGAACACTGATCCCAACAATGAAGAAGATGGTGATGATTGAAGTAGGTGGTCAAGTTCTTGTTATTGTGGAATGCCTTCTTGTTTTCAACTTCTTGCATGAGTATGTTTTTAATTCTAGTTGATGAATGTGTCTTATATTTCTAGTGTCTACATGAGTGTGCTTCTAATGGATGTATTTCTCTAATTCTAGTGCATGCAAGTGTGTGATTTTTCCTTGCTAATAAGAGAATATTAGGAAGTGCCTTTGTGAGTTGCATCATATGCTATTTCAACATAACTATTGTACTAAAATTTGCTAGTTAATGCGAATAATAATCATGATCATCAATGAGAAAAAAATAGAGGTTGAAGTAAAAAGAACTTAGCATGAGCATATAAGTATTGGAAGGTTAAAATAACTGTTTGTGCTCAACACATTTGAACCCTTTTGGTTGGGTATTTGTCTAGAGAAACATTATGAAATCCCTACTAATTGTCCAGAACCTTGAAGAAACAAAAGTCACAGATCAATAATTAAGTAAGAAAGGGGAAGGAAAGAGAAGCTGAAGGCTATGAGCTCCAAGGACTAATCTAAACCATTATTCGAGTGCTTGTGGTGTTTATGTATTAACTGGTAAAACATGAAAACAAAACACTTATAGTCAAGGCTAGGCTCAAAAGTGCAAAGCACTCCCTTAAGCTCAAGGCTCTGAGTATCAATGACTAAAAAGAAAAGAAAGAACAAATCAAAGGATTAAGAGACCCCTCTAATCATATGCTAGTGGTGCTTATGTACCAAGTGGTGAAAGTTGGAAACAAAGCACTTAGAGTCAATTCTAAACTCATGGTGCAAAGCACCCAATAAGCTAAGAAATAGAAGAGAAAGACAAGAAGCTTGCTTCGAGGTGGCAATGTTAGAAAGGAGTTCATCATGTGATTTGATATGGAATTTCTACAAAACTACCGGTAAGTGCACCGAGTGGTACCAAGTAATAAACTCACGGTGAGGGAGTATCGATCCCATGAGGATTAATAGATTAAGCAATCAATGGTTAATTAATTATTCTAGTTAGATGATTCATATTTAGATGATGAACAACTGAGAATTTAAACGACTTGAATAAGATGTAAATGAAAGAAATAAAATGACAAGAAAGTAAATGACGGGAATGTAAATTAATTGTAATTAAAATGCACAAATATTAAATTGACGTTAAATCGTAGGATCAATGGTGTGAGTTTGGATGAATTTGAGAAAAATTTCAATGGTGATTTAGTCCAAGTTTTGTTTTCTTTTCGTGGACAAAATTCTAAGGAAAAAATTTCTAATAAGGTGGGTAGGATGTAAAATCCAGTCAAGCAGTAATTAATTAAGTAATTAATTAAATAGGGGAAAAAATGGTTAGAAAACTTAGTAAATGAATTTTGACAATTTAAATATGATATTTGGACTCACTGAATTTTGACATAATTTTCTACGTAAAAATGAACACTGGAAATTTGACTGGTAGTACCAGCTGAGATCTGTTTGGTACTGCAGCTGAGAAAACTAATTATGAGTAAGGAAGGTTAAAAAGTTAAAAATTTATGATTTAGAAAGTAAAAATATCTAAAACACAAATTAAAACGATAATCTTAAAGGTTTTGGCCCAAAGTTGGGCCAGCAGTTAAATTGATTGAACCAGGCCCAAGTTGGGCCCAAGCCCAACATATAAATAGCCATGTTAAGGTCATTTTAGCATACACACAACCTCATTATTGAGAGTGTGTAGTTGCAAGAGAAGAGAGGGATTGAGAGAAACCCTAACTCCCTACCAACTTCAATCTACCATAACTTCCTCTCTGGTGCTCCGATTGAGGAGCCGTTTACGGCTACGCATCACTTTCTTCATCCTCTTCGATTTAATCTAGGAATTTTGGTCTTTTTTTCCTCTGCCCAGTTTCATTTTTCCCTCTAAATTTGTATTTAAGTTTGGGTTTTGAGAAAATTTTGTGATTTTGATTGTTTAGGTGTACTCTAGTATCAGCTATTGGTGAGTTTCATCAATCATTTCCATGGGTTAAGATAAAGAATCCTCAAACCCTTGTGATTTTATAAACCCTAGATTAATGTATATGTGAAATTGGTTATGTTAGTGTTGTTGGGTAAAATTTTCACATTTTGAGGACTTAAAATTGCTTGTGGAACTTTTGGTGTGAGCTTTGCAGTGGAGAATTCAAGTGTTGCGTGTGAACCACCATCACTAAAGGTACGATTTAACTTTCATTTAAGTACCATGTGGTATGATGAGAATTCCTAGGTTAGATGCCCCTAGAATTAAGCTTAAATGGTTTGATTGAATGTTTTAGTATGTATAGTGAATGTATGAATGGAATTGATATTCGATAATGATTATGCGTATACGAATTTGTATTCAATTGATAAATATTGGACCGGTGGCTGTGGAATTTGGGCCGGAGGCTAGAAAACTGTAAGAAAGGTAACTGGTATATGCATTGTGTGATGATATATGAGTTTGAATGGAAACTTGGTATGGAATGTGTGGAAATTAGAAGGATTGATGGTATAGTGAAAAATGAGATTTTGAGGTGTTGGATTGATGTATTTAAGTTGGAATATGTAAATGAAGTAGGTTTTGAATTTTGGTTGAGTGTGGATATATGGATTGAGTTGGTTTGAGGTCAATATGTTAAGTTAAAAATTGATTTGGCTTTTGAACTTTTAAAAAATTGATAAATCCTACTTTTTGGTAAAAACTGATTTTTGGCCAACTTCGACGGGCTGTAACTCGGCCATCGGAATTGGGTGAAAATTTGGTTTTTACAGTATATCAGCTTTTTACCATTTTTACATGTCATGCATATGCGAGCACTATTATCTGTATGCGGGACTCGGCTTTGCCTGCACCCATGCGTACGCGAGACATGGATGCGTATGTGCCTTTGGCAAAAAAATGCTTATGTATACACGGACATCATGGTACATATGCAAGCGTTCCCCATGATGCGTGAGCATCTTATACCCTTTTTCTGGGCATTTCCTAGTTATTTTTAGTTAGATTTTTTTTAGTTTTACTTGATTTTAGTGAAAAAATTCCCTTTGGATGCTACTTTGAGTTGTTTTGGTGTTTTTATAATTTTAGGTGAATTTTGAAGCAATTTGGTGGAGTTTGGAGCAAAAAGGAAGAAAGCATGTAGCACCTTCCCTTGGCGCTAAACGCCCAACTGGCGTTTAGCACCTACAAGGGATTACAGCCAGTGATGAAGGGAAAATCGATTCTACACAAACTAACCGGCAAGTGTACCGGGTCGCATCATGTTGTAAAACTCACGAAAGTGAGTCAATCCCACAGGGATTGATGGATCAAGCAACTTTAGTATGGTGATGAATTTAGTTAAGCGAATGTTGATGAATTGGGTGAAATTTGATCAAACAGAATGTAAATTGCACGAATCGTAAATGGCTGAAAGTAAATTAACTAAAACTTAAATTGCTGAATCTTAAAGTGCAAGAAATTTAAAAAAGCTGAAACTTAAATTGCAAGAAACGTAAATTGCTGGATCTTAGAGTGCAAGAAATTTAAAATTTCAGAATCTAAATTGCAAGGAAACATAAATTGCATGAATTATAAAGGAAATTGGGTGCAGGGATTCAAACAGCAAGGCAAATCAAATGAAAATTTAAATCAAAGAAGTTTATAATGAAGAAAATCAGAGAAAATGATTCATCAGGGATTGGAGATACTGTAATCCTTCATGAACCAATTGGATCTCAACTCCTTTCTCAATCATATGGTAGATCTATGGCAGATTGAAATTGATTGGATCCCAATTCCTTGGCAATCCAATCTCTCTAATCACAATCAATCTTGCCAATTCCTTGATCTAATTGTCATGAGAAGAGATTAAGTGCAAATCTCTCATCCATAAGCCACACTAACTCTCAAGATCTCAATTCCTCCTGAATGGTGTTGATCAAGAGAATAGTGAAGGATAGAGATCCAATTCTAATGCAAGTGATTCCCCTTCCGAGGCTCACACAAGCATTCAATTGAATTCAACCCCCTTCCTGAGTGAAGAATTCAAAATCAAAATAGAAGATATCCAATAGCTACAAAAATGAAATGAGAAGAAGAATTTTATTGATTCATTGGAATTACAATAAAGCTCCTCTCCCTAATGAATTTGGGGGTTTAGTTCATCATTGCTCAAGTAAAACGAGAAAATAAAAAGTTGGATCGAGAAAATGCAGAAGAAAATACACAAAGGAAATGCAAAAGTCCCAGATCTGTAACTAACTACACAACTTCAATTCCCTACTCACTCGCTCCTCTCTAAATCAAAATTTCCTTCTATTTATACACTTTGCAAATTGGTCTTCAAGTCCTTGGATTGGGTGGTGTGCGAAATCGTGATCATTCCATTCCTTGGTAATGGCGCTAAAAACTTAATACGCACGTTCATGATCTTATATCTGTTTCACAACTTCGTACAACTAACCAGCAAGTGCACTGGGTCGTCCAAGTAATAAACCTTACGTGAGTAAAGGTCGATCCCACGAAGATTGTCGGCTTGAAGCAAGCTATGGTCACCTTGTAAATCTCAGTCAGGAGGATTCAAATGTATTAAGAGATTATAGAGGACGAAAATTAAAATAGGATAGGGATACTTATGTAAAACATTGGTGAGAATTTCAGATAAGCGTATAGAGATGCTTTCGTTCCTCTGATCTCTGCTTTCCTGCTGTCTTCATCCAACCAATCCTACTCCTTTCCATGGCAACCTTTATGTAGGGCATCATCGTTGTCAATGGCTACATCCCATCCTCCTGTGAAAATGGTCCAATGCGCTGTCTCTGCATGGCTAATCATCTGTCAGTTCTCGATCATATTGGAATAGGATTTACTATCCTTTTGCGTCTGTCACTACGCCCAGCACTCGCGAGTTTGAAGCTCGTCACAGCCATCCCTTCCCAGACCCTACTCAGAATACCACAGACAAGGTTTAGGCTTTCCAGATCTCAGGAATGGCCATCCATGGGTTCTAACTTATACCACGAAGACGCTAATAACTCGGACTCGGTCCCCTGTATTAGATATCCAAGAGATATCCATTCAATCGAAGGTAGAACGGAAGTGGTTGTCAGGCACGTGTTCATAGGGGAATGATGATGACTTTGTCACGATCATCACATTCATGTTGAAGTGCGAATGAATATCTTAGAAGCGGAATAAGTTGAATTGAATAGAAAAACAATAGTACTTTGCATTAATCCTTGAGGAACAGCAGAGCTCCAGACCATAATCTATGGTGTGTAGAAACTCTACCGTTGAAAAATACATAAGTGAAAGGTTCAGGCATGGCCGAATGGCCAGCCCCCAAAACGTGATCAAAGGATCAAAAGATAATCCAAAGATGTAAATACAATAGTAAAAAGTCCTATTTATACTAGACTAGCTACTAGGGTTTACAGAAGTAAGTAATTGATGTAGAAATCCACTTCCGGGGCCCACTTGGTGTGTGCTTGGGCTAAGCTTGAAGTTTACACGTGGAGAGGTCATTCTTGGAGTTGAACGCCAGTTTGTAACGTGTTTCTGGCGTTGAACTCCACTTTGCAACTTGTTGCTGGCGCTGAACGCCAGACTGCAGCATGGAACTGGCGTTGAACACCTGTTTACGTCGTCAATCCTTATTCAAAGTATGGACTATTATATATTGCTAGAAATCCCTGGATGTCTACTTTCCAACGCAATTGGAAGCGCGCCATTTGGAGTTCTGTAGCTCCAGAAAATGCACTTTCAGTGCAGGGAGGTCAAAATCCAATAGCATCTGCAGTCCTTCTTCAACCTCTGAATATGATTTTTGCTCAGGTCCCTCAATTTCAGCCAGAAAATACCTGAAATCATAGAAAAACACACAAACTCATAGTAAACTCAAAAAATGTGATTTTTTAATTAAAAACTAATAAAAATATACTAAAAACTAACTAAATCATACTGAAAACTATGTAAAAACAATGCCAAAAGCGTATAAATTATCCGCTCATCACAACACCAAACTTAAATTGTTGCTTGTCCCCAAGAAACTAAAAATCAAATAAGATAAAAAGAAGAGAATATACTATAAATTCCAAAATATCAATGAAACATATCTCCAATCAGATGAGCGGGACTTCTAGCTTTTTGCCTCTTGAATAGTTTTGGCATCTCACTTTATCCATTGAAGTTCAGAATGATTGGCATCTATAGGAACTTAGAATTCAGATAGTGTTATTGATTCTCCTAGTTCAGTATGTTGATTCTTGAACACAGCTACTTTATGAGTCTTGGCCGTGGCTCTAAGCACTTTATTTTCCAGTATTACCACCGGATACATAAATGCCACAGACACATAGCTGGGTGAACCTTTTCAGATTGTGACTCAGCTTTGCTAAAGTCCCCAATTAGAGGTGTCCAGGGTTCTTAAGCACACTCTTTTTTTGCTTTGGACCTTGACTTTAACCGCTCAGTCTCAAGTTTTTACTTGACACCTTCACGCCACAAGCACATGGTTAGGGACAGCTTGGTTTAGCCGCTTAAGCCAGGATTTTATTCCTTTAGGCCCTCCTATCCACTGATGCTCAAAGCCTTGGATCCTTTTTATTACCCTTGCCTTTTGGTTTTAAGGGTTACTGGCTTTTTGCTCTTGCCTCTTAGTTTTAAGAGCTTTTGGTTTTTTCTGTTTGCTTTTTCTTTTTCTTTTCTCTCTTTTTTTTTGAATTTTTTTCGCCATTTTTTTCTGCAAGCTTTTGTATTCACTGCTTTTTCTTGCTTCAAGAATCAATTTTATGATTTTTCAGATTATCAAATAACATTTCTCCTTTTTCCTTATTCTTCAAGAGCCAACATATTTAACATTCATGAACAACAACTTCAAAAGACATATGCACTGTTCAAGCATTCATTCAGAAAACAAAAAGTATTGTCACCACATCAAAATAATTAAACTAGTTTCAAGGATGAATTCGAAATCATGTACTTCTTGTTCTTTTGTTTTTAAAACATTTTTCATTTAAGAGAGGTGATGGATTCATATTCACTACTTTAAGGCATAGACACTTAGATACTAATGATCATGAAGACAAAAACATAAACAAACATAAAGCATAAAAATTGAAAAACAGGAAAATAAATAAACAAGGAGATTAAGGAATGAATCCACCTTAGTGAGGGTCGCGTTTTCCTCTTCTTGAAGAACCAATGGTGCTTTTGAGCTCCTCTATGTCTCTTCCTTGTCTTTCTTGCTCTCCCTCATAGCTCTTTGATCTTCTCTAATTTCATGGAGGATGATGGAGTGCTCTTGATGTTCCACCCTTAATTGTCCCATGTTGGAACTTAATTCACCTAGGGAAGTGTTGATTTGTTCCCAATAGTTTTGGGGAGGAAAGTGCATCCCTGATGAGCGGATAATTTATACGCTTTTTGGCATTGTTTTTACATAGTTTTCAGTATGATTTAGTTAGTTTTTAGTATATTTTTATTAGTTTTTAATTAAAATTCACATTTCTGGACTTTACTATGAGTTTGTGTGTTTTTCTGTGATTTCAGGTATTTTCTGGCTGAAATTGAGGGACCTGAGCAAAAATCAGATTCAGAGGTTGAAGAAGGACTGCAGATGCTGTTGGATTCTGACCTCCTTGCACTCAAAGTGGATTTTCTGGAGCTACAGAACTTCAAATGGCGCGCTTTTAATTGTGTTGGAAAGTAGACATCCAGGGCTTTCCAGAAATATATAATAGTCCATACTTTGCCTCAGTTTAGACGACTCAAACTGGCGTTGAACGCCAGTTCCATGTTGTAGTCTGGCGTTCAGCGCCAGAAACAAGTTGCAAAGTGGAGTTCAACGCCAGAAACACGTTACAAACTGGCGTTCAACTCCAAGAATGACCTCTCCACGTGTAAGCTTCAAGCTCAGCCCAAGCACACACCAAGTGGGTGATGTAGCGGAAAACGATCCGACACAAAACTCACCGGCAAGTGCACCGGGTCGCATCAAGTAATAATAACTCACGGGAGTGAGGTCGATCCCATAGGGATTGAAGGATTGAGCACTTTTAGTTTAGTGGTTGATTTAGTCAAGCGAATCAAGATTTGGTTGAGAGATTTGTGATTTGCAGAATTTAAATTGCATAGAAAGTAAAGGGAATGGGTAAATTGCATGAAATTAAAGAGAACAGGAATTAAAGTGCTGAATATTAAAGAACAAGAAATTAAATGGCAGAAACTTAGAACGCAAAAAATGTAAATTGCAGAATCTTAAAGTGCAAGAAATGTAAATGGCTTGAATTGTAAAGGGAATTGGGAATTGGATTTGCAGAAATTAAACAAGGAAAAGTAAAATTCAACAAACAGAGGAGTAGAGGATAACTTGGATTGAACCGGATCTAAAAACAGACTTGTAAATGAGCATGAAAAACATCAAACAGAGGATGTAAAATTGGAATTTAGATCTCAGGACCCAAGAGACTAGATAACCAAGTCTAGATCTGAATGCCTTCCTAGATCCAACAAGAACAATTGCAAAGGAAACGAAGAAAATAGATGAAGAAGCAATTAACCGAAACTGAGATTTAATTAAGCAGAGAATTAAACAAGATCCCAAGGTGAGATTGAAACAGAAGTTCTTCAATTCTCCACCCAAGATCCGAAGCAAGAAAATTAAAGAGTGCTGGGCAAGAACAAGGAAGAAGAGAGATCAATTCTCCTCCCCAATTCTTTTGAATTAAAACAACAATGCTAGAATGTAAAATGAGCTCTGCGCTAAGTGCCTAATCAAACCGAAAAGAAAGCTCTCTACGGCAAGTATTGAAAATTCTAAAAAGGAAGCTCTGTGAAAAACTTAAATCCTATGCTATTTATACACTTTCTTCAAATGGTCTTCAAGCCTTCAATTGGGCCTTTGCTCTTGATGGAATTGGGTTGATAGAGGCCTTGGTTGATTGCTCTTGGAATTTGGAGAAGAACCGAATTGAACCGGGTTTGGAATCATGAAAGCTTGAGTAAAAGTTTGAGTAAAAGTTTGAGGCAAACTTTTACTCCAACTTTTCACATCAGCCACCCTCTTTTGCTGATATCAACGTTGGGGCAAAAGTTTGGGGTCAAACTTTTGCTCCAACGTTGGCCTCCCCTTGCACACTCATGGCGCCAACGTTAGCCAAAAAGTTAGAGGCTAACGTTGGCGCAAACTTTTGCTCTCCAGGGTGTGTTGTTCATGCGCCAACGTTTGCCAAAAAGTTAGGGGCTAACGTTGGCGCAAACTTTTGCTCTCCAGGGTGTTGATTTGTGATGCCAAAAGTTTGCCAAAAAGTTTGAGGCTAACTTTTGCTCCAGCTTTTTGCCCAAAAGTTTGCACAAAAGTTTGAGGCAAACTTTCGCTCCAGCTTTTTGCTCCCAGGTTCATTTTCACTTATTCCAAAAGTTTGAGCTAAAGTTTGAGGCAAACTTTTGCTCAAACTTTTTGTCCTCTCTTCCTCCTAGCCATTCCTTCTTGCTTCAACCTTTCTCCAAGCTTTCTTCACCTATCATTAATCAACCAAACACATCAAAGCTATGCTCAAAATCATGAGATATTCATTCTTTCATAATATGTGACAATTATAGCATAAAACCTCATGAAATTGCATTAATTCATACATGGTTAATTAAATCAAAGGAAACATGAAAATCTACCCAATTGGCTTGCTTATGGCTCAAGAAAGTGCATAAATCAATTGAAAACAAAAGAAAAAGGCTAGTGAAACTAGGCTAAGATGACTTGTCATCAGTGGGCCCCAGAAGTAGATTTCTGCATCATTTACTCATTTCTGTAAACCCTAGTAACTAGTTTAGTATAAATAGGACTTTTTACTATTGTATTTACATCTTTGGATTATCTTTTGATCCTTTGATCACGTTTTGGGGGCTGGCCATTCGGCCATGCCTGAACCTTTCACTTATGTATTTTTCAACGGTAGAGTTTCTACACACCATAGATTAAGGTGTGGAACTCTGCTGTTCCTCAAGGATTAATGCAAAGTACTACTGTTTTTCTATTCAATTCAACTTATTCCGCTTCTAAGATATTCATTCGCACTTCAACATGAATGTGATGATCGTGAAAAAGTCATCATCATTCCCCTATGAACGCGTGCCTGACAACCACTTCCGTTCTACCTTCGATTGAATGGATATCTCTTGGATATCTAATACAGGGGACCGAGTCCGAGTTATTAGCGTCTTTGTGGTATAAGTTAGAACCCATGGATGGCCATTCCTGAGATCTGGAAAGTCTAAACTTTGTCTGTGGTATTCCGAGTAGGATCTGGGAAGGGATGGCTGTGACGAGCTTCAAACTCGCGAGTGCTGGGCGTAGTGACAGACGCAGAAGGATAGTAAATCCTATTCCAGTATGATCGAGAACCGACAGATGATTAGCCATGCAGTGACAGCGCATTGGACCATTTTCACAAGAGGATGGGATGTAGCCATTGACAACGGTGATGCCCTACATAAAGCTTGCCATGGAAAGGAGTAGGATTGATTGGATGAAGACAGCAGGAAAGCAGAGATCAAAGGAACGAAAGCATCTCTATACACTTATCTGAAATTCTAACCAATGTTTTACATAAGTATCCCTATCCTATTTTAATTTTCATCCACTATAATCTCTTAATACATTTGAATCCGCCTGACTGAGATTTACAAGGTGTCCATAGCTTGCTTCAAGCCGACAATCTCCGTGGGATCGACCCTTACTCACGTAAGGTTTATTACTTGGACGACCCAGTGCACTTGCTGGTTAGTCGTACGAAGTTGTGAAACAGATATAAGATCATGAACGTGCGTATTAAGTTTTTAGTGCCGTTACCAAGGAATGGAATGATCACGATTTCGCACACCAAGTTTTTGGCGCCGTTGCCGGGGATTGTTCGAGTTTGGACAACTGACGGTTCATCTTGTTGCTCAGATTAGGTAACTTTATTTTAATTTTAACCTTTTTGTTTTTATTATTCTTATTTTCGAAAAAAATCAAAAAATTTTTCTTTTTTTTTGTTTTTCCCAATTAATTTTCGAAAAATACAAAAAAATTTACAAATTCATAAAATCAAAAATATTTTTGTGTTTCTTGTTTGAGTCTAGAGTCAATTTCTTTCAAGTTTGGTGTCTTGCATGTGTTTCTTTTTCTCAAGAATTTTCGAAAATTCATCATATGTTCTTCATGATCATCAAGTTGTTCTTGGCCAGTCATCTTGTTTGATCTTCAGATTTTCTTGTTTTGTGTCTTTTCTTGTTTTTCATATGCATTTTTAACTTGTTAGTGTCTAATTATTGAAAATTTCTAAGTTTGGTGTCTTGCATGTTTTTCTTTTCTTAAAAGTTTTCAAAAATAAAGTCTTGATGTTCATCTTGATCTTCAAAGTGTTCTTGGTGTTCATCTTGACATTCATAGTGTTCTTGCATGCATTGTGTGTTTTCATTCATAATTTTTATGTTATGAGTCTTTTTCATGTTTTTCTCTTTCTTCATTAAAAATTCAAAAATAAAAAAATATCTTTTCCTTATTTTACTCAAAATTTTCGAAAATATGATTTGATTTAGTCAAAAAGTTTTTAAATTTAATTGTTCCTTATGAATCAAATCAAATTTTCAATTTAAAAATCCTATCTTTTCAAAATCTTTTTCAAAAATCAAATCTTTTTCATTTTTCCTTCATATTTTCGAAAACTTTTTAAATTTGATTTTCAAAATATTTCTCTTATTTTATTTCTTAATTTTCGAAAATTTTATTAGCATTTAATGTGATTGATTGAAAAATTTCAAGTTGTTACTTGCTTATTAAGAAAGATTCAATCTTTAAACTCTAGAATCATATCTTTTTAGTTTCTTGTTAGTCAAGTAATCAACTTTAGTTTTCAAAATCAAATCTTTTTAATTTTCTTTTCAAATTTTTTTAAATTAAAAATTCAATCATATCTTTTTCAAATTCAATTTCAAAATCTTTTCTAACTTCTTATCTTTTTAAAATTGATTTTCAAATCTATCTTTTTGTTTCAATCATATCTTTTTAAATTTCAATCATATCTTTTTCAAAAACAAATTTCAAAACTTTTTCAATCAATCTTATCTTTTTGTTTCAATCATATCTTTTTCAAAACTACCTAACTAATCCTCTCTCTCTTATTTTCGAAAATTCCCTCTCTCCTTTTTCAAAATTCTTTTTTAATTAACTAATTGTTTTAATTTTAATTTAATTTCAACTTTAATTTTTGGAATCTAACTTTCAATTTTAATTTTTATTTTAATTAAATTTCGAATTTCTCTCTCTCATCTCCTTCTATTTATTTATTCATCTACTAACACTTCTCTCCCATCCAAAAATTCGAACACCACCCCCCTCTCTGTGTTCGAGTTTTTCCTCTTATCTTCTTTACATTACATTTTTTTCTTCTTCTACTCACACAAAGGAATCTCTATACTGTGACATAGAGGATTCCATATTTTCTTTGTTATTCCCTTCTTTGTCATATGAGCAGGAGCAAGGACAAGAACATCCTTGTTGAAGCAGATCCTGAACCTGAAAGGACTCTGAAAAGGAAACTAAGAGAAGTTAAAATACAATAATCCAGAGACAACCTTACAGGAATTTTCGAACAGGAAGAGGAGATGGCAGCCGAAAATAATAATAATACAAGGAGGATGCATGGTGACTTTACTGCACCTAATTACAATTTACATGGAAGAAGCATCTCCATTCCTGCCATTGGAGCAAACAATTTTGAGCTGAAACCTCAATTAGTTTCTCTGATGCAGCAGAACTGCAAGTTCTATGGACTTCCATCTGAAGATCCTTTTCAGTTCTTAACTGAATTCTTGCAGATCTATGATACTGTTAAGACCAATGGGGTTGATCCCGAGGTCTACAGGCTTATGCTTTTCCCGTTTGCTGTAAGAGACAGAGCTAGAGTATGGTTGGACTCTCAACCTAAGGATAGCCTGAACTCTTGGGATAAGCTGGTCACGACTTTCTTAGCCAAGTTCTTCTCTCCTCAAAAGCTTAGTAAGCTTAGAGTGGATGTTCAAACCTTCAGACAGAAAGAAGGAGAATCCCTCTATGAAGCTTGGGAGAGGTACAAGCAACTGACCAAAAAGTGTCCTTCTGACATGCTTTCAGAATGGACCATTCTGGATATATTCTATGATGGTCTGTCTGAACTATCAAAGATGTCACTGGACCATTCTGCAGGTGGATCCATTCACCTAAAGAAAACGCCTGCAGAAGCTCAAGAACTCATTGACATGGTTGCTAATAACCAGTTCATGTACACTTCTGAAAGGAATCCTGTGAATAATGGGACGCCTATGAAGAAGGGAGTTCTTGAAATTGATACTCTGAATGCCATATTGGCTCAGAACAAAATATTGACTCAACAAGTCAATATGATCTCTCAGAGTCTGAATGGATTGAAGGAATCATCCAACAGTACTAAAGAGGCATCTTCTGAAGAAGAAGCTTATGATCCTGAGAACCCTGCAATAGCAAAGGTAAATTATATGGGTGAACCTTATGGAAACACCTATAACCCCTCATGGAGAAATCACCCAAATTTCTCATGGAAGGATTGATAAACCCATATTTTATGATATATTTTGTGCTTAGTTTGAGTGATTTATTCAATACTTCACCCACTTATTCATGTTAATTGCATGGTTTTACTTTCCCTTCCTCATTATGTGATGTATGTGAAAAACATGTTTCCTATGCTTTTAAATTAATTATTTTAATCACCTTTAATTCCATTCGATGCCGTGATTAGTGTGTTGAGTAGTTTCAGATCTTCTAAGGCAGGAATGACTCAAAAGATGGAAAGGAAACATACAAAAATGGAAGGAAAGTACAAAACGGAGTCCTTGAAGAAACTGGCATCCACGCGATCGCATGGACGACGCGATCGCGTGCCAAGCGCGAATCAACAGCGACGCGGCCGCATGACTGACGCGGTCGCATGACTGACGTGACCGCGTGGCAAGGAAAAGCTCCGAATGACGCGACCGCGTGACCCACGCGGACGCGTGGCAGAGGCCACGCACCAGAAATTGCAGAAAACGCTCATTCCGAATTCTGAAGCCCTTTTTGGCCCAAATCCAAGTCCAGAAGGCATAGACCAGAGGTTATGAAGTGAGGGAATGCATCCATTCAGGGGGGCTCGCCAATTTTTACTTTCCATGATTTAGATTTAGTTTAGAGAGAGATTCTCTCTCTCTTTAGGATTAGGATTTTTATTCACTTTCAGGATTATCTCTTTTGATCAGGTTCAATATTCCTTTTATTTACCTTTGCAAGCTACTTTATGAATCCTTTCATGTCACAGATTATTCTTTTATTAATGTTATTTGAGGTATTTCAGTTTAATATTGATTACTCCTATTCATGCTATTGTTATTTTTACTCTGAAGACATTTTTATTCCAAGTAGATTTATTTTTCTCCTTTTGGTCTTGGTTAAGAAATCAGTAACTCAGGAGCTATCCAATTCAACAGCATAATTGATAGTTGTTATCTTTGTTAATTGCATTGAACTTCCATAATCCCAATCTTCTCTTAGGAAATAAATAGGATTCGAAGATCAAACCAATTAATCCCTTGACCTTCCTTTATCTTAGTAAAGGTTAACAAAGTGGAATTAAGATTCAACCATCATCATCATTGATGATAGCTAGGATAGGACCTCTAATTTCTCATACCTTACCAAGAGTTGCTTTACATTATTTATCTATTTTCAATTGCTATTTAATTTACTTGTCATTAAATTACTCGTTCCTCATTCTTTAAACCCCAATTTTACAATCTCCATAACCAATAATAAGAACATACTTCCCTGCAGTTCCTTGAGAAGACGACCCGAGGTTTGAATACTCGGTTATCAATTTTAAAGGGGTTTGTTACTTGTGACAACCAAAACTTTTGTAAGAAAGGTTGATTGCTTGGTTTAGTAACTATACTTACAACGAGAGTTTACTATAACCTCTAAACCATCAATCTCCAGTTCTTCAAAATGGCGCCGTTGCCGGGGACTTGCTAACGTGTGCCTTATTATTGGTTATTGTAAATATTTTTCTTTTACTTGTTTATTTATTTTTGTTTTTCTTTTTTTTATTATTTTATTTGCTACCATGAATTCTCACCCCCCTCGCTTTGAGTTTGGTTCCAACTTTGTTGAAGGAAATAGAAGTTACAGTAGGAATATGCATCAAGGTCAGACCAATCAAGGATGGATGGAGGCAAGATGATCTAATCAACCCTTTAGGCAACAATACCCTCCAAGATATCACGGACAACGACCATTCTACATTGCATACCCAGCTGAAAGATATGGTGGACAACCTTGTAACTACCAACAAGCCCCACCCCGTGCCTATGGACCATCCTCTCAACATAACCTCGAACCACCACACTCATAAGTTTCTCTTCACCATTCACCACCGTATAATCCTTCCTTACCCCAGTTCCAATCTAATCACTCCCAAGCACCACCACTTTCCTATGTATCATGTCCAAATCCACCACCCCGAGAATCAGAGGTTCGCCTCAAGGCAACAGTAAATAAACTTCAAGCAACCATTCGACAACTGGAGCAAGCAGTAATTCAATTAGTTTCCAGATGCGCGAATATTCAAGGACCAACCACAGCCCCATGTGGACAATGTAATGAAGAGCGTAGCATGAAGGAAACACTAGAAACTCCAGTGGACAAGATAGAGAATGAATTTGTACTCGAACAAGTAGAAGAAGCTGTCATTGTACAAGAAGAAGAGTTGGTTGAAAATCTATGAGACGCAGAACCTCCATGGGAATCCAGAGCTGAAGAGAAATCCGTCAAGGACATTATAGTTAATGCTAAGGAGGATAGCGCACAATCCCCAAGGCAAGTCGTTTATGAAGAATCAGACGGAATAATCCAAGAAGCAAATTCTCTTGATGATGATAGTCACAAGTCAAGTTCTCTTAGTAATGAACTTGCATCTGCAAGTGAGTTCTCTGAGATCGACGAATCTTCCCCAAATGAATACGAAGATGATGCAGAGGTAGATTTCTCTCAACCTCCAATCTATGACTCAAGTGATGAGGAAGACATAGAAGACTTTGACCAGGGTGATGATGCATTTGAAGATCCTTGCAAGGAAGTGGAGGAATTCACATAAGATTATCAGGGAGCAGAACTTACAGAACCACTGGAAACACCTATCCCAAGGCCATTACCACCTAATACAAGCTTCAAGTGGGTACAATCCTTAACCTCTAACTTTACTTTTTCACTTGAATACGGTTTGCTTGAAACAGATGGCCAGCTTAGAGCTCTCTGTGGCTTTAAGAATAAGAGGGAAATGGCTCGTGCTCAGAGCTGGTGCACAAGGTTCAATAAGGTTCCACGCTTCAACTCGAAGTGCACGGATTGGCATCAAAATCAATCAAATGGATCACGGAAAATGTTTGGTTACCATGGTGAGAATCTACTTTCTAAACCGCCCGGATGGAAACATGTAGATCAAGACAGAGGCGGATTTAAAAACAAGGCTTGGGATCCTGGAATCTATTCTGACATTCGTCACCCCGGGAGCCTGAAAATCTGTTTGAAGCTGCTCAGAAGCTTTACATGCCTAGTTTGGGACCCCGGAGGCTATTGGCATTCCAAAAACTGGTGGAGATTTCTGGATGAATTTAAACACAAGCCACCATAACAGGAAGCTCTTCAAATGTCCAACTTAAGGACTTTAACTAAAAGTGCTAGGTGGGAGACAACCCACCATGGTATGATCGTTTCTCTTTAATTTTTATTTAGTTTTATTTGTTTTCAAGTTTTTTTTTGTTTTATTATATTGAACCTGGAATTTTGCATATTACTCATATTAGTCATTGCATTCTGCATTTTTCATGCAAAAAAAAGGGTGCACGACGCGACCGCATCACCCATGCGATCGCGTCAAATGGCGAACTACACTTCCCACGCGACCGCGTCATCCACGCGGCCGCGTGACCTGAAAATCGACGTAAGGATCCAACGTCCAGAAAGTTGGGCTGGAATCGTGCGGCCATTGTGCGTCTAGCACAAAATGGCCCACGCGATCGCATGCCCCATGCGATCGCGTCACTTACACACAATCAATCCCACGCGACCGCGTGAGCGACGCGACCGCATCGCATGGATTGCACGAACACCCCTAGGAGACAGAGAGTTGCACTGGAACGATGCTGGATTCGTGCGTTTAGCACAAATCCCAGTGACGCGATTGCATGCCTCATGCGATCGCGTCATTTACTCTTTTTGCCATCCACGCGATCGCGTCAACCACCTTTTTCGCACCAGCCATGCGACCGCGTGCCCCACGCGGCCGCGTGGATTCAAAAATATAACCCCCCAATCACGCGAAACCCCATTAGTCGCGACACCCCCCAACTCTTCTTCTCCCTCTCTTCTCTCCTAACCCTCAACCACCACCACCCAGCCACCACCGCGCCACCACCCTAATGCCGCCAACCACCCAGACGCTGCCGCCACCTACCCCCCTCCATCCTTCCCCCTTCTTTCTTACTCTTTCTTCTTTAGGATAGTTAGATATGCATGTTGTATTGGATTTTAGGTTGTTAGGTAGCCTAGGATGTGGTTAGTGGATTTAGGTATGTTTACTTGCACTGTTCTTGTTTCTGTTTGACCAAATGTGAAATTCTGCTGTTGATGTGTTCATGTTCATATGCTGTACTTTCCTGCATTTGCTGCTCTTTACACTGAATTTTCAAGCTTTTATTCATTATATGTAACTGCAGCTTGATTTTTTTTAATTCATATGAACTGATAGATTGTTGTTTATTTTCCAGGAAAGTCCTATTTTAGCAGGAATGCTGCCCAATTTTCTGTAAAATATTTCTGTTCATGTCTTGGTTTTGGCATTTTCAACTGTGCTTTCCTATAATTTCACCAAACCAATTCATGAATGCTTAGGCACGCATTCTTGTTTTCTTTGATCTCCTGGTTCATAAATCGCAATTTTGATGTTTGATTCCTATTTTTGCTTTCTTTATCTCTATTTGAATCATCATCAAATTGTTTTACTTGTTTGAATATGAGTTACCTATAGCTTCTACCTGTGATTACTTGTTACTTGGACTATTTTCATTATGCCTCTCACTTTAACCCATTTTTCACTAATTCACTAATTTTAACTCTAACCAACCTAACCTTTTCAAAACTTCTTTTTCACTCTCTTTTAACATTCTAACCAAGGCATGATGTTAATTTTTCTATTTAACTTGTATTCCATTATATTTTGGATTGTGATTTCTTCTTTTCAGACTTTTCACTCATATACAATCCTAAATGCACATTTTACTTAACTCATATTCATTATCCTATTGCTCCTTTGCCACTTTGTGTTTTCTTTGATTATTTGCCTATTTGCCTTCCTATTTTTATTATATCCTGGTTTTCTGTTTTTTTTTTCAGGATGTCAGATTCCCAGAGAAGAGGAAAAGGCAAGGCCACTTCTGGCAAAAGGAAAAGAGGAGAAGCCTCCGTGTCTATCATCGACCTCATGCATGATGCCTCCTTGCGGGAGAAAGCCTTTACCCTGCAGGAGAAGGCCGACCAGCTACTTCCTGCCAATGACCTAGTAAAGTTTGCAAACCTATACTGTGAGCTGAAGTATCCGGTATTTGCAAACTCCAGGAACCTATACCTGGAGTGGACTTTAAAGATCCCAGAAGAACTCCAGTAATACACCTCTAATCAGATCAAACAAAGAGGTTGGTTCTTTCTGGAGAGACCTCTGACTAAGGTTAATGCATCTTGGGTTAGGGAATTCTACTGCAACTACTTCAAAACTTCCCTAGATGCAGTGAACCTCAGAGGGAAGCAGATTCTGGTTACTGAGGAGGCAATAGAAGAAGTTCTGAAGCTTCTGCCTAGGACTGATCAGACAGATGGCTATCAGAAAGCTGAGAAGGATATGCGCTTCATGAAGTTTGACTGGGATGCAGTCAAGGCCCGGATCGCCCTTGACCCGATAGTTCCTTGGATCATGGGTCAGAACACCACCATGCCGAAAGGGATCAAGCGGATTTACCTAAACGATGAGGCTCGGCTATGGCATCAGATATTCAGCAACTACTTCATGCCGAGTACTCACGAGACTGAGATACCAGCTGCTATGATCACCCTCCTATGGTGTGTGATGGAGGGTAAGGACCTATACCTGCCACGCTTTATCCGGCACTACATGGCCAGGGTCTACGTCCGCGGCACTCTTCCCTTTCCCTACCTGGTTACACAGCTGGCCTGTCGAGCTGACGTGCCATGGGAGGATGCTGAGAAGAGGCCACCTGCTGCGGAATGCAAGAGGATTATCCCGCACAGCAGGAACTTCCTGGCCTTGGGCTACAGACCTCCATTCCTGACTGCCACTGCTGATGATACAGCTACACCATCTGCCGGTCCCTCTTCCTCCACTGCTACCCCAGCCACCCCTGCCACCACCACTGCACCTCCACCTGCCACAGAGCCTGTCTATCATCTGGTGCACCGCTTGTTTCGACGACTTTACCAGATGGAGCGTCGCAACAAGCGACGCTATGAGCACCTGAAGCTGATGATACAATCCGGCGACATCCCCTCCGAGCCTGACACACCTTCTGAGGCATCTGAGGAGGAGGCGGATGCGCCCGAGGCAGAGACCCATCCCCAGGGAGAGGCAGATCAGGTAACACCACAGGCAGAGGTCCCACATCAGATTGAGGCTGCAGATCCTGAGATTCCAATCCAGTCAGCACCTCCTCTACAGCAGTCGGACACCCAGCCAGCCACCACAGAGACACCAGCTACCATTCCTTCCAGTGATGACACCCCTTCACACCCTGATTGAGTGAGCATCAGGGACGATGCTTCATTTTAAGTGTGGGGAGGTCGCCATCTCTGGTGTATTATCTTGGTGAACCACTACAGACTCTTTTTATTTTATTTTGGATATTTTTCTGTATTCTTCTCTTTATTTTTATTTTTATTTTCTGAGTATTTATACATTGCTACTGTTTATGTATTTTTACTCTATTTCTGCATTTTTCATTTTTAGTTCATATTTTAGCCACTTAGTTACAATTCTAACTTATTAGTTATAGAAATTGTGGATTGATTAGTATAGTTTACCCTTTTTAGCATAAGATAGCTTAGTTAAGATTGAAAAGGAAAAGGAAGTAAACTAGAGACTTTAACATAATCAAAATAACCCACACCTTGTATATATAGCATTACATGTTAGTTAACAACACTTCATCAAGGAGAAACACTAAAACCTTAAAGCCATTCAATATAAGTTTTACATGGAGAATAATGAGAATTTTTAACTAAATCTGCATGACATACATAAGTGATAAATGATTTTTGAGCTAGAGAACACATAGCCCGTGAGTTTTGAGCTTAATGGTATGGTTATATCTAAACCATAATTCTTATTCCTGTGTGTTCCGCCCTTCTTTTATATTCTGATGTTCTTTATTTTGTTTTAATCTATATGTCCAATTATAGAATATAGAATATAGAATATAGATACATACCAAAAGAATGATTGAGGCCATCATTGGATTTTAGCTCAAAAAAAAAAAAAGAGAAATTTATTTTTCAGTATTTAATAAAGGGGATACAAAAGAATTCCCCAAATGCAAAATAAAAGCAATGCACATGGGATAAAAATTAGTCAAATTGAAACATGAGCATGTAACATCAAGTGGGAAAATATGGGAAAATAGGTAAGGTAGTTTTGTTTTTACTAAAAATGTATGTTAGGTGAGATCTTAGTCTAATTAAGGATTCACTTATTAGCTCACTTAGCCTTATACATATATCCTCACCTTTACCTTAGCCCCATTACAACCTTAATTAAAGACCTCATGATTTTTGGTATGACTGTACTCTATAATTGTTGATTGGTTAGATGAAGAACAAAGTTATAGAAAGGAAGAATAAAAAGAGGAATAGAGTGATTAACCCAATAAACACTGAGTGACTAGAGAGTAAACACAAATCCAGTGAGGGTTCAATAGCTCATTAACAGTTATCTCTGTTTGAATTATCTAATTGTCTTGCAAGTTCATAAAATGCTTTTTCTCCCATCTCAATTGTAAAAGAGTTTATTGATTAAGGCTCGGCCATATATACATATATGACTCATTGAGAATGTGAATTAATTTGACTACCTGTAAGCTTTATATATGAGTGAATAAATTAGAATTGCATGACTCATTTAGGTAGTTGCATTTAGAATAGGTTACATTGCATGACATTCTATTGTTTAAGCATGACGACATGCTATTGTTTAAGTGTGGGGAGGTTGATAAATCCATATTTTATGATATATTTTGTGCTTAGTTTGAGTGATTTATTCAATACTTCACCCACTTATTCATGTTAATTGCATGGTTTTACTTTCCCTTCCTCATTATGTGATGTATGTGAAAAACATGTTTCCTATGCTTTTAAATTAATTATTTTAATCACCTTTAATTCCATTCGATGCCGTGATTAGTGTGTTGAGTAGTTTCAGATCTTCTAAGGCAGGAATGACTCAAAGGATGGAAAGGAAATGATGAGTATTTTGGTGAAAAATAAATTTCTCCCAAAACACACAAATCTAACCGGCAAGTGCACCGGGTCGTATCAAGTAATAAAAACTCACGGGAGTGAGGTCGATCCCACAGGGATTGATGGATCAAGCAATTTTAGTGGGTGATTAGTTTAGTCAAGTTGACATTTAGTGAATTGTGTGAAATGTAGCTAACAGAAAGTAAATTGCAATGAATCTTAAAGATGCAGAAAGTAAAATTGCAAGTAAGTTAAAGAACAAGAAAGTAAAATAGCTGAAACTTAAATTGCAAGAAAAGTAAATTGCATGAAAAGTAAAGGGGCTGGGGTGTTGGAAATTAAAAAGAGCAATAGATCACGCAACTGGAAATTTAAATTGCAGGAAGAATAAAGGAAATTGGATGCTGGGAATCAAAACAGAATTGAAATTTTGAAGTGCAGTGAATTAAAAGCAGCAAGAAAAACAAAGAGAAATCTCAGAGGGAGAATGAAACAGAACACCTTCAATTCTCCACCCAAGATTCAAAACAAAGAAAATTAAAGAGAGAGCTCTCAAATTCTAGTGCTCCCTAGTGGAGCCAGCCTCCTCACAAATATGAAAATGATGCCTTATATAGGCTTTACAAAATGGAAATAAAAATGAAATTAAAAACAAATTACAATTAAATGAAATTCCTATTTTATCTATTTCTTGTGCCTTTGAGTGATGATCATTTGGGCCCTTGCTCTTGATGGAATTGGGTTGATAAAGGCCTTGGTTGATTGCTCTTGGAGTTTGAAGAGGAACCGAATTGAACCGGGTTGAGTTTGCAAAAGTTGGACCAAAAGTTGGAGCTAAAGTTAGGGGTCTAACTTTGGCTCCAACTTTTCATAGCAGCCCACAAAACTTGCTGGTATGAACGTTGGTGCCAACGTTAGGGGTCTAACTTTGACCCTAACGTTGGCCTCCCTTATGCACATTTATGGCGCCAACTTTGTCCTCTTGTCATGTTGCCAATTTTATGCCCAATATAGACTATCATATATGGTTGGAAAGCTCTGAATGTCAGCTTTCTAACCCACTTGGAATCACTTCAATTGGACATCTACAACTCAAGTTATGATCATTTGAAGAGGGCATGGTCGCTGGCTTTGTTGTGCAGCGTTTGAGGTAACGTTTGCCTCAAACGTTGGCGAAAACGCCAGTTCTGGAGGCTCAAACGTATTGTCCACCCCATACTATTAAACATTGTTGGAAAGCCCTAGATGTCTACTTTCCAATGCCGTTGGGAGCACATCATTTGGAGCTCTACAGCTCGAGTTATACTCCGTTGAAGGTGCAGAGGTCAGTTGGCCTCACTGCAGGTTGCCACCATGTTCGTTTATGCACATTGCGGGGCAGTTTTCTCCCTCAATTTTAGTGTCCACCATGCAGTGCCATATATGCTTGGAAAGCTCTTGATTCCTACTTTCCAATGCTTCTTGAATCACCTAATTTGGAGCTCTGTAGCTCAAGTTATTCTTGTTGGAAGTATACCCCTTCAAGTTGTTGTGGTGTGTGGCGCCAACGTTAGCCTCAAAGTTAGGGGGCTAACGTTGGCGCAAACTTTTGCTCCTTCCCCATTGTAATTCATGTGCCAACGTTAGCCTCCAAGTTAGGGGGCTAACGTTGGGGCTAACTTTTGCTCCTCTTCCTTGAATATTCATGTGCCAACGTTAGCCTCCAAGTTAGGGGTCTAACTTTGAGGCTAACTTTTCACCCAAAAGTTTTTGCTTCCTGGTTCAACTTATTCCATTGTCCTCTCTTTACTCCTAGCCATTCCTTCTTACTTCACCCTTTCTCCAAGCCTTCTTCACCTATCATTAATCAACCAAACACATCAAAGCTATGCTCAAAATCATGAGATATTCATTCTTTCATAATATGTGACAATTTTAGCATAAAACCTCATGAAATAGCATGAATTCATACATGGTTGATTAAATCAAAGGAAGCATGAAAATCTACCCACTTGGCTTGCTTATGGCTCAAGAAAGTGCATAAAACCTATTGAAAACAAAGGAAAAAGGCATAGAAAAACATGACATGATGACATGTCATCACAACACCAAACTTAAACCTTGCTTGTCCCCAAGCAAGAAAAGAATCATGCAATAAAGATTGACAATCCAAGGTAAGAAGAATAGCAACTCAATGTTCATGGTAAGCTAGTTTTCTAAGCATGCTACAATCACAAAAGAAATGTAAATGATTGATGCTTCCATCTAGCTCAATTTATGAAATCTTTCTTTTATATTTCTTCCTTGAAACAAGCTTTTTTATTTAGCTTCTCCTTTTGGGTGCTTTGCCCCATGAGTTGATAACAAAGCTACGACTTCTAAATGCTTTGTTTTCAAGTATTACCACTTGATACATAAGCACCACAAGCATTTGATTAGAGGACTTCATTAAGCTCATTTTTCTTTTCTTTTCTTAACTCTCTAATCATTGATGCTCAGAGCCTTGAGCTTTGAGGGAGTGCTTTTGCACTTTGAGCCTAGCCTTGACTTCTAAGTGTTTTGTTTTCAAGCATTTTGGCTTGATACATAAACACCACAAGTACTTAGCAAATAAATTGTCATTGGTACTCAGAGCCTTCAGCTTTCTCACTCTTTCCCTTTTTCTTTTCTTGCTTTATTTTTGCATTTGCTTTCAAGGTTTTCATGATTTTAAAAGATTTCACAAAACGTGCTAGATGAAAACTTCAATTAAATAAAATCTAATGCAATTAAGCAACAATCAAACATACTAGCTTCCCAATACTTTTATGCACATGCTAAAATCTTCTTTAATGCCTTGTTTGTTTATGATCATGATACTTTGTTGCTTTTGAATTCACAAAACTCAAGTTGGTAATCATAATGACATAGCACCATGTTGCAATTTAGAAATCAAACTATGCCTTTTCATACACACATGCATACAGAGAAGGTACAGACAATCATGCAGTTTATGGTGCTTGAAACAAATGAGAGGAAAAGGAACTTTACAACCTTGTAGTTCATCTTCTCTATTGTTGTCATTTTCCTCCCCTTCTCTTCCTTCCCATACCAAACTCAGAATGCTTGCTCATCCTCAAGCAACTATTAGAACCGTGGCTATGGGGCTAAGATGGATCATGAATGTCTTACACAAGGAATGTTAGTAGTACATGTGTTTCAAGCAAGCAAAATTAAAGATATTAATCAAGGCACAAAAGACAGAGACATTGTGATTGCATACTTAAGAAGGTGAGCATAATACTTTGCATAGAAGATAAGTGGCACACCAAACTTAGTGTGACACTTTCACTTGGAATTAATGCAAGTATCTTGTAAGAATTGGAACTAAATTTTGTTGCATAGCAACACCAAACTTAGAATGCAACCATATGTCAATTTATTTGAACTAAAACTAAACAAAAGAACTGTTATATGTTAAATACAATCACCAAATGAAGAGTCTGTTATGAATAAGGATGTCTTGGTGATGTATTAACAAAAACAGTTAATGAAGGAAAGCATTAAAAACAAGTAAATAAATGAAACAAAGAGAAAACAAAATTTATCCAACTAAGAAGAAAAATAACACTGTAAAAGGCAATATGATTATACAGACAAGTGATGTTGTTGGATTGATTTGCATAGAAAAATAGGTGGCACACAAAACTTAGAATCTTGGTGTGTCACTTTCATGTAAAATTGATGCAATCATCCATGAAGATGGAAAACAGTTTGTTGCAGGGCAACACCAAACTTATAATGTGATCATATGCCAATTTATTGAAATTTAAACAAAGCAAGAAGAAGAAATGTACCTACTGTCTACCTGTTCTTTACTTTCTTCCTCTTCTTCCAATTTGTTAAGAGAAATGACTTCAAAGGAGGAGAAGTTTCAGCTACTGTCCCTTGCCTTGGCTTTTCCTCAGCAAGCTTCCTTTTGCAAATGGCTTGATTGATCTTGCTTACTGGATTAGGGACAGGATTGGTGCTTTTGTTAGTTGCCTTCACTTCTTTGAATCCAAGTCTTGGTTGCTGTGTGATTATTGGAGTTTTGCATTCATCCAAAGCCTTTTGTATTTGTGGTTCTATGAACTCCTCCTTTATGTACTTCTCTGCCTCACTTGAGTTTGGAATGACTTCTTCACTTTCTTGCTCCTCCACTCCCTCTTTTACACCCAACATTTGTTTCAATCGCTCTATCATGGGGGAGGTTTGTCGATCTTCCCAACATTTCTTCATCTCCTCGTCATACCTTTCAATCATGGATTCAGATGTTGAGGCATTTTGGTCCAGGGAGGTTTGTGAGAGTTGTGAGTCTTCATGTTCTCTTGTCATCTCAAGTGAAGTTTCAGGTTCAACCACCTCATTCTTCATTGAAAGTTCACTTGATGCAGTGGCCTCCTTATCTCGCTCTTCCACTTTCTCCTTCATATCCATCAATTGGCCTTCATTTTTCTTGCTCAGTGGTTCTAAGCTCCTCCTTATTTTCTCTACTTCTCCATTCATATTTTTGAAGAAAGCTTCTTGCCTTTTCTCGGATATTTGTGCTTCTTTCGCATATTTTTTGAGCTTGGACTCAAGCTCTGAAAGCCTTGAGTGGTTCACGGAAGTTTGTGTGGGTGGTGAGTTTTGAAAGGGGCTTTCGGTTGAAGTATGGTCAAGTGATGATATCTTTGGATGATTATCATATGGAGCACTAGAATTCCCTTCCCAGCCACCATTAGAATCATGACTTGCATCATTTTGTGGTGGAGGGAAATATCCCATATGATTTTCTTTCTCATCTTGTGGTTCTAAAGCAAATCTCCATGAATTGGAGTGCTCAGAATGTGTATTCTCTTGGTGATATTCCCAGCCACCATTAGAGATTGGTGACGATGAGTAATATCCCATAAAATTTGTTTGATCATAAGATGAGTTGAACTCCATTTGAATTTTGTAAAACACAACACCAAGGAGAATTGAAATTCATATCTCAGAGATGAATTTCTTAGTGAGGCAATAACTCAAACACCTTGGTTTCAACTTAGAGCAGAGAACAAAAACAAAGAAAATGCTTAATCTAGACTTCTCACCCACTTAATCATTGTTGATCTAATCAATCCCCGGCAACGGCGCCAAAAACTTGATGAGTATTTTGGTGAAAAATAAATTTCTCCCAAAACACACAAATCTAACCGGCAAGTGCACCGGGTCGTATCAAGTAATAAAAACTCACGGGAGTGAGGTCGATCCCACAGGGATTGATGGATCAAGCAATTTTAGTGGGTGATTAGTTTAGTCAAGCTGACATTTAGTGAATTGTGTGAAATGTAGCCAACAGAAAGTAAATTGCAATGAATCTTAAAGATGCAGAAAGTAAAATTGCAAGTAAGTTAAAGAACAAGAAAGTAAAATAGCTGAAACTTAAATTGCAAGAAAAGTAAATTGCATGAAAAGTAAAGGGGCTGGGGTGTTGGAAATTAAAAAGAGCAATAGATCACGCAACTGGAAATTTAAATTGCAGGAAGAATAAAGGAAATTGGATGCTGGGAATCAAAACAGAATTGAAATTTTGAAGTGCAGTGAATTAAAAGCAGCAAGAAAAACAAAGAGAAATCTCAGAGGGAGAATGAAACAGAACACCTTCAATTCTCCACCCAAGATTCAAAACAAAGAAAATTAAAGAGAGAGCTCTCAAATTCTAGTGCTCCCTAGTGGAGCCAGCCTCCTCACAAATATGAAAATGATGCCTTATATAGGCTTTACAAAATGGAAATGAAAATGAAATTAAAAACAAATTACAATTAAATGAAATTCCTATTTTATCTATTTCTTGTGCCTTTGAGTGATGATCATTTGGGCCCTTGCTCTTGATGGAATTGGGTTGATAAAGGCCTTGGTTGATTGCTCTTGGAGTTTGAAGAGGAACCGAATTGAACCGGGTTGAGTTTGCAAAAGTTGGACCAAAAGTTGGAGCTAAAGTTAGGCGTCTAACTTTGGCTCCAACTTTTCATAGCAGCCCACAAAACTTGCTGGTATGAACGTTGGTGCCAACGTTAGGGGTCTAACTTTGACCCTAACGTTGGCCTCCCTTATGCACATTTATGGCGCCAACTTTGTCCTCTTGTCATGTTTCCAATTTTATGCCCAATATAGACTATCATATATGGTTGGAAAGCTCTGAATGTCAGCTTTCTAACCCACTTGGAATCACTTCAATTGGACATCTACAACTCAAGTTATGATCATTTGAAGAGGGCATGGTCGCTGGCATTGGTGTGCAGCGTTTGAGGTAACGTTTGCCTCAAACGTTGGCGAAAACGCCAGTTCTGGAGGCTCAAACGTATTGTCCACCCCATACTATTAAACATTGTTGGAAAGCCCTGGATGTCTACTTTCCAATGCCGTTGGGAGCACATCATTTGGAGCTCTACAGCTCGAGTTATACTCCGTTGAAGGTGCAGAGGTCAGTTGGCCTCACTGCAGGTTGCCACCATGTTCGTTTATGCACATTGCGGGGCAGTTTTCTCCCTCAATTTTAGTGTCCACCATGCAGTGCCATATATGCTTGGAAAGCTCTTGATTCCTACTTTCCAATGCTTCTTGAATCACCTCATTTGGAGCTCTGTAGCTCAAGTTATTCTTGTTGGAAGTATACCCCTTCAAGTTGTTGTGGTGTGTGGCGCCAACGTTAGCCTCAAAGTTAGGGGGCTAACGTTGGCGCAAACTTTTGCTCCTTCCCCATTGTAATTCATGTGTCAACGTTAGCCTCCAAGTTAGGGGGCTAACGTTGGTGCAAACGTTGGCTCCTTCCCCATTGTAATTCATGTGCCAACGTTAGCCTCCAAGTTAGGGGGCTAACGTTGGGGCTAACTTTTGCTCCTCTTCCTTGAATATTCATGTGCCAACGTTAGCCTCCAAGTTAGGGGTCTAACTTTGAGGCTAACTTTTCACCCAAAAGTTTTTGCTTCCTGGTTCAACTTATTCCATTGTCCTCTCTTTACTCCTAGCCATTCCTTCTTACTTCACCCTTTCTCCAAGCCTTCTTCACCTATCATTAATCAACCAAACACATCAAAGCTATGCTCAAAATCATGAGATATTCATTCTTTCATAATATGTGACAATTTTAGCATAAAAGCTCATGAAATAGCATGAATTCATACATGGTTGATTAAATCAAAGGAAGCATGAAAATCTACCCACTTGGCTTGCTTATGGCTCAAGAAAGTGCATAAAACCTATTGAAAACAAAGGAAAAAGGCATAGAAAAACATGACATGATGACATGTCATCAGGAAACATACAAAAATGGAAGGAAAGTACAAAACGGAGTCCTTGAAGAAAATGGCATCCACGCGATCGCATGGACGACGCGATCGCGTGCCAAGCGCGAATCAACAGCGACGCGGCCGTATGACTGACGCGACCGCGTGCCTTAAGCAGAAAGCATATGACACGGTCGCATGACTGACGCGACCGCGTGGCAAGGAAAAGCTCCGAATGATGCGACCGCGTGACCCACGCGGACGCGTGACAGAGGCCACGCACCAGAAATTGCAGAAAATGCTCATTGCGACTTCTGAAGCCCTTTTTGGCCCAAATCCAAGTCCAAAAGGCATAGACCAGAGGTTATGAACTGAGGGAATGCATCCATTCAGGGGGGCTCGCAATTTTTACTTTCCATGATTTAGATTTAGTTTAGAGAAAGATTCTCTCTCTCTTTAGGATTAGGATTTTTATTCACTTTCAGGATTATCTCTTTTGATCAGGTTCAATATTCCTTTTATTTACCTTTACAAGCTACTTTATGAATCCTTTCATGTCACAGATTATTCTTTTATTAATGTTATTTGAGGTATTTCAGTTTAATATTGATTACTCCAATTCATGCTGTTGTTATTTTTACTCTGAAGACATTTTTATTCCAAGTAGATTTATTTTTCTCCTTTTGGTCTTGGTTAAGAAATCAGTAACTCAGGAGCTATCTAATTCAACAGCATAATTGATAATTGTTATCTTTGTTAATTGCATTGAACTTCCATAATCCCAATCTTCTCTTAGGAAATAAATAGGATTCGAAGATCAAACCAATTAATCCTTTGACCTTCCTTTATCTTAGTAAAGGTTAACAAAGTGGAATTAGGATTCAACCATCATCATCATTGATAAGGATAGCTATGTTAGGACCTCTAATTTCTCATACCTTACCAAGAGTTGCTTTACTGTATTTATCTATTTTCAATTGCTATTTAATTTACTTGTCATCGAATTACTCGTTCCTCATTCTTGAAACCCCAATTTTACAATCTCCATAACCAATAATAAAAACATACTTCCCTGTAGTTCCTTGAGAAGACGACCCGAGGTTTGAATACTCGGTTATCAATTTTAAAGGGGTTTGTTACTTGTGACAACCAAAACTTTTGTAAGAAAGGTTGATTGCTTGGTTTAGTAACTATACTTACAATGAGAGTTTACTATAACCTCTAAACCATCAATCTCCAGTTCTTTAAGGATCAACAAAAGCCTCAACAAGGCTTTACTAATGGTGGAAGAAACAGGTTTAACAATAGTAAACCATTTCCATCATCCACTCAGCAACAGACAGAGAATTCTGAGCAGAAGCCATCTAGCTTAGCAAATATAGTCTCTGATCTATCTAAGGCCACTTTAAGTATCATGAATGAAACAAGATCCTCCATTAGAAATTTGGAGGCACAAGTGGGCCAGCTGAGTAAAAGGGTCACTGAAATCCCTCCTAGTACTCTCCCAAGCAATATAGAAGAAAATCCAAAGGGAGAATGCAAGGCCATTGAATTGACCATCATGGCCGAACCTACAGGGGAGGAAGAGGGCGTGAATCCCAATGAGGAAGACCTCTTGGGACGTCCAGTGATCAATAAGGAGCTTCCATCTGAGGAACCAAAGGAATTTGAGGCTCAACTAGAGACCATAGAGATTTCATTGAACCTCCTTATGCCATCCATGAGCTCTGATGAGTATTCTTCCTCTGAAGAGAATGAAGATGTTACTGAAGAGCAAGTTTCCAAGTACCTTGGTGCAATCATGAAGCTGAATGCCAAATTATTTGGTAATGAGACTTGGGAAGAAGAACCTCCCTTGCTCACCAATGAACTAAGTGATCTGGATCAACTGACATTGCCTCAGAAGAAACAGGATCCTGGAAAGTTCTTAATACCTTGTACCATAGGCACAATGACCTTTGAGAATGCTCTATGTGACCTTGGGTCAGGGATAAACCTCATGCCCTCTCTGTAATGGAGAAACTGGGAACCTTTGAGGTACAAGCTGCCAGAATCTCACTAGAGATGGCAGACAACTCAAGAAAAGAGGCTTATGGACAAGTAGATGACGTGTTAGTAAAGGTTGAAGACCTTTACATCCCTGCTGATTTCATAATCCAAGATACTGGGAAGGAAGAGGATGAATCTATCATCCTTGGAAGACCCTTCCTAGCCACAGCAAGAGCTATGATTGATGTGGATAGAGGAGAATTGATCCTTCAATTGAATGAGGACAACTTTTTGTTTAAAACTCAAGGATCTCCTTCTGCACCCATGGAGAGGAAGCATGAAAAGCTTCTTTCAGTACAGAGTCAAACAAAGCCCCTACAATCAAACTCTAAGTTTGGTGTTGGGAAGCCTCAGCCAAACTCTAAGTTTGGTGTTGAACTCCCATATCCAAACTCTAAGTTTGGTGTTGGGAGTCTATAAAATTGACCTGATCACCTGTGTGGCTCCATGAGAGCCCACTGTCAAGCTATTGACATTAAAGCTGGCATTAAACGCCAGACACAAGCATTAGACTGGCATTTAACGCCACAAACATGCACCATACTGGCGTTCAACGCCAGAAACATGCTACAGACTGGCGTTGAATGCCCAAAACAAGCATGGAAGTGGTGTTTAACGCCAGAAACATGCTGCAGTCTGGCATTAAACACCAGGATTGCATATATAGGGCGTTTTACATGCCTCAAAGGTGAAGGGATGAGAAATCCTCAAACACCTCAGGATCTGTGGACCCCACAGGATTTCCTCAGGATCTGTAGACCCCACAGGATCCCCACTTACCTTTCTTCTCTCCTCTTCACACCTTTTCATATCACTCTTCCCCAAATACCCCTCACCAATCAACTCAATCACTCTTTTCCATCACCCCTTCACCACTCACATCCATCCTCTCTTCCCCAAAAACCCCACCTACCTTTAAATTCAAAATAATTTCCACCCAAACCCAACCCTAAATGGCCGAACCCTAACCCCTCCCCACTCCTATATAAACCCCTCATTCCCTCTTCATTTTCACACAACACAACCCTCTCTTCACCCCTTGGCCTAAACCAATTCTCTCTCCCTCTCCTCCATTTCTCTTCTTCTTCTACTTCTTTCTCTCTTTTTTTGCTCGGAGACGAGCAAACATTTTAAGTTTGGTATGGTAAAAAGCATTGCTTTTTGTTTTTCCATAACCATTCATGGCACCAAAGGCCAGAGAAACCTCTAGAAAGAGGAAAGGGAAGGCAATTGCTTCCACCTCTGAGTCATGGGAGATGGAGAGATTCATCTCTAAGGTCCATCAAGACCACTTCTATGAAGTTGTGGCCAAGAAGAAAGTGATCCCTGAGGTTCCTTTCAAACTCAAAAAGAATGAGTATTCGGAGATCCGACTTGAGATCCAAAGAAGAGGTTGGGAAGTCCTCACCAACCCCATTCAACAAGTCCGGATCTTAATGGTTCAAGAGTTTGATACAAACGCATGGGTCACTAGAAACCATGATCAAAGTGTGAACCCAAACCCAAAGATTTGGCTCACCATGGTTCGGGGGAAATACTTAGATTTCAGTCCGGAAAATGTAAGGTTGGCGTTCAACCTACCAATGATGGAAGAGAACGCACGCCCCTACACTAGAAGAGTCAACTTTGATCAAAGGTTGGACCAAGTCCTCATGGACATATGTGTAGAAGGAGCTCAATGGAAAATTGACTCAAAAGGTAAGCCGATTTAACTAAGAAGGCTTGACCTCAAACCAGTAGCTAGAGGATGGTTGGAGTTCATTCAACGCTCAATCATTCCTAATAGCAACTGGTCTGAAGTTACCATAGACCGGGCCATCATGATCCATAGCATCATGATTGGGGAGAAAATGGAAGTTCATGAGATTATACCTCAAGAACTCTACAAGGTGGCTGACAAGTCCTCTAATTTGGCAAGGTTAGCCTTTCCTCATCTCATTTGCCACCTATACAATTCGGCTGAAATTGACATAGAGGGAGACATCCTCATTGAAGAGGATAAGCCCATCACTAAGAAAAGGATAGAGCAAATAAGAGAGCATGGACCTCAACATGAGCATGAGGAGATTCTTCACCATGAAATCCCTAAGATGCCTCAAGGGATACACTTTCCTCCACAGAACTATTGGGAACAAATCAACACTTCCCTAGGTGAATTAAGTTCTAACATGGGACAACTAAGGATGGAGCACCAAGAGTATTCCATCATCCTCCATGAAATTAGAGAAGATCAAAGAGCTATGAGGGAGGAACAACAAAGACAAGGAAGAGACATAGAGGAGCTCAAAAGCACCATTGGTTCTTCAAGAAGAGGAAGACGCCACCCTCACTAAGGTGGACTCATTCCTTAATCTCCTTGTCTATTTATTTTACTATTTTTCGCTTACTATGCTTTATGTTTATGTTTTTGTCTTATTACATGATCATTAGTAGTTAAGTGTCTATGCCTTAAAGTTATGAATGTCCTATGAATCCATCACCTTTCTTAAATGAAAAATGTTTTAATTACAAAAGAACAAGAAGTACATGGTTTTGAATTCATCCTTGAAACTAGTTTAATTATCTTGATGTGGTAACAATACTTTTTGCTTTCAGAATGAATGCTTGAACAGTGCATATGTCTTTTGAAGTTGTTATTTAAGAATGTTAAATATGTTGGCTCTTGAAAGAATGATGATAAGGAGAAATGTTATTTGATAATCTGAAAAATCATAAAATTGATTCTTGAAGCAAGAAAAAGCAGTGAATACAGAAAGCTTGCAGAAAAAAAAAGAAGAAAAAAATAGCGAAAAAAAATAGAAAGAAAAAGAAAAAGCAAGTAGAAAAAGACAAAAGCTCTTTAAACCAAAAGGCAAGAGCAAAAAGCCAGTAACCCTTAAAAATAAAAGGCAAGGGTAATAAAAAGGATCTAAGACTTTGAGCATCAGTGGATAAGAGGGCCTAAAGGAATAAAATCCTGGCCTAAGCGGCTAAACCAAGCTGTCCCTAACCATGTGCTTGTGGCGTGAAGGTGTCAAGTGAAAACTTGAGACTAAGCGGTTAAAGTCAAGGTCCAAAGTAAAAGAAGAGTGTGCTTAAGAACCCTGGACACCTCTAATTGGAGACTTTAGCAAATCTGAGTCACAATCTGAAAAGGTTCACCCAATTATGTGTCTGTGGCATTTATGTATCCGGTGGTAATACTGGAAAACAAAGTGCTTAGGGCCACGGCCAAGACTCATAAAGTAGATGCGTTCAAGAATCAACATACTGAACTAGGAGAATCAATAACACTATCTGAACTCTGAGTTCCTATAGATGCCAATCATTCTGAACTTCAATGGATAAAGAGAGATGCCAAAACTATTCAAGAGGCAAAAAGCTACAAGTCCCGCTCATCTGATTGGAGCTATGTTTCATTGATATTTTGGAATTTATAGTATATTCTCTTCTTTTTATCCTATTTTGATTTTTAGTTGCTTGGGGACAAGCAACGTAAGTTTGGTATTGTGATGAGCGGATAATTTATACGCTTTTTGGCATTGTTTTTACATAGTTTTTAGTATGATTTAGTTAGTTTTTAGTATATTTTTATTAGTTTTTAATTAAAATTCACATTTCTGGACTTTACTATGAGTTTGTGTGTTTTTCTGTGATTTCAGGTATTTTCTGGCTGAAATTGAGGGACCTGAGCAAAAGTCAGATTCAGAGGTTGAAGAAGGACTGCAGATGCTGTTGGATTCTGACCTTCCTGCACTCAAAGTGGATTTTCTGGAGCTACAGACCTCCAAATTGCGCGCTTCCAATTGCGTTGGAAAGTAGACATCCAGGTCTTTCCAGAAATATATATCCGTCTATACTTTACTCGAGTTTAGACGACTCAAACTGGCGTTGAACGCCAGTTCCATGTTGCAGTCTGGCTTTCAGCGCCAAAAACAAGTTGCAAAGTGGAGTTCAACGCCAGAAACACGTTACAAACTGGCGTTCAACTCCAAGAATGACCTCTCCACGTGTAAGCTTCAAGATCAGCCCAAGCACACACCAAGTGGGTCCCGGAAGTGGATTTTTGCATTATTTACTCATTTCTGTAAACCCTAGTAACTAGTTTAGTAAAAATAGGACTTTTTACTATTGTATTTACATCTTTGGATTATCTTTTGATCCTTTGATCATGTTTTGGGGGCTGGCCATTCGGCCATGCCTGAACCTTTCACTTATATATTTTTCAACGGTAGAGTTTCTACACACCATAGATTAAGGTGTGGAGCTCTGCTGTTCCTCAAGGATTAATGCAAAGTACTACTGTTTTTCTATTCAATTCAACTTATTCCGCTTCTGAGATATTCATTCGCACTTCAACATGAATGTGATGATCGTGACAAAATCATCATCATTCCCCTATGAACGCGTGCCTGACAACCACTTCCGTTCTACCTTCGATTGAATGGATATCTCTTGGATATCTAATACAGGGGACCGAGTCCAAGTTATTAACGTCTTCGTGGTATAAGTTAGAACCCATGGATGGACATTCCTGAGATTTGAAAAGTCTAAACCTTGTCTGTGGTATTCCATTACTTGGTAACGGTGCTAAAAACTCAATACGCACGTTCATGATCTTATATCTGTTTCACAACTTCGTACAACTAAGATTACGTGAGTAAGGGTCGATCCCACAGAGATTGTCGGTATGAAGCAAGCTATGGTCATCTTGTAAATCTCAGTTAGGCAGATATTAAATTGTATTAAGAGATTATAGTGGATGAAAATTAAAAAAAGATAGGGATACTTATGTAAAACATTGGTGAGAATTTCAGATAAGCGTATAGAGATGCTTTCGTTCCTCTGATCTCTGCTTTTCTGCTGTCTTCATCCAATCAATCCTACTCCTTTCCATGGCAAGCTTTATGTAGGGCATCACTGTTGTCAATGGCTATATCCCATCCTACTGTGAAAATGGTCTAATGCGCGGTCACTGCATGGCTAATCATCTATCGGTTCTCGATCATACTGGAATAGGATTTACTATCCTTTTACGTCTGTCACTACGCCTAGCACTCGCGAGTTTGAAGCTCGTCACAGCCATCCCTTCCTAGATCCTACTCGGAATACCACAGACAAGGTTTAGACTTTTCAGATCTCAGGAATGTCCATCCATGGGTTCTAACTTATACCACAAAGACGCTAATAACTCGGACTCGGTCCCCTGTATTAGATATCCAAGAGATATCCATTCAATCGAAGGTAGAACGGAAGTGGTTGTCAGGCACGCGTTCATAGGGGAATGATGATGACTTTGTCACGATCATCACATTCATGTTGAAGTGCGAATGAATATCTTAAAAGCGGAATAAGTTGAATTGAATAGAAAAATAGTAGTACTTTGCATTAATCCTTGAGGAATAGCAGAGCTCCACACCTTAATCTATGGTGTGTAGAAACTCTACCATTGAAAAATACATAAGTGAAAGGTTCAGGCATGGACGAATGGCCAGCCTCCAAAACGTGATCAAAGGATCAAAAGATAATCCAAAGATGTAAATACAATAGTAAAAAGTCCTATTTATACTAGACTAGCTACTAAGGTTTACAGAAGTAAGTAATTGATGTAGAAATCCACTTTGGGGGCCCACTTGGTGTGTGCTTGGGCTGAGCTTGAAGTTTACATGTGGAGAGGTCATTCTTGGAGTTGAACGCCAGTTTGTAACGTGTTTCTGGCGTTGAACTCCACTTTGCAACTTGTTTCTGGCGCTGAACGCCAGACTGCAGCATGGAGCTGGCGTTGAATGCCAGTTTACATCGTCAATCCTTATTCAAAGTGATGTGTGGAAAACGATCCAACATAAAACTCATCGGCAAGTGGACCGGGTCGCATCAAGTAATAATAACTCACATGAGTGAGGTCGATCCCACAGGGATTGAAGGATTGAGCAATTTTAGTTTAGTGGTTGATTTAGTTAAGCGAATCAAGTATTGGTTGAGTTGTTTGTAATTGACAGAAACTAAATTGCTTGAAATGTAAAGGGAGAGGGGTAAATTGTAGGAAATTAAAGAGCAAAGAATATAAATAAGCTGAATCTTAAAGAACAAGAAATGTAAATTACAGAAACTTAGATTGCAAGAAATGTAAATGGCTGAATGTTAAAGTGTAAGAAATGTAAATTGCTTGAATTATAAAAGGAATTGGGAATTGGGATTGCAGAATTTAAATGAGAACAAGTGAATTGTAATTAAACAGAAGAGTAGAAGGTCAATTGAAGTAAAGTAGATCTAAACAGAAAAGTAAAAATGCTTGAGAAATTAAAACAGAAAGTGATGCTTAATTTGCAGCAATTAAAAAGATGTTGAAGATCTCAGGAGTGGAAGAGACTAGAAAACAAGTCTAGATCTCAAATCCTTCCTTGATCCAACAAGAGCAATTCCAAAAGGAAATGAAAAGTAAGTTGCAGAAATAAATTGCAGAAGAGTAAAAGAAGATGCAGTAAACAGAAATTGAAATTCAATTATGCAGAAGAAATAAACAAGAGATCTCAAGGTGAGATTGAAACAGAAGTTCTTTAATTCTTCACCCAAGATCAAAAGCAAGAAAAGAAAAGAGTGTTCAAGCAAGAACAAGGAAGAAGAGAGATCAATTCCCCTTCCTAATTCTCCAAGATCCAAGTTGAAAGTAAAGAGCTCTCAAAATTACAAAAATGGAAATTCAAAGAAGAAAAATTCAAAAGTAAGTAAAAGGGTAAGTAAAAGTCTCCTTTCCTAAATCTAACTAACACCTATTTATACACTTCCTAAATTGGATCTAAGAATTTGGGTGGGCTCTAAAATTTGGTGAAGAAATGAATTAATTTGAATTTTTGATGAATTTTTGGCCCATGGTGCACCTCCCAGGGGAGAGTTCGGCTCTTGGCAAGAGCTTTGGCCAAGAGCTTTGGTTCCCTTTCCTTGCTAAAGTGTTGCGTGCCCTTCCCTTGTGACAAGAGAACAAAGCTCTTTGTAAGAGCTTGAAAGCTCTTGGCAAGAGCTTTACTTGTCCTTGAGGTCCTTGGTTCAAGTCTTGGGTGGAGCACTTGTGGAGCTAATTTCCTTGGCACAAGAGGAGCGCCTAAAGCTTTGCTTCCTTGAGGTGCCCGGTTCAATCCTTGGTGAAGGAAGTTGCTGGCCATTTTCCTTGGCAAATGAGTGGCGCACAAGGCCTTGCTTCCTTGAGGGACTTAGTTCGAACCTTGGTGAGTGAAAACAAGCTAATTTTGGCTTGTTTTTCCTTGTGAAGTAGCACTGGCCCCTTCCCCTTGGTCATGGGTTCAAGTCTTGGTTAGTGCATTAATGAGCTTTTCCTTCTTGATTTTCTCCAAGGCATGCCCGAAAAAGCTCTTTGGCAAGAGCTTCAAAGCTCTTGGCAAGAGCTTGGCTCTTGTTTCCTTCTTCCATGTGCTCTTGATAAAGCTCTTGGCAAGAGCTTGGCTTCTGATTCTTTGAAGGAAAGCTCTCCACATGAGCTTTAAAGCTCTTGGCAAGAGCTTTATACCCTTGTTTCTTGAATGCATCCACGCTTCTCTTCCTTGTGCCACACTTTCTTTCTTTGCTTAGATCATGCTCCTTAGGCTACGCTTTTCTTATTTTTTTTCTTTTCTTCACCTACAAGTAATCAAAACAACCAATCAAAGTATCACAAAATTCACAAAGCTTAAAATTCATTTAAAACCAATTAATTTTATTTTAAACTTCATGATTTTGTATCAATTTAAAGGGTGGTTGATTGATTCAAAGAAACCATGCAATTCCACTCCAAATTGCTAACTTACAATACAAGAAAGTGCATAAAACCTAATAAAAACAAAGAAAAAGACTAGTAAAACTAGGCTAAGATGACTTGTCATCACAACACCAAACTTAAAACTTGCTTGTCCCCAAGCAAGAAGATAATTATGCTCAAAGGTTCTTTCAATTGGAATGGATTGACGAATAAGTTGTACTGTCCTGTGAGTGAAGTGATTAAGTGACAGTGGGGTGAACTCTAAATTATATGCTCATACAAGGGCTTCAGTGCTTACTAGTCCCTAGATCCTGGAAGTCTTAGGTCCTAGGACTTTCATCCAAATGGTATCATGGAGATCTCTTTATATGTAATCACCTTGAAGCAGCTTATGATTTCTATGTTTTGGCCTTGACTCTAAGTGTCATGTCTCAAAGCGGCTCTTTAGATAAGCTTTCAATCAATACTCCTAAACCAGTTAGTTTTAAGGTATTAGGTGTTAAAGCACCCCTAAGGATTTACTTGCTCAAGCCACTCTCTTTGACACATTCGACCACAAGCATTTACTAGGATAGCAACTCTTTGAGTTCTTGTTTCTTTCTTCTTTTCTGCCTAATAATTGATGCTCAGAGCCTTGGGCCATGTTCTTTTGTTTTTGTATTTTCTTTATTTTCTCTTGTTTGCTGCTTCTTTGATCAATAAATGTTTGAAAATCTCCATAATACTTCTTTGAACTCTATGTCCTGCCTATGAGCTCCCATGCAAGTTTTCATAAGCATGCAACCTCAATGCATAATCGTATAACTAGAATCACCACTTCTCCTAATCTTTTGCTTGCCTCAAAATTGTTTAATTCCTCAATCCTTCTTTTCAAAAAACTTTCATGTGGTGCATTTTTGAGATATTGAGTTCAAACAAGTTTGGAGATTATAGGGTTGTGAATGATCAAGCATCTTAATTATTGAATTATAGAGAAACTATGCTAGACAGGAAGACAGATAGGGGTATATTATCACTTTCAATCATAGCAGTGATGCAAAATAATCACTCAACAATACAACCTTTTGAAGTTTGCTTGCTTTACTCCTCATCATCATCATTGCTGGTCTTTACATTCCTTTTTCCTCTTTTTGGTTGACGATGCTTAATTCTTCCAAAAGCTTGTATGATACTCTGCAATGATATTGAAAGTTGCTTGTTCCCAAGCACTTGAAAAATGGTTAGCATGCATGAGTTATTTGTGGGCTTTTAAACTTACTTTGGTGTGGGAACACCAAACTTAGTACCTTGCCGATGGTTCTCATGCATCAGACTGACCATATGTAGTACTTTTTTTTCTTTACCAATGATAATAAAACTAAAGATTAGGAAACAGTAGAATAGTTAACTAGTTTATCTAAATGTTTGAAGCTAGCATTGTGCCGAAGGTGAGAATATGTTTTATGATGAAATTTTGGTGGAACACCAAACTTAGAATACTTCATTCTCCCTTATATTGTTTTGGTGTGCAACACCAAACTTAGCCTCTTGCAGTATAGATAAAACTAATTGACCTTTTTATTAAAATAGCTATGAAAAGATAACTTTCTCAGGTTGGGTTGCCTCCCAACAAGCACTTCTTTATTGTCACTAGCTTGACATCCTCCATCCTCTGATCATGGAAGTTGAAGCTTCTGTTTCCTTTGATTTTCTCCTCTTACTGTGGGCTTTCTTTTCTCCATTTCTTCTTGAGGGACTTCTCTGTGGTGCTTTTCTTTGATGATTGCTTATTTTCCCGTAGCCCTCTTCTCACTTGCCTCTATGATTGCTTTCCCTTTCTCACACCTGGCAACTTTCTCATTGTCTTTCAGGTTGTCTTCAGTGGCTCTGGGGGAAGTATTTGCCCTTTCCTCACCCATTTCTGCAAGGTGCTTAGCTAGTTGTGCCATTTGCTTCTCAATTCTTTTGATTGAGGTTTCCTGGTTCTGTGTTATCTCATCTTGGTGCCTCATCATTCTCTCTATTAAGATCTCCAAGTTGGTGATCCTCTGAGAGTCTTGCGAGATTGGTTGGTTGTGAGGTGTCTGAGGTTGGAAGGGTGAGTGTTGTGGTGGTGGTGTGTAGTGGTTGATGTTGGTATGGTGGTGTTTTTGCTGGTTTGGGAGATTGGGGTTGTTGTGGTTGAAGTCCCTTGGTCCTTGATTTTGGTGCTCACTCCTCCTCCAGTTGTAATGAGTCCTCCAGGGTTGGTTGTACACATCACTTTGGAACTTGTGTTGGAACATGCTTGAGGTACTACTTGGAGAGTGTGATTACTCATGATTTTGTTGCCCACAGTTAATTGCTCCAAAACCTTTTTCAGATTGATTCCAACCATGGGGATTTTGAGGTAGGTTATGTGCATTTGCCACAGCAGTTCGCAGCTCATCGATTTTTCTGTCCATCAGTTCTAGTTGTTGCTGAAGCTGTTGATGTATCTGCTTGCTTTGGGCCATGATTGTACTAACACCTTCAATTTCTACTACTCCCTTCTCTTGTGTGAATGATTGCACTTCTACCTTTAGTGTATCAATTCCCTGGGGTTGTTTTAGCTTGGCTAGGAATTCACTCATTAGATCCTCCCATCCGATTATGTTTCCTTGTGGGAAGGCTTCAAGCCATTGAGCAACATCGTTCATGATAATGAGCGTATGCTTCAATTCATGTGTTGCATTGTTATCTGGGGTGAGGACACTACTCCCATAGTAGCTAGGATTCGTTGACATTTCCTTCATGATCTGCACAGTCACAAACAGTCTAAATGAAGATTGAATATACTCATACCAAAATATGGTCAGAGGGTTAGTTGACACAATATGTCAAACAGTTAATAGACTTGAAAGACCAATAGGAGAAAATTGTTTCTCTCGTATATTCAATCAAGCAACGGCATAGGATTCACACCGAGCCAGAAAAACCAGAAGAACTCCACTCTATTGCTAAAGTGGGGTTTTAGTTAGCTTAAGCAAAAATTCAAACAGTTAGTGGGTTAATCAAGAGTTAAAGAAACAGAAAAGAAAAAGTTCTTGATCTAGATCTCCACTTCACTTAATCATTGTCAATCTAATTCAATCCCCGGCAACGGCGCCAAAAACTTGATGTGTGGAAAACGATCCAACACAAAACTCACCGGCAAGTGGACCGGGTCGCATCAAGTAATAATAACTCACATGAGTGAGGTCGATCCCACAGGGATTGAAGCATTGAGCAATTTTAGTTTAGTGGTTGATTTAGTTAAGCGAATCAAGTATTGGTTGAGTTGTTTGTAATTGACAGAAACTAAATTGCTTGAAATGTAAAGGGAGAGGCGTAAATTGCAGGAAATTAAAGAGCAAAGAAAGTAAATAAGCTGAATCTTAAAGAACAAGTAATGTAAATTGCAGAAACTTAGATTGTAAGAACTGTAAATGGCTGAATCTTAAAGTGCAAGAAATGTGAATTGCTTGAATTATAAAAGGAATTGGGAATTGGGATTGCAGAATTTAAACGAGAACAAGTGAATTACAATTAAATAGAAGAGTAGAAGGTGAATTGAAGTAAAGTAGATCTAAACAGAAAAGTAAAAATGCTTGAGAAATTAAAACAGAAAGTGATGCTTAATTTGCAGTAATTAAAAAGATGTTGAAGATCTCAGGAGTGGAAGAGACTAGAAAACAAGTCTAGATCTCAAATCCTTCCTTGATCCAACAAGAGCAATTGCAAAAGGAAATGAAAAGTAAGTTGCAGAAATAAATTGCAGAAGAGTAGAAGAAGATGCAGTAAACAGAAATTGAAATTTAATTATGCAGAAGAAGTAAACAAGAGATTTCAAGGTGAGATTGAAACAGAAGTTCTTCAATTCTTCACCCAAGATCAAAAGCAAGAAAAGAAAAGAGTGCTCAAGCAAGAACAAGGAAGAAGAGAGATCAATTCCCCTTCCTAATTCTCCAAGATCCAAGTTGAAAGTAAAGAGCTCTCAAAATTACAAAAATGGAAATTCAAAGAAGAAAAATTCAAAAGTAAGTAAAAAGGTAAGTAAAAGTCTCCTTTCCTAAATCTAACTAACACCTATTTATACACTTCCTAAATTGGATCTAAGAATTTGGGTGGGCTCTAAAATTTGGTGAAGAAATGAATTAATTTGAATTTTTGATGAATTTTTGGCCCATGGTGCACCTCCCAGGGGAGAGTTCGGCTCTTGGCAAGAGCTTTGGCCAAGAGCTTTGGTTCCTTTTCCTTGCTAAAGTGTTGCGCGCCCTTCCCTTGTGACAAGAGAACAAAGCTCTTTGCAAGAGCTTGAAAGCTCTTGGTAAGAGCTTTACTTGTCCTTGAGGTCCTTGGTTCAAGTCTTGGGTGGAGCACTTGTGGAGCTAATTTCCTTGGTACAAGAGGAGCGCCTAAAGCTTTGCTTCCTTGAGGTGCCCGGTTCAATCCTTGGAGAAGGAAGTTGCTGGCCATTTTCCTTGGCAAATGAGTGGCGCACAAGGCCTTGCTTCCTTGAGGGACTTAGTTCGAACCTTGGTGAGTGAAAACAAGCTAATTTTGGCTTGTTTTTCCTTGTGAAGTAGCGCTGGCCCCTTCCCCTTGGTCATGGGTTCAAGTCTTGGTGAGTGCATTAATGAGCTTTTCCTTCTTGATTTTCTCCAAGGCATGCCCGAAAAAGCTCTTTGGCAAGAGCTTCAAAGCTCTTGGCAAGAGCTTGGCTCTTGTTTCCTTCTTCCATGTGCTCTTGATAAAGCTCTTGGCAAGAGCTTCAAAGCTGTTGGCAAGAGCTTGGCTTCTGATTCTTTGAAGGAAAGCTCTCCACATGAGCTTTAAAGCTCTTGGCAAGAGCTTTATACCCTTGTTTCTTGAATGCATCCACGCTTCTCTTCCTTGTGCCACGCTTTCTTTCTTTGCTTAGATCATGCTCCTTAGGCTACGCTTTTCTTATTTTTTTTCTTTTCTTCACCTACAAGTAATCAAAACAACCAATCAAAGTATCACAAAATTCACAAAGCTTAAAATTCATTTAAAACCAATTAATTTTAGTTTAAACTTCATGATTTTGTATCAATTTAAAGGGTGGTTGATTGATTCAAAGAAACCATGCAATTCCACTCCAAATTGCTAACTTACAATACAAGAAAGTGCATAAAACCTAATAAAAATAAAGAAAAAGACTAGTAAAACTAGGCTAAGATGACTTGTCATCACAAAGTATGGACTATTATATATTGTTGGAAAGCCCTGGATGTCTACTTTCCAACGCAATTGGAAGCGCGCCATTTGAAGTTCTGTAACTCCAGAAAATCCACTTTGAGTGCAGGGAGGTCAGAATCCAACAGCATCTGCAGTCCTTCTTCAACCTCTGAATCTGATTTTTGCTCAGGTCCCTCAATTTCAGCCAGAAAATACCTAAAATCACAGAAAAACACACAAACTCATAGTAAAGTCCAGAAATGTGATTTTTTAAGTAAAAACTAATAAAAATATACTAAAAACTAACTAAATCATACTGAAAACTATGTAAAAACAATGCCAAAAAGCGTATAAATTATCCACTCATCATTGGGCCTTTGTTGAAGTAAGAAAGAATAGGTCTCATAATGTTGAAGAGGGCAATTGGCAAATCACCTTTTTGATCTTCATGGGTGCTCAATTAAACTGGTGCTAGTATTAACATTGGCCTCAACGTTTGCAAGAAAATGTTGAATCAAACGTTGGCTTGAGAAAGAATTTCCAAAGGACTGGGCGTTGGTGCCAACGTTGGACTCAACGTTGGTGCACCAACGTTTTTCCACCCACGGGTGAGCGTCGCCTACGCGTACGCGTCAAAACGGCGTTTTGCGCGTGTGCATCGCTCACGCGTGGGTGTATCTGGCCAAAATATGCAATCACGCGTACGCGTGGTCCACGCGTGAGCGTCGATTGCAATTCTTCAAATCCAATTTTTGGGTAGCTCATCGCGGACGTTGGAGGCAACGTTTGAGGTAGCGTTGGACCTCCAACGTTTGTTTGGTTACGCGCACGCGTGAATGGTCAATTTTTCCATTGCACGCGTGCGTGTGACTCATGCTTATGTGTGGATTAAGAATTTTTCCACTTTCACGCATACGCGTCACCCAAAATTTTTCTGGCTCCAGAATTGAAAACCATTGAAGATGTTGGAGGTAACGTTGGACCTCCAACGTTCTTTCCAACACCAGCACCAGCATTGACGGGCGGAAAATTACCGATTTAGAATTTATAATAAGAACACCATTGCAAGTACAGTTCTTAACCAATGAAAATTTCGCTTATCAATTTAAAAAGAGTTGTCACAATTTAAGAATAAAATACTGGGAGTAGAATTTCCTGGTCGTCTCCCAACGAGTTGACAAAAGAGTGCAATTTATTGGTCAGGAATTTTCTGAGAAATTTTGGAGTTGGAAAACGAAAAATAAAATGATTATTAATTAATGCAATAAAAATTAACAAGAGGTTTTATATATTTGAAATAGAAAGCCTTGACTGGGAGAAGATTAATCAGAATTTCTATCCTTGTTGAAATGTCTGAAGTATAATAGTAAGAGGTTGTTATTCAACTTAGTTATCCTTTACCTAATAAAGGAAAGTCAAGTAACTAACCAACTCTGATTCACAAGTCCTAATCCTCTCCTAGGGAAGGATTAGAGTAAGTGACTAGAGAGTCAGCCAACAACTTCCAATTACAAATTAACACTTGGGTATTCCAATTCAAGGGTCTCCTATTAATCAACTCCCAGGTCAAGTTGGGAGTCTACTCCATTGACATGAGTGCCATTTTCATAAACATATAAAGGGAGTGAAAAGAAGACATGGTAATTCAAATATGGTAATAACAGAAAATTAATTAAAGGTAAAAATAACTCTTTGCGTTAATAAATTCCAAAATCGAAGATATCCATATGTTACTCGGAACAAACTGAATAGAAAGTAAAAGAGTAAGGATTGATGAAAGCAAACTGTAATGATATAGACATCAAACGGAGGTTGTAACTCTTTGCAATATTCAAATCAAAAGCACAAAATTAGAAATCTATGAAGGTGAAGAACCCTAGAGGGAGTAGTAGTTTTCTCTCTAAGATTCAAAGCTAAAACTAAAATTGTGTAAAAATGAATGTGTCTTGAGTTTCTACTTGTCCCCTGGCTCTAGTATGTGTTTATGGGCCAAAAACTGGGTCTAAAACCAACCCAAAATTGCCCCCAGCATCTTCTGTAATTTCTGCATGTGGCGCACATCACGCATACGCGTAAGTCATGCGTACGCGTCGATGGTCTTCTGCGCGTGTCACGCGTGCGCGTCAGTCACGCATGCGCATCGATATGCGACTTTGCTGGTCACGCGTATGCGTCAGTCGCGCGTGCGCGTCGCTGTAAAAAGCTCCAAGTCACGCGCACGTGTGAGCCATGCGTGCGCGTCGATCCTCGCTAGTCATCTCCTTTATTTATTGTGTTCCTACCATTTTTGCAAGCTTCCTCTCCATCCTCTAAGCTATTCCTTCCCTATATAGCCTGGAAACACTTAATACACAAATCACGGCATCGAATGGTATAAAGGGGAATTAAAAATACAAAATTCAAAGGCTTAGGAAGCAAGTTTTCAATCATAGAACCAAATTGGGAAGGATTTGTAAAACCATGCAAATTGTATGAATAAGTGTGCAAAGAATTGATAAAAACCACTCAATTTAGCACAAGATAAATCATAAAATAGTGGTTTATCAATCTCCCCACACTTAAACATTGGCATGTCCCCATGCTAAGCTCAAGGAGACCAAAAGAATGAATGGGATAAAGTAAGACTCATGCAATGCAACCTATGTATATGAATGCAACTATATGTTAAGATGTTTTTGCCTACTTAGTTAAAAGTAAACAAGTTCTCCAAGACAAACATAAATCAGATTCCACTAATTCAAATCACACAATAAAAGACAAGTAAACTTGTAAGAAGATAGCTCATGAAAGCAGGGAACATAGAATCAAGCATTGAACCCTCACTGGAAGTGTATATATACTCTAATCGCTCAAGTGTCTAGGGTTAATCCACTATACTCTTCTCTAGTCGTGCTTTCTAAAACTTTGTTCTTCGTCTAACCAATCAACAAATATTTAGTGTACAAATACAAATATCATGAGGTCTTTTCAAGGTTGTAATGGGGCTAAGGTAAGGGTGAGGATATATGTATGGCCAAGTGAGCTATAATATGAATCTTTGACTAACCTAAGTTTTCACCTAATACACAAACACTCTATATAACTCTAAAATCATCCCTAGCTACCCAAAAATCCCACTTTTGCATCACATACTCATGTATCAATTTTTTTAATTCCATTGATGACAAGTCATCTTATGCTAGCTTTTCAAGCATTTTTCACTTGTTTCATTAGGTTTTATGCACTTTCTTGCATTATAAGTAAGTGGTTTGGAGTGGAATTGCATGGTTTTGTTGAATCAATCAACCACCCTTTAATTAATACTAAATCATGAGGTTTAAGCTAAAATTAATTGGGTTTTGAATGAATTATAAACCTTGTGAATTTGGTGATACTTTGATTGGTTGTTTTGATTATTTGTAGGTAAAGAAAAGAAGAAAACAAGAAAGCGTAGCCTAAGAAGCGTGGCCCAAGGAAGAGAAAAGTGTGGCAAAAAAAACAAGGAAGCGTGGCACATTGAAGGAGGAAAGCCACATCGCTCTCTTCAAGAGCTCAATGCTCTCCAAGGGAGCATTATAATGATCCAAGAAAGCAAGGCTTGGATGTTACGCTCTCCTTGAGAGCTGAGCACTATAATGAACCAAGGAAGAAAGGGAAGAAGCACAATGCTCAGCTCTTGCCAAGAGCATTATCGGGGGCCTTCCAAAAATAAAGTCAAGGAAAAAGCTTGCCAATGCTTGCCACAAGGTTCGAACTCATGAGCAAGGGGGAGTGGGGAGCGCTACTCACAAAGGAAAATAAGCCAAAAATGGCTAAAATGCCACCCCCAAGGATCGAACCAAGCACCTCAAGGAAACAAGCAATAAGGTGCCACTTTGTGCACAAAAGAAAGAGGCCAGTGCATGTATCCCCAAGGTTTCGAACTTGAGACCTCACCAAGGCAAAGGGAGTGCTGCGCTCTTGCCAAGAGCTGAGCGCAACTCTCCTTATTCCTTGATGTATGAGGTGCGAGTGTGACACGGCCAGGGAAGCATGACACGCACAATTTGGCACAGTTAAGGAGCTTGGTGCGCGCAAGATAAGCCTCAAGGTAGCAAAGGGAGTGCTGCGCTCTTGGGGAGAGCTGAGCGCGACCCTGATGCTGTCCAGGGAGCTTGGAACGCTACAAAGGGCCAAGGGAATGAGCACCAATGCTGCGCTCTCCCCACCAACTGAGCACACTATTGGGAACAAGCACCCATGGGCCAAGATTGAACAAAAATTCAATTTAAATTCAATTCTTCACCAAATTAAAAAGCCTACTCCAAATTCTAAAATCCAAAAATAGGAAGTGTATAAATAGAAGCTAGTTTGAGTTAGAGAGGACCTTTTTGCTTACTTTTGAATTGTTAATTTTATTTTCTAGCTTTGGAGGTTTGGAAATTGAGGAGATAATTGAATTCTCTTCTTCTTTGTTCTTGCCTCAACCCTTTTCATCTTTGTTTTGGATCTTGGGTGGAGAATTGACAAAATTCTGTTTCAATCCCACCTTGATATCTCTTTGCTTGTTTTCTGCCTAATTCTAGAAACTGTGATTTGAATCCAAATTCTGTTTACTGCTCTCTTCTACTTCTTCTGCAATTTACTCTTCCATTTCGTTTGCAATTGTTCTTGGTTGGATCAAGGAAGGAATTGAGATCTAGACTTGTTTTCTAGTCTCCTCCAACCTTGAGATCTTCAACTTCCCTTGAACTATTGCAATTGAGCTACAGTCTGCTTTCTGTTTGGATTTTCAACAATTGTTCTTTTCTGTTTAGATCTGTTGCATTTCAATTCATACTTTACTTCTCTGATTTATGCTATTTACTTTCTCTTGTTTAATTTCTGCAATCCCAACTCCCAAATCCTTTTATGATTCAAGCCTTTTACATTTCTTGCACTCTAAGTTTCATCTATTTACGTTTCTTGCTATTTAAGTTTCTGCACTTTACATTACTTGCACTTTAAGATTCAGCTCTTTTAATTCTTCTGCACTTTAAATTCTTGTCAATTATCCCTCTCCCTTTAAATTTCATGCAATTTAGCTTCTGTTGGATACAAATCACTCAAATCAACTCTTGTTCGCTTGACTAAATCAACCACTTAACTAAAATTGCTCAATCCTTCAATCCCGGTGGGATCGACCTCACTCTAAGTGAGTTATTACTACTTGATGCGACCCGGTACACTTCCCGGTGAGTTTTAGGTGTTGGAATTCCGTTTCCAACCTATCATCCATCACATATGCATTGATCTTTTTATTGAACTTAGCATTGGGGTGATTTTATCCCCTATATATATATATATATATATGAAAGCATAATATATTAATGCATATGGTTTTTTTTTTCAATTTTTTTCACATGAGTAAGCACCCAAATTCCTAATATTTTTGTCAATAAAACATAACACCTTCTCATCAACCCAAGTTCTCATAATTCTCCACACTTAGTTGACACACAATCTCTATCTTAAGCTAACCAAAGGTTCAAATGGGGTAATTAATTATTTTTTTGCTTAAGACTAGTGATGTGGTAATATAAAGAACAAATGGGGATTAAAAGGTCAAAGTGGTAATCAAAATTGAATGAAATGGTAGGCTATTTGGGATAAGTGAGCTAATAACAAATGATGGCCTCAATCATACATATGCATGCAGATACACTAAACAATGGACATATAGAATGGAATAAACTATAGATTACAATCATAGAGAAGAAAACACACAGGAATAAAAATCATGGTTAAATAATGTAACTATATAATTAAGCTCAAAATCTCACAGGTTGTGTGTTCTTAGCTATAAACCATGTTCCAAATTACAATCTTCAAACAAGTTTAACACAAATTTTAATTTGAATTAGTGAAATACTATAAGATAGGGTCTTGAAGAGAAACTCATTACTTCAACCAAGCAAAACATTCATGTAAGCAATTATAACCATACAATCTATCCTATCTAACAAAAGAAAAAAATCAAATGTTGGTGTTAAAAGAGAGAGATTACCTCCAGAAGTCAAGGACTAACCTCCCCACACTTAAGGCTTGGCACGGTCCTCCGTGCCATTAGTAAGGAGCAAGGTAAGGCTGGAAGCATCGCCTCCACTGTCTGGCTCGTCATGGCTCCCTGTGCTACTAGGTGAAGGGGAATCCGGGGTGTCCTTCTATTCCAGATGTGGGTGAGTACTAATAATGAGCTCCTTCAGGTAGTTGTATCGGTGCTTGTTGCGGCGCTCCATTCGCTCCATCCGCTAGTCTTGCTGGTTGAACCTCTGAAAGATCTGAAGAAACATCTGATGGGTGGATGTTTCTTGTGGTGTTGATGATGGTGGAGTAGACAAAGGAGAAGTGTCCAAAGATGGGCCTGGAGGCCGGCTCACAGAAGGAACTGGGGTTCTGATGTACTTCCGATTCGGCACATACTGATCGGCCTTAGGGATTATGATCTTCGTGTCCCCAGCCCAACAGGAAACACCTGCTACAGAGACTAAATCTGAAACCAATGCGGGGAAAGGCAGGTTACCCACAATCTGCACGTGTCCCATTGCCTACCGGATTAGTCGGGGTGGTGCACGAAATTGTGATGTCCAGGCTCAAACAATCCCTGGCAACGTGAGCAACTTGGTACGTGCAATCGTGATTACACTTTGATTATGTAAAATTCATGGCTCTTTCTTTCCCTGGCAATGGCGCCAAGAACATGGTGCCAATACCATGGTTCACAACTTCGATACAACTAACCAGTAAGTGCACTGGGTCGTCCAAGTAATACCTTACGTGAGTAAGGGTCGAATCCCACGGAGATTGTTGGTATGAAGCAAGCTATGGTCACCTTGCAAATCTCAGTCAGGCAAATATAAATTGATAATGATGTTTTCGAATAATAAATAATAGAATAGGGATAGAGGTACTTATGTAAATCATTGGTAGGAATTTCAGATAAGCGAATGGAGATGCTTTTCGTTCCTCTGAACCTCTGCTTTCCTACTATCTTCATCCAGTCAGTCTTACTCCTTTCCATGGCTAGCTTTATGCAAGGGCATCACCGTTGCCAGTGGCTACATCCCCTCCTCTCAGTGAAAAATATGCTCACATGCTCTGTCACAGCACGGCTAATCATCTGTCGGTTCTCGATCATGCTGGAATAGGATTCATCCTCCTTTTGCGTCTGTCACTAACGCCCAGCACTCGCGAGTTTGAAGCTCGTCACAGTCATTCAATCATTGAATCCTACTCGGAATACCACATACAAGGTTTAGACTTTCCGGATTCTCTTGAATGCCGCCATCATTCTAGCGTACGCCACGAAGATTCTGATTAAGAGATCTAAGAGATATTCATTCTAGCTTATTTCATGTAGAACGGAAGTGTTTGTCAGGCACGTGCTCATAGGGGAGAATGGTGATGAGCGTCACACATAATCATCACCTTCATCACGTTCTTGGGTGCGAATGGATATCTTAGAAGCGAAATAAGATGAATTGAATAGAAAACAGTAGTACTTTGCATTAATCTTTGAGGAACAGCAGAGCTCCACACCTTAATCTATGGAGTGTAGAAACTCTACCATATGAAAATACATAAGTGAAGGTCCAGGCATGGCCGAGATGGCCAGCCCCCTAAACGTGATCAAAGGATCATCAGGTAATCCAAAGATGTCTAATACAATAGTAAAAGGTCTTATTTATAATAAACTAGTCACTAGGGTTTACATGAGTAAGTAATTGATGCATAAATTCACTTCCGGGGCCCACTTGGTGTGTGCTTGGGCTGAGCTTGAGTGTTGCATGTGCAGAGGTCATTTGTGGAGTTGAACGCCAGGTTTTGTACCAGTTTGGGCGTTCAACTCTGGTTTTGGCTCCTTTTCTGGCGCTGGAAGCCAGATTTGGGCAGAAAGTTGGCGTTGAACGCCAGTTTACGTCATCTATTCTTAGCCAAAGTATAGACTATTATATATTTCTGGAAAGCTCTGGATGTCTACTTTCCAACTCAATTGGAAGCGCGCCATTTCGAGTTCTGTAGCTCCAGAAAATCCACTTTGAGTGCAGAGAGGTCAGAATCCAACAGCATCAGCAGTCCTTCTTCAACCTTTGAATCTGATTTCTGCTCAAGTCCCTCAATTTCAGCCAGAAAATACATGAAATCACAGAAAAACACACAAACTCATAGTAAAGTCCAGAAATGTGAATTTAACATAAAAACTAATGAAAACATCCCTAAAAGTAACTAGATCCTACTAAAAACATACTAAAAACAATGCCAAAAAGCGTATAAATTATCCGCTCATCACAACACCAAACTTAAATTGTTGCTTGTCTCTAAGCAACTGAAAATCAAATAGGATAAAAAGAAGAGAATATACTATAAATTCCAAACTATCAATGAAACATAGCTGCAATCATATGAGCGGGACTTATAGCTTTTTGCCTCTTGAATAGTTTTGGCATCTCACTTTATCCATTGAGGTTCAGAATGATTGGCATCTATAGGAACTCAGAGTTCAGATAGTGTTATTGATTCTGCTAGTTCAGTATGATGATTTTTGAACACAGCTTCTTTATGAGTCTTGGCCGTGGCCCTAAGCACTTTGTTTTCCAGTATTACCACCGGATACATAAATGCCACAGACACATAATTGGGTGAACCTTTTCAGATTGTGACTCAGCTTTGCTAAAGTCCCCAATTAGAGGTGTCCAGGGTTCTTAAGCACACTCTTTTTTTTTTCTTTGGACCTTGAATTTAACCGCTCAGTCTCAAGTTTTCACTTGACACCTTCACGCCACAAGCACATGGTTAGGGACAGCTTGGTTTAGCCGCTTAGACCAGGATTTTATTCCTTTAGGCCCTCCTATCCACTGATGCTCAAAGCCTTGGGATCCTTTTTCTTTACCCTTGCCTTTTGGTTTTAAGAGTTACCGGCTTTTTGCTCTTGCCTCTTGGTTTTAAGAGCTTTTGGCTTTTTCTTTTTCTTTCTATATATATTTTTTTCGCCTTTTTTTTTTTGCAAGCTTTGTTCTTTGCTGCTTTTTCTTGCTTCAAGAATCATTTTTATGATTTTTCAGATTATCAAATAACATGTTTCCTAGTCGTCATTCTTTCAAGAGCCAACATATTTAACATTCTTAAACAACAACTTCAAAAGACATATGCACTGTTCAAGCATTCATTCTGAAAACAAGAAGCATTGTCACCACATCAATATAATTAAACTAAGTTCAAGGATAAATTCGAAACTCATGTACTTCTTGTTCTTTTGAATTAAAACATTTTTCATTTAAGAGAGGTGATGGATTCATAGGACATTCATATCTTTAAGACATAGTTACTAGCTACTAATGATCATGTAATGAAGACACAAACACAGATAGGCACATAACATAGAAAACGAAAAACAGAAGAAACAAGAACAAGGAATGAATCCACCTTAGTGATGGTGGCGTTTCCTTCTTGAGGAACCAATGATGTCCTTGAGCTCTTCTATGTCTCTTCCTTGTCTTTGTTGCTCCTCCCTCATTGCTTTTTGATCTTCTCTTATTTCATGAAGCATGATGGAGTGCTCTTGATGTTCCACCCTTAGTTGTCCCATATTGGAACTCAATTCTCCTAGGGAGGTGTTGATTTGCTCCCAATAATTTTGTGGAGGAAAGTGCATTTGAGGCATCTCCGGGATCTCATGGAAATGAGCTTCTTGCGCCTCTTGAGCTCCATGACTGGGCTCTCTTGCTTGCTCCATCTTTTTCTTAGTGATGGGCTTGTCCTCTTTAATGAGGATATCTCCCTCTATGTCAATCCCAGCCGAATTGCATAGGTGGCAAATGAGGTGAGGAAAGGCTAACCTTGCCATAGTGGAGGACTTGTCAGCCACCTTGTAGAGTTCTTGAGGTATAATCTCATGAACTTCCACCTCTTCTCCAATTATGATGCTATGGATCATGATGGCCCGGTCTATAGTAACTTCAGACCGATTGCTAGTGGGAATGATTGAGCATTGAATGAACTCCAACCATCCTCTAGCCACAGGCTTGAGGTCCAATCTTCTTAGTTGAACCGGCTTACCTTTGGAGTCAATCTTCCATTGAGCTCCTTCTACACATATGTCCATAAGGACTTGGTCCAACCTTTGATTAAAGTTGACCCTTCTAGTGTAGGGGCGTTCATCTCCTTGCATCATGGGCAAATTAAACGCCAACCTCACATTTTCCGGACTAAAATTCAAGTATTTCCCCCGAACCATTGTAACATAGTTCTTTGGATCCGGGTTCTTACTTTGATCATGGTTCTTGGTGATCCATGCATTAGCATAGAACTCTTGAACCATTAGGATGCCGACTTGTTGGATGGGATTTGTTAGAACTTCCCAACCTCTTCTTTGAATTTCATGTCGGATCTCCGGATACTCATTTCTTTTGAGTTTGAAAGGGACCTCAGGGATCACCTTCTTCTTCGCCACAACATCATAGAAGTGGTCTTGATGGGCTTTGGAGATGAACCTTTCCATCTCCCATGACTCGGAGGTGGAAGCTTTTGTCTTCCCCTTCCCCTTTCTAGAGGATTCTCCGGTCTTAGGTGCCATCAATGGTAATGGAAAAACAAAAAGCTTATGCTTTTACCACACCAAACTTAGAATATTGCTCGCCCTCGAGCAATAAACAAAAGAATAGAAGAAGAAGAAGAAGAAATATGGAAAGGGAGAGGGAGATGTGGTTTCGGCCAAGAGGAGTGTAGAGGGGTGTGTTGTGTGAATTTGATGAAGAATGGAGGGCTTTATATAGGGAAGGGAGGGGGGAAAGGTTTCGGCCATATGGGTGGGTTTGGGTGGGAAATTGGTTTTGAATTTTTGAAGGTAGGTGGAGTTTATGAGGTAGGTTTATGGGGAAGAGTGGATGGATGTGAGTGGTGAAGAGGTGATGGGGAAGAGTGTTTATGGGGTTGTGTGAAAGAAAGTGGTGAGAAGAAGTGAGTGGAGGTAGGTGGGGATCCTGTGGGGTCTACAGATCCTGAGTGGATCCTGTGGGGTCCACAGATCCTGAGGTGTTCAAGGATTTACATCCCTGCACCCATTAGGCATGTAAAAATGCCTTTGCACACAACTCTGGGCGTTCAGCGCCAGGTTGGTGGCCATTTTGGGCGTTCAACGCCCATTTGTGTGCCATTTCTGGCGTTGAACGCCAGAACCATGCCTGTTCTGGCATTCAGCGCCCAGAAGCTGCCCATTTTGGGCGTTCAGCGCCAGAACCATGCTCTGTTCTAGCGCTGAACGCCAGACAGATGCTCCTCCAGGGTGTGATTTTTCTTCTGCTGTTTTTGATTCCGTTTTCAATTTTTATATTTATTTTGTGACTCCACATGATCATGAACCTACAAAGACATATAACTAAGAAAAATATAGTTAGATAAATAAAAATTAGGTTGCCTCCCAACAAGCGCTTCTTTAATGTCAATAGCTTGATAGTGGGCTCTCATGGAGCCTCACAGATATGCAGAGCATTGTTGAAACTCTCCAACACCAAACTTAGAGTTTGGATATGGGAGTTCAACACCAAACTTAGAGTTTGGTTGTGGCCTCCCAACACCAAACTTACAGTTTGACTGTGGGGCTTGGGTTGACTCTGCTTTGAGAGAAGCTTTTTCTGCTTCCTCTCCATGGTTGCAGAGGGGGATCCTTGAGTTTTAAACACAAGGGAGTCCTCATTCCATTGAAGGACTATTTCACCTCTGTCAACATCAATCACAGCTCTTGCTGTGGCCAGGAAAGGTCTTCCTAGGATGATGGATTCATCCTCTTCCTTTCCAGTATCCAGGACTATGAAATCAGCAGGGATGTAAAGGCCTCCAACCTTTACTAACACGTCCTCTACTTATCCATATGCCTGTTTTCTTGAATTGTCTGCCATCTCTAATGAGATTTTAGCAGCTTGCACCCCATAGATTCCCAGTTTCTCTATTACAGAGAGGGGCATGAGGTTCATTCCTGAACCAAGGTCACACAGGGCCTTAAAGATCATGGTGCCTATGGTACAAGGTATTATGAACTTTCCAGGATCCTGTCTCTTCTGAGGCAATGTCAGTTGATCCAGATCACTTAGTTCATTGATGAACAAAGGAGGTTCAACTTCCCAAGCATCAATGCCAAATAATTTGGCATTCAGCTTCATGATTGCACCAAGAAACTTGGCAATTTGCCCTTTAGTAACATCCTCATTCTCTTCAGAAGAGGAATACTCATCAGAGCTCATGAAGGGCATAAGGAGGTTCAATGGAATCTCTATGGTCTCTAGATGAGCCTCAGAGTCCTTTGGTTCCTCAGAGGAAAGCTCCTTATTGGTCACTGGATGTCCCAAGAGGTCTTCTTCCTTGGGATTCACGTCCTCCACTCCCTCATTGGGTTCGGCCATGTTGCTTATGTCAATGGCCTTGCACTCTCCTTTTGGATTCTCTTCTGTATTGCTTGGGAGAGTACTGGGAGGGATTTCAGTGATCCTTTTACTCAGCTGGCCCACTTGTGCTTCCAAATTTCTAATGGAAGACCTTGTTTCATTCATGAAACTCACAGTGGCCTTGGACAGATCAGAGACTAGATTTGCTAAATTAGAAGCATTTTGTTTAGAGTTCTCTGTCTGTTGCTGAGTGGATGATGGAAAAGGTTTATTATTGTTAAACCTGTTTCTTCCACCATTATTAAAGCCTTGTTGAGGCTTTTGATCCTTCCATGAGAAATTTGGATGATTTCTCCATGATGAGTTATAGGTGTTTCCATAAGGTTCACCTAAGTAATTCACATCTGCTATTGCAGGGTTCTCAGGATTATAAGCTTCTTCTTCATAAGAAGCCTCTTGAGTACTGTTGGATGCAGCTTGCATTCCATGCAGACTCTGAGAGATCATATTGACTTGCTGAGTCAATATTTTATTCTGAGCCAATATGGCATTCAGAGTATCAACTTCAAGAACTCCCTTCTTCATAGGCGTCCCATTATTCACAGGATTCCTTTCAGAAGTGTACATGAACTGGTTATTTGCAACCATGTCAATGAGTTCTTGAGCTTCTGTAGGCGTTTTCTTTAGGTGAATGGATCCACCTGCAGAAGTGTCCAGTGACATCTTTGATAGCTCAGATAAACCATCATAGAATATATCCAGGATGGTCCATTCTGAAAGCATGTCAGAAGGACACTTTTTGATCAACTGTTTGTATCTTTTCCAAGCTTCATAGAGGGATTCACCTTCTTTCTGTCTGAAGGTTTGAACATCAGCTCTAAGCTTGCTCAGCTTTTGAGGAGGAAAGTACTTGGCTAAGAAAGCCGTGACCAGCTTATCCCAAGAGTTCAGGCTGTCTTTGGGTTGAGAATCCAACCATAATCTAGCTCTGTCTCTTATAGCAAAAGGGAAAAGCATGAGCCTGTAGACTTCAGGATCTACTCCATTAGTCTTAACAGTATCACATATCTGCAAGAATTCAGTTAAGAACTGAAAAGGATCTTCAGATGTAAGTCCATGAAACTTGCAGTTTTGCTGCATCAGAGAAACTAATTGAGGTTTCAGCTCAAAGTTGTTTGCTCCAATGGCAGGAATGGAGATGCTTCTTCCATGTAAATTGGAATTAGGTGCAGTAAAGTCACCAAGCATCTTCCTTGCATTATTATTATTTTCGGCTGCCATATCCTCTTCCTTTTCGAAAATTTCTGAAAGATTCTCTCTGGATTGTTGTAATTTTGCTTCTCTTAATTTTTTCTTCAGAGTCCTTTTAGGTTCTGGATCTGCTTCAACAAGAATGTTCTTGTCCTTGCTCCTGCTCATATGACAAAGAAGAGGGCACACAAAAAATAATAATAATAATATGGATCCTTTATACCACAATATAGGGATCCCTTTGTGAGTGGAAGAAAAGAGAGAGACAAAGAATGTGATGTAAAGAAAGAAACACAACTGTGAGGATGGCAGAGATGTGAGATGAGATGTTAGTAAATGAATAAATAAATAGAATAAGCTGGGATAGGGAGAATTTTCGAAAATAATTTTTGAAAAAAAGAGTTAGTGATTTTCGAAAATGGTTTTTGAAAAATGTTAGTATTTTTTTTTCGAAAAAGTTTTAAAATCAAAAATAAAAATAATTAGTTAATAAAAAAAAGAAATGTTTGAAAAAGAGGGGAGATATTTTCGAAAATTAGAGAGAGAGAGAGTTAGTTAGGTAGTTTTGAAAAAGGTAAGAAGCAAACAAAAAGTTAGTTAGTTAGTTGAAACAAATTTTGAAAAGATAAGAGGTTAGGAAGTTAGAAAAGATATTTTGAAATCAAATTTTTGAAAAAGATAAGATAAGAAGATATTTTTGAAAAGATATAATAGAAATTAGTTTTGAAAAAGATTTGATTTTTAAAACCACAATTAATGACTTGATTCACAAGAAATCACAAGATATGATTCTAGAACTTAAAGTTTGAATCTTTCTTAACAAGCAAGTAACAAACTTCATATTTTTGAATCAAAACATTAATTGTTATTGTTATTTTCGAAAATTTGGTCTAAAAATAAGAAAAAAATTTTTGAAAAATATTTTTGGAATTTTCGAAAATAACTAAGAATTTTGAAAAAGATTTGATTTTTGAAAAAGATTTTGAAAAAGATAAGATTTTCAAATTGAAAATTTGATTTGACTCATAAGAAACAACTTGATTTTAAAAATTTTTGAAAAAGTCAACCCAAATTTTCGAATTTGATGAGAGAAAAAGGGAAAGATATTTTTTTGATTTTTGAATTTTTATGATGCAAGAGAAAAACACTAAAATGATGCAATGCATGAAATTTTTAGATCAAAACATGTGATGCATGCAAGAATGCTATGAATGTCAAGATGAACACCAAGAACACTATGAATGTCAAGATGAACATCATAGACACAATTTTGAAAAATTTTTAATGCAAAGAAAACATGCAAGACACCAAACTTAGAATTCTTTAATGCTTAGACACTAAGAATTCAAGAATGCATATGATAAACATGAAAAGACACAAAACAAAAAATCATCAAGATCAAACAAGAAGACTTACCAAGAACAACTTGAAGATCATGAAGAACACTATGAATGCATGAAATTTTCGAAAAATGCAAGATGCACATGCAATTGACACCAAACTTAAGACATGACTCATGACTCAAACAAGAAACAGAAAAATATTTTTGATTTTTATGATTTTCTAATTTTTTTGGATTTTTTCGAAAATTATATGAAAAAGAAAAAATAAGGATTCCAAAATTTTTAACATGAATTCCAGGAATCTTGCCATGTTAGTCTAAAGCTTCAGTCCAGGAATTAGACATGGCTCACTAGCCAGCCAAGCTTTCAATGAAAGCTTCAGTCCAAAACACTAGACATGGCCAATGGCCAGCCAAGCTTCAGCAGATATGGATACTTTTCATGTATAGAGCAACTAAGTGTGTGAGAATCTCTTCATTTGTGATGGTAAGTTGAAACCCCAGTCCAAAAATTAGACATGGCTTACAGCCAGCCAGGCTTCAACAAATCATCATGAAACAATAGAATTCATTCTTAAAAATTCTGAAGAAAGATATATTTTTGAAGACATTTTTTTTTTCGAAAACAGATGAGAAAGTTTTGAAAAATTTTTGAAAATAAAACAAAAAGAAAATTACCTAATCCGAGCAGCAAGATGAACCGTCAGTTGTCCAAACTCGAACAATCCCCGGCAACGGCGCCAAAAACTCGGTGCACGAAATTGTGATGTCCAGGCTCAAACAATCCCTGGCAACGTGAGCAACTTGGTACGCGCAATCGTGATTACACTTTGATTATGTAAAATTCATGGCTCTTTCTTTCCCTGGCAATGGCGCCAAGAACATGGTGCCAATACCAGGGTTCACAACTTCGATACAACTAACCAGCAAGTGCACTGGGTCGTCCAAGTAATACCTTACGTGAGTAAGGGTCGAATCCCACGGAGATTGTTGGTATGAAGCAAGCTATGGTCACCTTGCAAATCTCAGTCAGGCAGATATAAATTGATAATGATGTTTTCGAATAATAAATAATAGAATAGGGATAGAGGTACTTATGTAAATCATTGGTAGGAATTTCAGATAAGCGAATGGAGATGCTTTTCGTTCCTCTGAACCTCTGCTTTCCTGCTATCTTCATCCAGTCAGTCTTACTCCTTTCCATGGCTGGCTTTATGCAAGGGCATCACCGTTGTCAGTGGCTACATCCCCTCCTCTCAGTGAAAAATATGCTCACATGCTCTGTCACAGCACGGCTAATCATCTGTCGGTTCTCGATCATGCTGGAATAGGATTCACCCTCCTTTTGCGTCTGTCACTAACGCCCAGCACTCGCGAGTTTGAAGCTCGTCACAGTCATTCAATCATTGAATCCTACTCGGAATACCACAGACAAGGTTTAGACTTTCCGGATTCTCTTGAATGCCGCCATCATTCTAGCATATGCCACGAAGATTCTGATTAAGAGATCTAAGAGATATTCATTCTAGCTTATTTCATGTAGAACGGAAGTGTTTGTCAGGCACGTGTTCATAGGGGGAGAATGGTGATGAGCGTCACACATAATCATCACCTTCATCACATTCTTGGGTGCGAATGGATATCTTAGAAGCGAAATAAGATGAATTGAATAGAAAACAGTAGTACTTTGTATTAATCTTTGAGGAACAGCAGAGCTCCACACCTTAATCTATGGAGTGTAGAAACTCTACTGTATGAAAATACATAAGTGAAGGTCCAGGTATGGCCGAGATGGCCAGCCTCCTAAACGTGATCAAAGGATCATCAGGTAATCCAAAGATGTCTAATACAATAGTAAAAGGTCCTATTTATAATAAACTAGTCACTAGGGTTTACATGAGTAAGTAATTGATGCATAAATTCACTTCCGGGGCCCACTTGGTGTGTGCTTGGGCTGAGCTTGAGTGTTTCATGTGCAGAGGTCATTTGTGGAGTTAAACGCCAGGTTTTGTGCTAGTTTGGGCGTTCAACTCTGGTTTTGGCTCCTTTTCTGGCACTGGACGCCAGATTTGGGCAGAAAGCTGGCGTTGAACGCCAGTTTACGTCGTCTATTCTTGGCCAAAGTATGGACTATTATATATTGCTGGAGAGCCCTGGATGTCTACTTTCCAACGCAATTGGAAGCGCGCCATTTCAAGTTCTGTAGCTCCAGAAAATCCACTTTGAGTGAAGGGAGGTCAGAATCCAACAGCATCAGCAGTCCTTCTTCAACCTCTGAATCTAATTTCTGCTCAAGTCCCTCAATTTCAGCCAGAAAATACCTGAAATCACAGAAAAACACACAAACTCATAGTAAAGTCCAGAAATGTGAATTTAACATAAAAACTAATGAAAACATCCCTAAAAGTAACTAGATCCTACTAAAAACATACTAAAAACAATGCCAAAAAGCGTATAAATTATCCGCTCATCACGGGGCAGGTTGAGAGATTGTTCTATCAGGATGCACCAGATGAGAATAGCCATGTCCGCTGTGAAGGTGGACTTGTGAGTGCTCGAAAAGATATAGTGGGACATAATCTGTGCCCACACGCGACCCTCCAAGGTAAGTGATTGGGCTGAGATGCTCTTGGATTTTGACCGGTGTTTCCCGTAGATCCAGGTGCTGCCAGGTTGGGCTATAACTCCAAGGACGCTATCCCAGTCAAACTAATACATCTGCCGCTTAAGCTGGGCCTCTTGATATGCATCCAATCTCTCTAGGCTAGGTAGAATATCCAGTGCTCTCTGTATGGCACCCTCGGAGACAGGACTTGCTGCTGACGAACATAAACAGTCTATAGGGTAGGCGAGTGGAAGTTGGAGAAAAATTCAACTACTCATGATAGGTTGGCCTCCCGCGGCTGCCTCCTTAAAAATCCTACTGTCTCCTCTCGATGTGGGGCTCCACAAAATCAACAAAATGGGTTGGGACAATGAGTAGATGCTCATTATTGTAGTACCTCTCGGCTAGGATGGGGAACATCTGCTCGCAATAACGGTTAGTGAACCGTGTGGAGTCCCGTGAGGGAAAGGCTTTCGCTTCATCAACTTTAATGATCCTCTTCACCCGCTTTGTTGGCGGCTTGATGCTTGTAGATGGTGGCGCCTTAGCCAGAGCTCTCTTGGTTCCTCTCCTTGCCGGTGGCTTTTTAGAAGCCTTCTCCTTTCCTCTTTTAGTGGCCATCCTGAAGAAAGAAGAAAGAAAATTAACTTCAAGTATAGATAACTAACAATTGGAAGGGAGGAAGTCCAAGTAATAATGAATGCCAAAGGAAAAGGAATGTCTTATACATGGTAGCTACAACATGCATGGAAGACATTAAGTAAAATCATGAAGGCAATTCATAACAATTAGATGCAAGAGGGTTAAAAGCATGCAGTAATAGGTATGAGAAGCATAACTCAAGCATCAATTATTAAATGTACCATATTAAATAGCACTTGTATGATGACAATTGTGAATGATAATCCCAATACATATGGATTCAAGTGTTGTGAAAAAGAGAGGCATTAAAGTGTTAGAGTAAAATAAAATAGAATTCAAAATGCCATAAGAGCTTTTTCACAAACCGTTGGTGTGCAAGTTAAGATAGGAAGTAGAATAATGAATCCAAGTGTATATGAGACCCAAAATTAAATGTCAATTGTCAAATCACTCCTGATAATATCCACAAGCTCAATTATAATAAAGTAATACCCAAATAAAGCTCCAACACCAACATAAAATGCATGATAAAAGAATGAAAAAGGAACCATAAAAAAAACTAAGCTAATAGAAAATTGAGAAGAAAGAAAAAATAATTAAATGCAATAAATAAAAGTAGAAAGAAAGAGTAGAGGAGAGGAAGAAAAGAAACCTGAGGAAAAAGATGAAAAAGGGAAGAAGAAAGAAGTAGGAAGTAAGAAGTAAGAAGAGGGAAAGAAGGAAGAAGAAAGAAGAATGAAAATTAGGATTAGAGAGGGGAAAAACTGAAATCTGGGCGGCGTACTGGTTTGAGTGAGGCGGCGCAGGCGACGCACACGTGTAACCCACGTGTACGCGTGGGTCACGCAAAATTGAAGTCGACACGTAAGCGCCTGGCACGCGTACGCGTGCCCTTAGTCGTGCCAGCCGCGCAACGTCAGCCGCGCGCACACACAACTCTCGGGTTGAAAATGCACTAGGGCAAAAATGACATATGACGCGTGCGCGTCAGGCACGCGCACGCGTGGATGGCCATGAAGTGAAACCGACACGTACGCGTGTGTGAATTTGTGCCTCTAGTACAGTTCCAGTGCGAAGTCATCACAACTCTCTGTTCAAATACCAATTTACGCCGATTTCCAGGGCCACGCGTGCACGTCAGGGACGCTTACGCGTGGGCTTGCTTGCACGCAAAGCACGCTTCCTGCGCCACTCCCGCGCAACTCTCTGTTCAAACCCAATAGTTTTCATATTCACACATGACGCGTACGCGTCATAGACGCTTGCGCGTCGAATGCCTCTTTTTTTATGCAGAATGCAGGTGATTATGCAGAATTTTTAAAGTAACACTGAAAAAAAGAGTTAAAACTAAGAATAAAAATGAAAGATCATACCATGGTGGGTTGTCTCCCACCTAGCACTTTTCTTTAACATCCTTAAGTTGGACGGTCCATAAGCTCAGTCTCTTTCTGTTGGTGGATCCTCCAAGAGGAAGATCTCCAGCTCCTTGTTGTGCTCCATCTTCTCATCATGATACAGCTTCAAGTGGTGGCCATTGACTTTGATAAATTTGGAACTTGAAGGATGACTCAGGTGGAAGATGCCATATGGCTCTGCCTTTTCCACCCGATAGGGGCCTTCCCATCTTGATCGCAGCTTGCCTGGCATGAGCCTCAACCTTGAGTTATAAAGGAAAACCAACTCCCCAGGTCTGAACTCTCTTCTCTTGATATTTTTGTCATGCACAGCCTTCACCCTCTCTTTGTAGAGCCTGGAGTTGTCATATGCTTCGAGTCAAAGGTTCTCTAGTTCTGCTAGTTGCAGCTTCCTTTCAGCACCGGCTTTCTCAAATCCCATGTTGCATTTCCTTACTGCCCATAAAGCTTTGTGCTCCACCTTCACTGGGAGGTGACAAGCCTTGCCATAGACTAGGCAGAATGGACTCATTCTGATGGGTGTCTTGTATACTGTCCGATAAGCCCAGAGCGCATCTACAAGCCTGGTGCTCCAGTCTTTTCTATGAGGCTTGACAATCATCTCCAATATGCGCTTTATCTCTCTGTTAGACACCTCGGCTTGCCCATTGGTCTGGGAATGGTAAGCCGTCGCTACCTTATGAACAATGCCATGTTTCTTCAGTAGACCTATCAATCTCCTGTTACAAAAATGATTGCGTTGATCACTCACGATTGCTCGTGGTGATCCAAAGCGACATATAATATTATTTCAAACCAAAAAGACAACAACGTTAGCATCATCAATACGGGTAGGAATTGCTTCCACCTATTTAGAGGCATAATCAACAGCTAATAATATGTATAAGAAACAACTAGAGTTTGAAAATGGACCCATGAAGTCAATACCCCAAACATAAAAAATTTCACAGAATAACATAAGTTGTTGGGGCATCTCATCCCTCTTGGATATATTCCTAAACCTTTGGCATGGGGAGCAAGATTTACAGAAGGCAGTAGCATTCTTCAAAAGAGTGGGCCACCAGAATCCACAGTCTAAAATTTTTCTAGCTGTTCTTTGAGGACCAAAATGTCCACCACTCTCAGAAGAGTGGCAGGCCTCTAAAATTAATTCGAATTCTGATTGTGGCACACAGCTTTTAATTATTTGGTCAGCACCATACCTCCATAAGTATGGGTCATCCCATATATAATATTTGGACTCGCTTTTAAGCTTGTCCCTTTGATGCTTAGTAAAATTGGAAGGGAAGGTATGACTAACCAAATAATTAGCTATAGGTGCATACCAAGGAACTACCTCAGATATTGCGTGCAAGCTATCAAATGAAAAAGCATCATTGATAGGAGTGGAGTCACTCTTAATGTGCTCTAGGCGACTCAAGTGGTCTGCCACTAAATTCTGGGAACCACTCCTATCTTTGATTTCTAAATCAAATTCTTGCAGCAACAATATCTAACATATTAACCTTGGTTTGGACTCTTTTTTAGCTAACAAATATTTTAGAGCTGCATGGTCTGAGTATAGTACCACCTTAGTACCAAGTAAGTAGGCTTGGAATTTATCCAGAGCAAAAACAATAGCCAGAAGCTCTTTTTCAGTGGTAGTATAATTAGACTGAGCAGCGTCTAAGGTCTTAGAAGCATAAGAAATTATATAAGGGTCCTTACCTTCGCGCTGAGCCAGTGCCGCTCCTACTGCATGGTTAGAGACATCACACATTTTCTTAAATGGCTGACTCCAGTCGGGCCCTCTCACAATCGGAGCTTGAGTTAAGGCAATCTTCAGCTTATCAAATGCTTCTATGAAGTCCTCACTCAGCTCGAACTCAACATCCTTCTGCAGCAATCAGGATAAAGGCAATGCTACCTTACCGAAGTCCTTGATAAATCTCCGGTAGAAACTTGCATGACCAAGGAACGAATGGACTTCCCTCACGGAGGAGGGGTAAGGTAAACCAGAAATCACATCTACCTTTGCTGGATCGACAGAAATATCAGTATTAGAAATAACATGTCCTAGAATAATACCTTGTTTTACCATAAAATGACATTATTCAAAATTTAATACAAGGTTTGAACTAACACACCTTTCTAATACTCTAGCTAAACTATCCAAGCAAAGGTTGAATGAATCACCATACACACTAAAGTCATCCATAAAAACTTCCATACAGCTCTTAAGAAGATCTAAGAAAATACTCATCATGCATCTTTGAAACGTAGCCGGTGCATTACATAAGCCAAAAGGCATCCTCTTGTATGCATACATTCCAAAGGGACACGTAAAAGTAGTTTTCTCCTGATCTTCAGGAGCTATATGAATTTGAAAATAGCCAGTGTAACCATCTAGAAAACAGTAGTGTGATTTACCTGACAGGCGATCAAGCATTTGATCGATGAAGGGCAGTGGGTAGTGATCCTTGCGAGTAGCCTGGTTGAGGCGCCTATAATCAATGCACACTGTCCAGGAGTTCTGCACTCTAGTTGCCATGAGTTCCCCATGCTCATTCTTCATTGTTGTGACTCCAGACTTCTTTGATACCACCTGTATTGGGCTAACCCATTCACTATCCGGGATTGGATAGATGATGTTAGCTTCGAGCAGTCTGGTCATTTCCTTCTTGACAACTTCCAAGATGGTGGGGTTCAACCGCCTTTGAGGTTGACGGATAGGCCTTGCTCCCTCTTCTAAAAATATGCAGTGCTCACAGACTTGAGGGCTGATGCCTACTATATCCGCCAAGCTCCATCCAATAGCTCTCTTGTGTCTTCTCAACACACTAAGCAACTGCTCCTCTTGTTGGGAAGTGAGTTCCCTTGCAATAATAACTGGGAGCTTCTGATGATCCTCAAGGTAAGCATACTTGAGGTGGGATGGAAGGGACTTCAAATCTAATTTCAGCTCATGGCTTGGCATTTGATTATCTAGAGCCATTGGAGGTGGCAAGGTGTCTTCATTTTGTTCAGAGGGCTTCCCCACACTTGCACCTTGCTCCATGTGCATCTCTTCTACTTCTTCTTAGTGAACTACAACTACTGTCTCATTAATAATGTCACACTGGAAGATGGAATGATCTTCCGGAGGGTGCTTCATAGCTTCATCCAGGTTGAAGCTCACTGCTCTGCCATCTATCTCAAAAGAGTAAGTTCCTGAGAAGGCATCCAATTTGAACCTCGAAGTCTTCAGAAATGGCCTTCCAAATAGGAAGGATGATGGTCTTCCTGAGTCATTAGGTGACATCTCCAAAATGTAGAAGTCAATAGGGAATGTCAACCCCTTAATGCTCACCAGCACATCTTCAGTGATCCCAACCACTGAGATTATGCTCTTATCTGCCAAAACAAAACGTGCCGCTGATAAACTCCAATTTTGTGGTTTATCTTGTACTTATTTTAGGGGATTTTATCACATTTTTCCCGCATTTATTCAATGAAATAGTATGGTTTTGTAATTCTCCCTTGATTTGTGCTTAAGTGTAAAAACATGCTTTTTAGGCCCTTAAATTGGTGATTTTAATTCACTTTAATTCCATTCAATGCCTTGATGTGTTTGTTGAGTGATTTCAGGTTCATAAGTCAAGTATTGAATGGAAGAAATGAGGAGAAAAGCATACAAAGTGGAGAATGCATGAAGAAACAAATATTGGGAATACTTCAATGGACGCGCAAGCGTACAAGGCGCACATGCGCGCAGAAGTGGCATCGCATGGCGATGCGTACGCATACATGGCACGTACGCGCGGATGAGGAATTTTGCCAAGCGACGCGCACGCGCACATGGCGCGTACGTGTCGATACTCGCACGTGACCCACTTAAAAGCAAAACGCTGGGGGCAATTTCTGAGCTGCCCAAGCCCAAACCCAACTTGTTTCTGAGTGTATTTCATGCAGAAATGAAACTAGAGCAAGGGGGAGCAATTGTTTGGTGTTTTGGCATCATGTAGCTTAGTTTCTAGAGAGAGAAGCTCCCTCTTCTCTCTAGAATTAGGGTTCTTAGGATATTTTCATCTTAGATCTAGGTCAATTTTCATGTTCTCGTCTTGCTTCCTTCATAATTTCTTGTTTTTACTACTTGATTCTCCTTAGTTCTCTTGTTAATTTTACTTTTATGCCTCTTTTACGTTCATGCACATATGTTGGAATTGGTTTACATTTAATGAAATTTGATGTTGATGTTCTTTTATTGTTGATTTGAGTTGTGAATTTACCTTTCTTGCAATTGGTAGTTGTTAGATTTTATTATTCTTGCACTTTTACTATGCTTTCCTTTATTACCCACCAAGTGTTTGACAAAATGCTTGGTTGGGCTTTAGAGTAGATTTCGAGCATTCTTGGCTTGGAAGAAATAATTAGGTAATCTTGAGTCATTAATACCTAATTTAGATTGGTGATCTAGAGTTTGTAGTTAATATCATTTCCAATGACTCTCATCTCTGGTTAATTCAATTAGTGAGTTATTAGGATTTTTGACTTGAGATTAATCATTCTTGTTTAACTTTCTCTAATGGAAGATAACTTACACCTTCTTCCAACATTGGAGATGATGAAATAAGGTAAATTCTTGTTAATTATTGTTATTAGTGACTAGGATGGAAAGCCTATTATCTTAATCCTTGCCATGAATATCTCTCTTTAGTTAATTGCTTTCTTGAATTGCTTGTTTAAATTACTTTTCTTGCCCATTTAATTTTTTACTCTTCTATAAAATCAAACCCCGTGCACTTTCATAGCCAATAATCATTCACTTCATTGCAATTTCTCGTGAGACGATCCAGAGTCTAAATACTTCGGTTAATTTTCATTGGGGTTTGTACTTGTGGCAAAATAAAAGTTTAATTTGATGTGAGAGTTGTTTGTTGGTTTGGAGCTATGCTTACAATGAAGTTCTTATTTCTATAAGAGAAATTCTAAACCAACAACGATTCTCGCTTATCAAATTAATGGTGCCGTTGTCGGGAAATTGCAATGGTGCTATGTTATTGGCTATTGTATATATTGTGAATAGCTTGATTTTTGGGTTTGTTTGTTAGTTTTTGCTAGTTTTAGGATTTGGTTTTCTTTGTTTCTTGTTAGCTTTTGTTTTTATTTTCCCTTTTCACCATGAATTCTCATCACTTTGGCCATGAGTTTGGTTCAAACTATGTTGTAGGAAATGGAAGCTTAAATGACAACATGCATCAAGGAATTGGAGATCAAATCTTGACAAGAGTGCTTAGGGACATGACTACTCTCCTCACGGAGATGCACAAGGACCAAAGGGCATTTTATGCTATCCGAACCGTTCAAGCACCACCCCGACATAACTACTCTTCGGATTCTTATGGATATACTCCTAATTCTAATGCATACCAATCCAATGTATATGACCCCTTCCCTCAACATAGCCCTTAACAACCATACTCACAAGCCTCATACCACCATCCACTTCCATATAATCCCAACCCATACCCACCTTACCAACCACCATATGAACCATATCTGAAGCTACCACCATCCCAACACCAATACTCCCAAGAACCACAAATTCTATATATACCACCTCAAGACTCTCACCAACTTGAACCACCTTCCAACAACAACACCTTTCCCTCAAACAATGAACCCTCTCTTTCACCACCGTCCCCCGATGAAGCCCTCACGCAAGAACTAAGAGATCTTGAATCTCATATCCTAAAGCAACAAGAGGAGACGGAAAAGGAGTTTAAGGAGATAGAATCCAAGATGGCTATCATGGTAGAGGCCGTTAGCAACATAGTCTCATCTTGTCTAAGCTTGCGTGATCAAGGCACTCCCATTGTTGAATGTGGAGAAGCACCCAAAGAGCTTAGTGAGGGAATAGGCTTGAAGCTCCAAGGTGAGGAAGAGGAGTTGAGGCAAGAAGTACAACAAGAGGAAGATGTAGAGATTATTGAACAAAGGGAAGTAGTGGTTGGGTACCTAGGATATGCTGAGTACATAGAGGAATCACAAGTTGAAGAGCCTCCTTCCACAGAGTTAGGAAGGGATGTTAAGGAATTGGACAAAGAGTTGAGGGATATTGACCAAGAAGTAGTGATGGTGTTTTTTGTGGAAAACGAATTTTCCAAAACACCTATAACTAACCGGCAAGTGTACCGGGTCGCATCAAGTAGTAAAACTCACTTAGAGTGAGGTCGATCCCACAGGGATTGATGGATCAAGCAACTTTAGTAGGTGATTAGTTTAGTCAAGCTAACATTGAGTGAATTGTGTGAATTGTAGCCAACAGAAAGTAAAGTGCAGGAATCTTAAAGATGCAGAAAGTAAAATTGCAAGTAACTTAAAGAACAAGAAAGTAAAATAGCTGAAAATTAAATTGCAAGAGAAGTAAATTGCATGAACTGTAAAGAGAATAGGGTGCAGGGAATCTAAAGGAAGTAGTAAGCAGAACTTAGAACAATTGCAGAAGAATTAACTTGCATGAAAAGTAAAATGAAAGCAATGATTCGAGCAACTGGAAATCTAAATTGCAGGAAGAATAAAAGGAACTGGGTGCTGGGAGCAATGTAAACAGAGAAACAAAATTTCAGTGAATAAGAACTTAGAGCAATTGCAAGAATTGTAAATTACAGGAAACGTAAATTGGAAGCAATGCAACAGAAAGTAAAAATTGCAGAGAAGAAAATTGTAGCAGAAAAGTAAATAAGCAAGAAGACTCAATTCAATTGTGAAATATAAAAAGACAAGTGAAGATCTCAGGGGATCAATGAGACTAGAAAACAAGTCTAGATCTTAACCCCTTCCTTGATCCAGCAGAAAACAATATTGTAGAAGAAAAAGAAGATGAAAGCAATAAAGAAAACTCAGATTTTATGCAGAAGAGGAACAAAGAGATTTCAGTCAAGTGAAACAGAATTCCTTCAATTTTTGATCCAGAATTTAAAACAGAAATGAAAACTAAGAGAGAGCTCTCAAATTCTAATGCTCCTCAGTGGAGCCAGCCTCCTATTCTCTCTATTGGGGCTGACCTCCTCTACTTTCTAATGGAGCTCCCCCCCCTCTCTACAAAGATGAAAATGATGCCTTATATAGGCTTTACAAAGTGAAAATCAAAATGAAATTGAAATTAAAAACAAATTACAATTTAAATGAAATTCCTATTCTAACTTGTTCTTGTGCCTTTGAGTGATGATGTGGGCTTTGCCTGCTTTGGATTTGAAGAGAGATGGGTCTAGTTGGCCTTGGTTCAATTGGTGAAGAATTAAATCCAATTTGATTTTTAATTGAATTTTGGACCATGGTGCAGCTCCCAGGGCAAGGCTCAATTGAAAAACACAACTGAGCGCCCAAACTTGCCTTGCCTTGCCCAATTTGGTGCGCCAGCCCCTTGTCCGTGTCAATTTTGTGCGCACGATTAGCTTCCTTGGCGTGCCAAAATGTGAGGAGTGTGAGGGGAGTAGTGCTCAGTTGGAAAAGTTAACTGAGCTTTCCTTTGTGTGCCTTGGTAGCGCCTTTGGTTTGAGTGTGAGGCCTTGAGTTCGAATCTTGGTGAGTGCATTTTATGCATTTTTCCTTGCATAAGCGTAGTGCTCCTTGCTTTTGATATGAGAAACTCCATGTTCGAATCTGGCTGCTCCCCTTTTGCTGTGTTGCGCCTTGTATTTTCCTTGTGGCAAGCCCGATAAAGTGAAATTAAGTAACCGAGCGTTATTGCTTTGCTTCCTTGTAGCGCTCAGTTTGGTATTTCAACTGAGCTTCATTGCCTTGGTCCCTCCTTGGTGCATGTTGTTCTTATTAATAATGCTAATGCATTATAAAGCCTGGTGAAATGCATAGTGAAATGCATGCTTTCAACGCATTTGGCATTCATTCATTAAATGAATAAGTTCATTCATATCATCCATTCTTAATTGGCATTAATAATTAATGATTTCATGCATGTACTCATCAATGCCTTATTTAATAACGCCAATTAATAATGAATGTTTCATGCATGCTTCCATTTACTTAAAAATGAAATGTATTAACGTAATGCCAATTGCATTAGTAATTAAAGTTGCATTCTTTCATGACTTTAATTAATAATGCTTTAATGCATTAACGTTATTTGCTTTAAACATTTCATGCATGCATGCATATGATATTGATGCATGTGCCAAGGCTTCATGGTCATGGGTCACGCTTTTAAATGCGTGGCCTAAGACTTCAAAGCGTGCTCAACTTCAAAGTGTACCCAAAATTTCTCTTTTCTTCTTTTTAGCTTATTTTGTGCTCTTTTTGCTTTTCTTCTTATTTCCTACAAAGTTTATAAAATCAAAAGATCAAAGAAATATACCATTTACGCACAAAATAATGCAATATTTAAGCACTAATTATCAATTTCTTGTATGAAAAAGCATAGAAAAATATGACATGATGACATGTCATCAAGTAGATTCCATTATTAGTGATTTTTTGTCCACATTGATCGATCCCCTTGATGATCTTGTTGAACCTTCTTCTATTGGATTAGAGAGCAATGTTGAGGGGGGTGTACAATTTCCAAGACACAATGTGATCGAAGAATTGGAAGAAGTGCCCCAAGTACTAGACCCTCCCATCTATGATGATTCCGAATCAACATATGATCCTTATGGCCTTGAGGAATCCTTCCCCACTATGCTTGGAATTGATTTTGAGGTAGATTTCACTAAACCTCCTATTTATGATGAGAGTGATGTGGAAGAGATAGAGAAAGTGGTGAGCAAGGAATTGAAGTTGAAGAAGCTTGCAAGGAGCTGGGAGTTGCAAGGGAAGACCACAAGGGAAAGAACCTTACATTAGCTAAGTGTGGGGAGGTCACCCTCCCTAAACTACCATCATCCAATGCAACATTCAAGTGGGTAAAATTCCTTTCTCTAAGCTTTGATTTCTTACTTGAATATAGGTTGCTTGAAAACGATGGTCAACTTAAGGCCCTTTTGTAGAGTTAAAAGTAGGGGAGAGTTGCATAATGGTCGGAGACATCATCCTAGGTTTACTATGGTTTCATGTTCAATGTTTGATTGCAAGGTTGGATATAGTGCTCAATTGATTGGGTCTTGGAGGATTGTTTGGTGCTCACATGGGAATTCAGACACTTCCCACCCAAGGGGATTGTCTTGATCAACTAGAAGATGGGTGTGAAAATAAGATATGGGATCCCGGATCACAACATGAAGACCAATTTTGGTAGCTCATATCTTGGGAAGAACCTCACCCGAGCTTGGTGAGGATGGTTGGAAATTCTGACAACCAAGTGAAGAGCAAGCATTCTTGGAAGTTCAAGGATGAATACAAGCATAAGCCACCATGACCAGGAGCCTCCCATGTGTCCAACTTAAGGACTTAAACTAAAAGTGCTTGGTGGGAGACACCCCATCATGGTAAACTCTTTCCATTCTCTTATAGATATAATAATTGAATTAGTTGAGTCTCCATTGTAGGTAGTTTCTTTACTCTTTAGTATGTTTCGTCTTGCTTGTTGGGTTGTTTATGCATTCTATCCATTGAATAAGGATGGTTCTTGAATTTGAGTTTTTGCTTGGATTGCAAGTTTCCTCAAATTGTTTGAAAAATCCTCAAAAATTCAAAAATATGGATGATTTTGCATTTTAGGTAGTTTTTGAGTCATAGAGAAGGTTAGGGGAGTTTTGAGCTTCCTTAGTGTTTTTGGAAAAAAAAAAAGAGAGGTAGGGACGCGTGCGCACACTGTGCGCGCATGCGTCGATGCGTTGAAAGCCATCCCAATAGTTTGACTCGAGAGTCATGCGCACACTGCGCGTGCAATGCGCTTCTCGCGCAATTCACCCCCTCATCTACACTTGAGCGCACTTGGCGTCCCCGCGTCGGTTCCCTCTCCGTTCCACCCACGCGCACGCGTGAAGGACGCATACGCGTGGATTCAAAAAACCATAACCCCAAGGACGCGAGGAACCCTAGTGCAGTCGCACACTCCCCCCCCCCCCCCAATGTTTCTTTCTCACCCAACGCTCCACCTCCTCCTCTCTTCCTCCATAACCACCCTTCGAGCCTCTCAACCACCACCAGCCCAGCGACTACATTCCACCACTGGCCACCACAACCCTCTCTTCCCTTTGTTTTTCTTTCGCCATCACCGGTTCTCACTCTCACTGCTCCACTTCTCTCTGCTGCAACCACCAGCAACCGCCACGATAACCATTGTTGCCGGAGAGCCTTCGCCCTCAACCCATTCTCATTTCCTCAGCCATTTGCTCTCTCCTCGCCCTTTTGTCCCCCTTCTCTTCTCACTTGTCTCTCTCACCGTCCCCCTCTCACTACTCTCTGTCAGTGAGCGCCATCTCCAGCTCCACTGCGCCGCCACCATTCCTGAGCTGCGCCACAGTTCTGCTATACCCTATTTTCCATTTTCAGATCTCTTCACTTTCTGCTTCTGCACTCCAGGTTACACCCTGCCTCTGCTCTATTTCTTTACTATTTTTCATTAATTCTGATATGATTAGATTAGATTAATTAGTTGAATAATCTGTTTGTTAGGTTAGCTTAAAAATGCATGTTGTTAGGTAGTTAGGATGTGGTTAGATGATTCTAGGCCTGATAAGTGTGCCGTTTGTGTTTATTCGTTCGAGTGTTACATGCTGAATGATGAGTGGTATGCCCTGTTTTATATGTTCTGTTTGACTGCTGTGCTGATTTTAACTACTGCTTGCTGAATTTAATTATCTGATTGTGTTTAGTACTGCCCTGCTATATGTAATCCATGTTTATGTCATGCTTGTGCATTTTTGGATCCATATACCTGTTTTTGCTGATTTATGCTATCTGGGAACATCCAATTTACTGCCGGAATACTGCCCGAATTTCTGAAAATTGCTATATGCTTTAACTTACAACCTAAGAATCGAACTTAGCACTTTTCAGATTGAGTTTTATTCAACATTAACAAGTTCAATTCCAAGGTTACTATGGTTGGCATTTCTGTGCTTACTTGTATTTCCCGCGATATGCAATGGATTGGTTAGTTCACGGAGTTGCTTGTCGGATTTCTGTGACAAACAATCCCTTACCTAACTCATCAACTTGAACCTTTTTGTGCCCTCATCCTTCAAGTTAAGTCAACTGCCTTTTGACTCATACTAAACTTACAATTTGACTTTAACTTGTGATTTTCCTCAATAAGGTTCATTTAATTGCAATAGTTGGTGGATCTCACTAGTATAACCCTTTTTGATTAAAAACTGTTTTCGAGTGCTTTTGGTTATATTAGTGCATACTCCATTCTTTCAATACCAACTATTGCAAAACTTTGTGACCATGACATTGATTGATGATTTGCTTCCCATATATATGCTTTTGTGCGAAATTTTCATATTTCATCATCAATGATGCATCTTTTTCATGGATGTGAGTATGCTTACCTTCCATACTTTGTGCACTTCTTTTAATTGAGCCAATAACCATCCTATCACTAATTTTTGAACTAGTTTCTAATTCTAACTTGATTAACCAACTGATTTTTTTTTGTTTTCAACCTAACACCTTTAATCATTCTTGTGGATATGACGTCTCTTAGGCTTAATGAACAAAGCATTGTGCAAATGTGGTTTGAATTCTTGGTTTGTGACTTGGTTTGAATTCTGAATTTTGTTACTTGCATTCCAAGAATACTCTTTTCTTCACTCACTTCATGAATATGGCATACTTTGCGTGCTATACATCTACTTGGCTAGTTGCTTATATCATATCATATATGTTTTTCAGGATGTCGGATAGAGGAAAAGCCAAGGCTACTACCTCAAACAAGAGAAAGCGCTCTCAAGCCTCTGCTATCTCTCCTTATGCCAACTATGCTAGGAACCCACTTAACGAAGTGGATAAGGAGAATCAGCAGCTACCGCCTACTGACACGAACAAGTTTCCCAACCTTTACTATGAGCTTTGCTTCCCCAAATATCGGAAGATGAATTTGAACATTGATAAGAAATTGGCCCTACCCAACGACGTGAGACGCGCCATCAATACCCGTATTCAGGAATTGGGCTTGGGCTTTGTTGATAGGGATTTGGGAAGGATAAACACTTCATGGGTCAAGGAATTCTACTGCAACTTCTTTTGCCTGACTCTTGATTCGGTTCACCTACGGAGCGGGCAGGTCTTAGTGACTGAGGCTGCTATTGAGGGTGTATTGCATTGTCTACCTCGGACTGGTGACACATGTGCATACCAGTAGGCAGAGATATCAATAGATGCTATGACCTTTGATTATGAGGCGCTGAAGTGCGTTATTGCCACACCGGATGCCCCTTGAGTGATGGACCCTAACAACAAGAAGCCCAAGGGGATGTTATTTACTTATCTGTCTAAAGAGGCTAGGACTTGGCAACAGATATTCGCCCACTATGTCCTACCTACTACCCATTTTTCTGAGATCCCGATGGATATGCTTCTTCTGATTGGCTGTGTTATGGAGAGGAAGGAGGTATACTTCCCCCGATTGATCAGGCGAAGCATGTGGCGAGCTCACATCCGTGGCCTTTTACCATTTCCTACATTGGTCACTAGGATGATTGAGCTAGCTGGTGCCCCTTGGAAGGACGATAACGTGATGCCACCACCCCCAGATGATGATGACAAAGAGGATACTATTCCATGGGGTACGTGGGTGCACGACAAACCCCCATTAAGACGCCGCTCTTGAGTTAGGGCAATAGCAGAGGTAGCAGGACCCTCTTCTTCAGCAGCAGTAGTAGCACCTTTACCACCACCACCAACACCCAAGTCGACCTATCTGTTGGTACAGTGCCAGTTTCGCTTCATAGAGCACAGCGAGCGTCGTATCATGCGACATCTTGATCGCATAGACCAGGTGTTTGTCTCACAGGGCATTGAGCTACCTCTTTTCCCCAACTCTCCCACTTCTGATGAGGCAGAGCACGAGGCAAAGCACGTTGAGGAGCCGGTTCAGCAGGAGGCACCTCTGTAGACGCAGGCTGCCCAGGATACTTAGCAGCATCCCGAGGAGCCAGTACCATAGACTGAGCACCAGCCAGAGCCAGAGGCGACTGTTGACCCTCACCATGAGCCCGATCAGTAGCATCGAGGACGATGCTTCATCTTAAGTGTGGGGAGGTCACTGTCATCGACGTCGGTGGATTCAGTGAATATTTTGGTGCACGAAATTGTGATCTCTAACAATGGTGCCAAAAACTTGGTGTGCACGATCTTAATCTCAACTCTTTTTCACAACCCCGCACAACAAACCAGCAAGTGCACCGGGTCGTCCAAGTAATAAACCTTACGTGAGTAAGGATCGATCCCACGGAGATTGTCGGCTTGAAGCAAACTATGGTTATCCTTGAAAATCTCAATCAGGCAGATTCAATTGGTTATGAGGTTTTAATAATTAAAATATAAATAAAATAGAGATACTTATATAATTCATTGGTGGGAATTTCAGATAAGTGTCTGGAGATGCTTTGTTGCTTCTGAACTTCTGCTTTCCTATTGCTTTCTTCCAACCATGCATTACCTCCTTCCATGGCAAGCTGTATGATCCTCTTGAATGAAAATAAATCCATATGCGCTGTCACCCCACGACTAATCATCTGTCGGTTCCCGCTAGCGTCACATTCGCAAGTTTGAAGCTCGTCACAGTCATCCCTTCCCAGATCCTACTCGGAATACCACAGACAAGGTTTATACTTTCTGGATCTCAGGAATGCTGCCAATGGTTCTATCCTATACCACAAAGATTCTAATCTCAGATTCAAATGCTCTGTTGTCAGGATAGACAATGTGAATCATTGATTGTGAACCCAAGAGAATATACTCCAGCTGTCGTCCAATGACTACGTTGAACATCATGTAGATCACTTTGTGGTTGTCAGGCACGCGATCTTGGCTAAGCGAGTAACGAAGATTGGGTGATTGTGACGGGTCACCTCTTCATTCTGACTTAACTGAATTAAGTACGAGAGTATATCTTGGAGAAGAAGTAGGCATGAATTGAATAGAAAATACTAGTAATTGCATTAATTCATGAAGAACAGCAGAGCTCCACACCTTAATCTATGGGGTGTAGAAACTCCACCGTGGAAAATACATAAGTGAAAGGTCTAAGCATGGCCGTGAGGCCAGCCTCCAAAACGTGTATAATATGGCAAAAAGCTAAAAGATAAAAGATGGTCAAAGACAAAAGATAAATCTCTAAAAGTAGTTTTTATACTAAACTAGTAGCCTAGGGTTACAGAAAATGAGTAACTAAATGCAGATAGTGCAGAAATCAACTTCTGGGGCCTACTTGGTGCGTGCTTGGGCTGAGCAATGAAGCTTTTTCGTGCTTAGGCTGTTTCTGGAGTCAAACGCCAGCTTTGGTGCCAGTTTGGGCGTTTAACTCCAATTCTGGTGCCAGTTTGGGCGTTTTACGCCAGGATGTTTTAGGCTGACTTTGAACGCCAGTTTGGGCCATCAAATCTCGGGAAAAGTATAAACTATTATATATTGCTGGAAAGCCCAGAATGTCTACTTTCCAACGCAACTAAGAGTTTGCCAATTGGGTTTCTGTAGCTCCAGAAAATCCATTTCGAGTGCAAGAAGGTCAGAATCCAACAGCATCTGCAGTTCTTTTTGAGCCTCTGAATCTGAAAAATACCTGAAATCACAGAAAAATACACAAACTCATAATAATGTCCTGAAAAGTGATTTTTGCATAAAAACTAATAAAAATATAATAAAAAGTAATTAAAACACACTAAAAACTATGTAAAAATAATGCCAAAAAGGGTTAAATTATCCGCTCATCACAACACCAAACTTAAATTATTGCTTGTCCACAAGCAACTAAAAACAAAATAGGATAAAAAGAAGAGAATAAAAAATAAATTCCAAACTTATCAATGAAAATTAGCTTCAATTAGATGAGCGGGACTTGTAGCCTTTTTGCCTCTGAACAGTTTTGGCATCTCACTTTATCCTTTGAAGTTCAGAATGATTGACATCTATAGGAACTTAGAATTCAGATAGTGTTATTGATTATCCTAATTCAGTATGTTGATTCTTGAACACAGCTACTTTATGAGTCTTGGCTGTGACCCTAAGCATTTTGTTTTCCAGTATTACCACCGGATACATAAATGCCACAGACACATAACTGGGTGAACCTTTTCAGATTGTGACTTAGCTTTGCTAGAGTCCCCAATTAGAGGTGTCCAGAGCTCTTAAGCACACTCCTTTTTTTTTTGCTTTGGACCACCACCTTAACCGCTCAGTCTCAAGTTTTTCACTTGACACCTTCACGCCACAAGCACATGGTTAGGGACAGCTTGATTTAGCCGCTTAGGCCATGATTTTATTCCTGTGGGCCTTCCTATCCATTAATGCTCAAAGCCATGAATCCTTTTTCTACCCTTGCCTTTTGGTTTAAAGGGCTGTTGGCTTTTTCTGCTTGCTTTTTCTTTTTCTTTCTTTTTTTCTTTTATTTTTATTTTTTTGCATATTTATTTTCGCAAGCTTTGTCTATTCACTGCTTTTTCTTTCTTCAAGAATCAATTTTATGATTTTTCAGATTATCAAATAACATTTCTCCTTTTTCATAATTATTTCAAGAGCCAACAATTTTAACGTTCATAAACAACAAATTCAAAAATATGCACTGTTCAAGCATTCATTCAGAAAACAAAAGGTATTGCCACCACATCAAAATAATTAAATTAATTTCAAGATAGAATTCGAAACCATGCATTTCTAGTTCTTTTGTAATTAAAACATTTTTTTTCATTTAATGATCATGTAATAAAGACACAAACATAAATAAAACATAAAGCATAGGGAACGAAAAATAGAAAAATAAAGAACAAGGAAATTAAAGAACGGGTCCACCTTAGTGATGGTGGCTAGTTCTTCCTCTTGAAGATCTTATGGAGTGCTTGAGCTCTTCTATGTCTCTTCCTTGCCTTTGTTGCTCCTCCCTCATGGCTCTTTGGTCTTCTCTGATTTCATGGAGGAGGATTGAATGCTCTTGGTGCTCCACCCTTAGTTGTCCCATGTTGGAACTCAATTCTCCTAAGGAGGTGTTGATTTGCTCCCAATAGTTTTGTGGAGGAAAATACATCCCTTGAGGCATCTCAGGGATTTCATGATGAGGAACTTCCTCATGCTCTTGTTGAGGTCCATGAGTGGGCTCTCTTGTTTGCTCCATCCTCTTCTAAGTAATGGGCTTGTCCTCATCATTGAGGGTGTCTTCCTCTATGACAATTCCAGCTGAATTGCATAGGTGACAAATGAGATGAGGGAAGGCTAACCTTGCCAAAGTGGAGGGCTTGTCCGCCACCTTGTAGAGTTCTAGGGATATGATCTCATGAACTTCTACTTCCTCTCCATTCATGATACTATGGATCATGATGGCCCGGTCTATTGTAACTTCAGACCAGTTGCTAGTAGGAATGATTGAGCATTGGATGAACTCCAACCATCCCCTAGCCACGGGTTTGAGGTCAAGCCTTCTTAGTTGAACCGGCTTGTCTCTTGAATCTCTCTTTCATTGAGCACCTTCCACACAAATGTCCCTAAGGACTTGGTCCAATCTTTGATCAAAGTTGACCTTTCTAGTGAAAGGGTGAGGATCTCCTTGCATCATTGGCAAGTTGAATGCTAACCTCACATTTTTTGGACTAAAATCCAAGTAATTTCCCCAAACTATTATGAGCCAATTCTTTGGCTTCGGGTTCACACTTTGGTCATGGTTCTTAGTGATCCATACATTAGCATAGAACTCTTGAACCATTAAGATCCTGACTTGTTGAATGGGGTTGGTGATTATTTCCCAACCTCTTCTTCGAACTTCATGTCGGATCTCTGGATATTCACTCTTTTTGAGCTTGAAGGGGACCTCGGGGATCACCTTTTTCTTGGCCACAACTTCATAGAAGTGGTCTTGATGCACTTTTGAGATGAATCTCTCCATCTCCCATGACTCAGATGTGGAAGCAATTGCCTTCTCTTTCCTCTTTCTAGAGGTTTCTCCGGCCTTAGGTGTCATTAGTGGTTATGGAAAACAAAAAGCTTTAGCTTTTCCCACACCAAACTTAGAATGGTTGCTCGTCCTCGAGCAAAAGAAGAAAGAAAAGAGTAGAAGAAGAAGAAATGGAGTATATGGAGGGAGGTGAGTGATTTGGCCAAGGGGGTTTATTGTGTATGATGTGTGAAATTGAAGGTGGTAAGGAGGGGTATTTATAGGGTAAGGGAGAGAGGGTATTCGGCTATGTGTGGATGGGTTTGGGAGGGAAATGGTTTGAATTTGAATGGTGAGGTAGGTGGGGTTTTATGATGGATGGATGTGAGTGGTGAAGAGATTATGGAGAAGAGGGTAGGATTTGATAGGCGAATGGTGTTTGGAAAAGAGGTATTGAGGTGATTGGTCAAGGGTGTATGGGGAAGAGTGTTATGGAAATGTGTGAAGAGGAGAGAAGAAGAAGTGGGGTAGGTGGGGATCCTGTGGGGTCCACAGATCCTGAGGTGTCAAGGAATTTGAGTCCCTGTACCATTCTGGCGTTTAAACGCCCATTCTGTGCCAACCCCTGGCGTTTAACGCCAGCTCTGCTACCTTTCCTGGCGTTAAACACCACTCTGCTACCCATTTCTGGCGTTAAACGCCAGCCAGATGCCCATTTCTGGCATTTAACGCCCAGAATACTGCCAGGATGGGTGTTAAACGCCCATTTTGCTATCCTTACTGGCGTTTAAACGCCAGTAAGCTTGTCCTCCAGGGTGTGCTGTTTTTAATGCTGTTTTTCATCCTGTTTTTTTTTTTTTTTTTGTGACTTGACATGATCATCAACCTAAAGAAAACATAAAATAACAATGAAAAATAAATAAATATACTTAAATAACATTGGGTTGCCTCCCAACAAGCGCTTCTTTAATATCAATAGCTTGACAGTGAGCTCTTAGAGAGCTTCACAGAGATTTAGAGCTTGATGTTGGCCTCCCAACACTAAACTTAGAAGTTGAGTGTGGGGGCTCTGTTTGACTCTGTATTGAGAGAAGCTTTTCATGCTTCCTCTCCATGGTTACAGAAGAAGATCCTTGAGCTTTAAACACAAGGTAGTCCTCATTCAATTGAAGGACTAGCTCTCCTCTGTCCACATCAATCACAGCTCTTGCTGTGGCTAGGAAGGGTCTTCCAAGGATGATGGAATCATCTTCATCCTTCCCATTGTCTAGGATTATGAAGTCAGTAGGGATGTAATAACCTTCAACCTTCACTAAGACATCCTCTACAAGTCCATAAGCCTATTTTTCCATTACAGAGAGGGGCATGAGGTTTATCCCTAACCCCAGGTCACACAGAGCCTTCTCAAAGGTCATGGTGCCTATGGTACAAGGTATTAAGAACTTTCTAGGATCCTGTTTCTTCTGAGGTAATTTCAGTTGAACCAGATCATTTAGTTCATTGGTGAGCAATGGGGGTTCATCCTCCCAAGTCTCATTACCAAATAACTTCGCATTCAGCTTCATGATTGCTCCTAGATATTGAGCAAATTGCTCTTCAATAATATCTTCATCCTCTTCAGAGGAAGAATACTCATCAGAGCTCATGAATGGCAACAGTAAGTTTAATGGAATCTCTATGGTCTCTATATGAGCCCCAGATTCCTTTGGTTCCTCATTAGGGAACTCCTTGGAGGCTAGTGGACGTCCCTTGAGGTCTTCCTCATTGGAAATCACTGCCTTTTCTTCCTCTCCAGGTTCGGCCATGTTGGTTATAGTTATGGCCTTGCACTCTCTTTCTGGATTCTCTTCTGTATTGCTTGGAAGAGTATTAGGAGGGAGTTCAGTAACTCTTTTACTCAGCTGACCCACTTGTGCCTCCAAATTTCTAATGGAAGACCTTGCTTCTGTCATAAAACTGAGAGTGGTCTTAGATAGATCAGAGACTACAGTTGCTAAGTCAGAGTGGCTATGCTTAGAATTCTCTGTCTATTGCTGAGAAGATGATGGAAAAGGTTTGTTATTGCCAAACCGTGCTCTTCCACCATTATGATTATTGAAGCCTTGATTAGGCCTCTGTTGATCCTTCCATGAGAGATTAGGATGATTCCTCCATGAAGGATTGTAGGTGTTTCCATAGGATTCTCCCATATAATTCACCTCTACCATTATAGGATTCTCAGGGTCATAGGCTTCTTCTTCAGAAGAAGCTTCCTTAGTACTGCTTGATGCAGCTTCCATTCCAGACAGAATCTGAGAAATTATATTGACTTGCTGAGTCAATATTTTATTTTGAGCCAATATGGCATTCAGACTATCAACCTCCAAAACTCCTTTTTTCTGAGTTATCCCATTATTCACAGGATTTCTTTCAAAAGTATACATGAACTGGTTATTTACAACCATTTCAATGAGTTCCTGGGCTTCTGCAGGCATTTTCTTCAGATGAAGGGATTCACCAGCAGAGTGGTCCAATGACATCTTGGACAATTCAGACAGACCATCATAGAATATACATATGATGCTCCATTCTGAAAACATGTCAGAAGGACACCTTCTGATCAATTGCTTATATCTTTCCCAAGCTTCATAGAGGAATTCACCTTCCTTCTGTCTGAAAGTTTGGACTTCCACTCTAAGCTTGCTCAATTTTTGAGGTGGAAAGAACTTGGCCAAGAAAGTATTGACCAACTTTTCCCAAGAGTTTAGGCTATCTTTAGGTTATGAGTCTAACCATGTCCTAGCTCTGTCTCTTACAGCAAATAGGAAAAGCATAAGTCTGTAGACCTCAGGATTAACCCCATTGGCCTTAATAGTGTCACAGATTTGCAAGAATTCAGCTAAGAACTGATGAGGATCTTCCAATAGAACTCCATGAAACTTGCAATTCTGCTGCATTAGAGAAACTAATTGAGGCTTAAGCTTAAAGTTATTTGCTCCAATTGCAGGAATTGAGATGCTCCTTCAACAAAAGTCAGAAGAGGGTGCAATAAAGTCACCAAGCATCTTCCTTGCATCTCTACCATTTTTATTGGGTTCGGCCATCTCTTCTTCTTTTTTAAAAAATTCTGTCAGGTCCTCTCCAAAGTGTTGTACTTTTGCTTCTCTTAGCTTCCTCTTTAGAGTCCTTTCAGGTTCAGGATCAGCTTCAACAAGAATGTTCTTATCCTTGCTCCTGCTCATATGAAAAAGAAGAGAACAGAAAATAATAGGAATCCTCTATGTCACAGTATAGAGATTCCTTTATGTGAGTAGAAGAATAGAAGAGTAGAATGAAGAAGAGAGAAGATGAAGAATTCGAACACAGAGAGGGAGAGAGGGTTCGAATTATAAGAAGAAGAGAAGTGTTAGTAAATAAATAAATAAATAGAAAGAGATGAGAGAGAGAGAATTCGAATTTTAAACTAAAATAAAAGGAAAATATTTTTGTTTTTATTTTAATTATTGGTTAGTGTTCATACCCTAGGTTGAGCTATCCGACCCGGGATGATCGGCGACAAAGCGACCGACCTCTTCAGGTCAGACTATCTGACCTCTTCCTAAAAGAGCTCCGCCAAATCGACAGGAAATCCCAAAAAAGGGCCCAACTCAAGGAATACGACCCAGATCCAAAGGCAGCCCAAGCCTATAGAGATAAGGGCAGTTCCATTAAAGATAAGCTGACCTTACCAAAAGATAAGATAAGATAAGATAACTAACTTATCTATCTAAGAAGGTCATCCCACACTATTATAAATACACTGGAGCACCCAGGTATAACTCATACTCTGATTCTACCAAAAACTTGCTTAATACCCATGCTAACTTAAGCATCGGAGTCTCTTGCTGGTACCTCCCACCCTCCGGTGACGAAGGATCAGCAGTGTAGCCAGTCCCACAAGTTGGACACGACAGCTCCGGCCGCCACCCACCAGCCGGACACGTCATCTCCGATCAGTACAGAAGATCTCGTCCGAGATCGACCTACAGTTTCAGGTAACCCTAGGAACATTGGCGTCGTTGCCGGGGACCTGGAAGTCATCCCATCACCATGGCTGACGACCATGACAACGACCATGATTCAGATCTAGAGGATAGAACGCTGCACAAAAACACGGACGCTACACCAAAAGACACTTCGGACCCTAACGGGGACAAAAACTCATCACATCCGTTAGAGGCGCTTCAAGATCGTTTAAAGCAACTTGAGAAAGAAGCCCAACACCAGCGAGAAGCAGGAAAGGATCTACAAAGAGAGATAAGGCGATGCCGGGAATTGGAGGATAAACTTCTAAAAATCGAAGCCGATATCAAAGCCAAAACTACTCGATCCACCCCTGAGGACAACTCTCACAAGGATCAAGATCCATTCACTAGGAAGATCATGAAGACCAAAATCCCGAAAGACTTCAAACTTTTGGATATTACTTTGTACGATGGCACCACAGACCCCAACCATCACCTCAGCAATTTCAGAAGTAGAATGTACCTCATCGATGCCTCAGATGCAGTTCGTTGCAAAGCTTTTCCAACAACCTTTACCAAAACTGCCATCAGATGGTTCGACAACCTACCTCCGAAATCTATCTCAAGCTTTGACGATTTAGCCAAAAATTTCCTGGCCAGATTTTCAATCCAAAAAGATAAGGCTAAACACGCCCCCAGTCTCTTAGAAATCAAGCAAGGAGATTGGGAGAGCCTTCGCAACTACATAGAAAGATTCAACAAAACTAGACATACAAAGCCTACCAACAGAGGCCGCTATCATGGGCCTCATCAACGGCCTACGGGAGGGACCTTTTAGCCAATCTATATCAAAAAAATACCCCACATCTCTGGATGAGGTGCAAGAGCGGGCGAAGAAGTACATCAACATGGAAGAAAATTCCCGACTTGGAGAAGCCTCGAGATCCGGTTTCACCTACCGAGATAAAGATAAAGAATCCAAGAGGAAGGAAGATCGAACGGGGGAAAAATAAAAAAGTATCATAATTACACCCCTCTTCGGGTGTCCCTTGTGGATATTTACAAAGAAGTCTGTAACACAGAAAAGATACCCCCAGCTCGACCACTCAAAGGCAAAAGAGGAGGAGGAAATCAGAACGAATACTGTGAATATCATCGAGTCCGAGGACATTCCACCAACGAATGCTTCGACTTAAAAAACGTCACAGAAAAATTAGTGAGAGAAGGAAAACTAGATCGGTTTCTGGCTACCCGAGATGATGAGCAAAGAAAGAGAAGAAGGGATGAAGATGTCAGACGAACTAAGCGATCACCTCGTACACCAGAAAGACACGTCCACATGATACACGGCGGATTTGCAAGAGGAGGAATCTCCAAATCATCTCGCAAAAGATATCTCAAAGAATTATATCATGTCGAGAGGAAGGAAGGAGAACCCGACATCCCTACAATTACGTTCACCAAAGAAGATGCATCCGGTATCATCTCGGGACATGACGATCCCATGGTCATCGCCATCATACTGGCAAATGCAAATCTCCACCGCACGCTGATAGACCAAGGGAGCTCCACCGACATCTTATTTAAAACGGCCTTCGACAAGCTTGGTTTAGAAGAAAAGGAGCTTAGAGCATACCCAAACAGCCTGTTCGGATTGGGAGACACCCCAGTGCAACCACTTGGTTACATCTCACTACACACAACGTTCGGAAGAGGAAACCAATCCCAAACACTCAAAATAGACTACATCGTGGTCGACGTGAGTTCAGCTTATAACGCCTTAATAGGTCAGACAACATTGAATCAACTCGGCGCAATAGTCTCAACTCCACATCTGTGTATAAAATTCCCAACTGCAGAAGGGATAGCTACAATAAAAGCAGATCAAAAGATGGCGCGCCGCTACTATAATGAAAATCTAAACCTCAGAGGCAGAGGAGAAGAATTCCATACAATTGAGCTTGGAGGAGTTCAGAAACGAGAGGAACTCCGTCCACAACCCGAAGGTGAAATAGAGAAAGTTCAGATCGGAGGCACCTTGGACAAAACAACTAATATTGGCACAATCCTAAAAGGAGACGCAAAAGAATCACTAGTAGAGTTCTTACGAGACAATGTCGACCTCTTCGCATAGAAAGCGGCGGACATGCCAGGCATAGACCCCAAACTAATGTGCCACAAGTTGGCGGTCTATCCAGGATCTCGGCCGGTACAGCAGAGACGAAGAAAACTTGGGCCAGAACGATCCCAAGCTGTGGAGGAGCAGGTACAAGCACTACTGGAGGCAGGATTCATAAGAGAAGTCAAGTACCCACTATGGCTAGCCAACGTCGTGTTGGTGAAAAAATCAAATGGAAAGTGGCGGATGTGCACCGACTATACCGATCTCAACAAAGCCTGCCTAAAAGATCCTTATCCACTCCCAAGTATCGACGCTCTGGTGGATGCCTAATCAAGATATAAGTACCTTTCATTTATGGATGCATATTCTGGATACAATCAAATCCCAATGTATTCACCTAATCAGGAAAAAACCTCGTTTTTAACACCAAAAGCAAACTACTGCTACATCGTAATGCCTTTTGGTCTTAAAAAGGCGGGAGCTACTTATCAAAGGCTAATGAACAAAGTCTTTTCAGACCATATCGGAAAAATAATGGAAGTCTATGTGGATGACATGTTGATAAAGACACAAAGTGAAGAGACACTATTGTCTGACTTGGCCCAGGTGTTCGACACTATATGGAAGCATGGCATGTGACTCAATCCTGTAAAATGCACTTTTGCAGTAGAAGCAGGCAAGTTCTTAGGTTTTATGCTCACAGAAAGAGGAATTGAGGAAAATCCAGATAAATGCCAGGCCATACTCAACATGAAGAGCCCAACTTGTGTCAAAAAGGTACAACAACTCAACGGGAGATTGGCGGCCTTGTCCAGATTCCTAGCGGGATCAGCGATAAGATCCCTCCCTTTCTATGCCACTCTAAGGAAATGAAAGAACTTCGAATGGACAACGGAGTGCGAACACGCCTTCCAAGATTTCAAAAGATTTCTAGGAGAGCCATAACAGGACAGGATCAAGGATGGATAACCCCCATAATTAACTACCTCAAAACAGAAACACTCCCCACAGATGAAAAGGAGGCAAAGAGGTTAAAGCGGGAGGCACAATACTACACTATCATAAACAACACCCTATACAAAAGAGAGATTTCAATACCATTGTTAAAATATGTACCGACCTCCAACACAAGAGAAGTTTTAGAGGAAGTACACAGCGGCATTTGTGGCAACCATCTCGGAGCACAAGCTCTCACCAAAAAGGTACTCCGAGCGGGATTTTACTAGCCAACTCTACAAAAGGAAGCTACAGAATTTGTAAAGACATGTCCACCATGCCAGAAACATGCCAACTTTCACATCGCCCCGCCAGAAGAGCTCATCAGCGTAACTTCGCCTTGGCCATATGCAAAATGGGGACTCGATCTTCTCGGACCCTTTCCCCAGGGATCGGGACAAGTTAAATTCCTCATAGTCGGGGTAGACTATTTCACAAAGTGGATCGAGGCAGAGCACCTAGCCAACGTCACTACTCAAAGGAGCCAGAAATTCCTATATAGGAACATTGTCACAAGGTTTGGGGTTCCATACTCCATCACCACAGACAATGGCACCCAATTCACAGATGCAGGCTTCAGAAAGTTAGTAGCCAACTTGAACATAAAACAACAGTTCACCTCCGTCGAACATTCCCAAGCCAATGGACAAGTCGAAGCGGCCAACAAAGTCATATTGGCTGGGCTGAAACGGAGACTGCAAGATACAAAGGGAGCTTGGGCCGAAGAACTTCCACAAGTCCTATGGGCATATCGAACAACGCCACATTCCACCACAAACGAATTACCATTTTGATTAGCGTACGGAGTGGAGGCAATGATCCCAGTGGAGGTCGAGGAAGGGTCACCTAGAGTAGTCCACTACAATGAAGAAGCCAACACTCAACTTCAAAGAGAAGAGCTCGACCTACTTCCGAAAATCCATGAAAGAGCTCGGATCAGCGAAGAAGCTCTAAAGCGCCGAATGGCTTTGAGATATAATCAAAAAGTAGTGCCAAGAGGTTTCGCTGAAAATGATCTCATCCTAATCCGAAATAATATCGGAACAACTCGACCCGAAGAAGGAAAGCTGGCGGCAAACTGGAAAGGACTCTACCGAGTCATATAAGTACTTGGGAAGGGCTACTACAGATTATCCGAACTCGATGGGTGAGAGTTCCCCAGATCGTGGCACGCCTACAACTTAAGAACACGATTCTACAAGTTTTCAAGATGCATTAATCTGAAACATTCATCATCCCATTATAAAGCAACAGATTGGCAAGAAGTGAAAAACAAATTCATTGCCCAATCACGATAAAGACCAAGAGAGATGAAAACCAAATTCATCTAAAGGTCGACTAAACGAGGATTTAATCCACTTTCTACAAATCGGCAAAGATGAAAACAGAATAATGCAAGAAGTTATCGAAAGTGATCCGAAGAAAAGACCTGACGAGGTCTTAATGGATTGCTAAATAATAACTTAAAGAGTGGCCGACATTAAAAAAGTCGGACTGAGTCAACCCAAGTTATCATCAAATCCCTGGAAAGAGGTCTGGCCAACCCTATAAAAGAGGAATTGCTATAACTTAGAAGAGATCGACATGACAAAGTCGGTCTCCTACGAAAAACAAGTTATAAAAGTAATCCCTGAAAGAGACCTGACAAAGGTCCAAGAAAGAGGATTACAAAATAACTTAGAAGAGATCGACATGACGAAGTCGGTCTCGTACGAAAAACAAGTTATAAAAGTAATCCCTAAAAGAGACCTGACAAAGGTCCAAGAAAGAGGATTACAAAATAACTTAGAAGAGATCGACATGACGAAGTCGGTCTCCTACAAAAACAAGTTATAAAAGTAATCCCTGAAAGAGACCTGACAAAGGTCCAAGAAAGAGGATTACAAAAATAACTTAGAAAAGGACGACGTAAAGAAGTCTGCCTCCCAATAAACAAGTTATAAAAGTAGTCCCTGAAAGAGACCTGACAAAGGTCCAAAAAAGAGGACTACAAAAATAACTGGAAAGAGGACCAACGTAAAGAAATCGGTTATGGATTGTTAGAAATAAATACAAGTAAGAGCGAGAAAACCGAAATACAAGTTGGATCCACACATCCACGACCTCAAAGGATCCAAGCTACAAGCAATAAGTACAAAGCAATCCAAAGTGGCCGAGCAGCAAGGCTCCAGCATTCTCAAAACCCAGAAAGGTGCCAAGACAAGTGCAAACAAGCATGATATAAAACACAATATTATGACAAGCTTCAGGGTCAGGCCCAAAAGCTTGAAAGCTACTTGTTGTTTTTTCAAAATAAAAAGTTGCTAAACAAGCAACCAGAAGGAGTATCAACAATCAGCAAAATATTCAAACTACAAAATAAAGAGTTTAAAAGCCCACAAGCTGGGCTATCTACGCAAACATCCAAGAAAAATCAGCTAAGATTGGGAGCCTTCTCGGCAGCATCAATATAGGGAGAAGGAGGGCGAGTCTGAATAGGCACAGCATCTATGGTACCATCATCCCGATTCAAGATCTGACAGTCCGGATCAGAAACGGAATGACCGACCTTAACTAGAGGAACTGTAGAAGTTGACACTTTGGCAGAAGGCACAGGGGGAGGTTCAACATCGTCATCATCCTGGTCATCACGGACAATCTTACCATCCCTCACAACATTGTCCAGGCTAAAAAGAGTAAGGTTGGCCTCGGGAGCAATAATTCGAAACTGCTCCTTTAAGTTCTCGTAAGCAGCATTCACACTACCAACAAGATGACCCTAGAGCTTGGAGTAATCAGCTCAGGCGTTCTCCAACTCCTCTTTCAAATGCATTCCCTCTCGATAGGATGTGACGTAGCTGTCTTTATGCCTCAATGCTGTGTCCTTGGCCAACCGCACAGAAGCTACCAGAGCAAGGGAACTCGCCTTCTCATTCTTCAGATCCTTCTCCAGTTTAGCCACCTTTACCTCAAGCTCCTCCTTCAAGCCCTTCATTCGATCGAACTCCTATTTTGCCTCCTCCATAAAAGCTTTGGTGGCATGGAGAGGAAGATTTTGAGCAATTCGGTACAGGACAGCTCCCATATATGCCATTTTTACACTACTCTGAGTTATGAAATCTAAATGGCGAAGGAGCGATACATCATCCATAGGGAGGACACCGTAGGGACCGATCTGCTGATCTACAAACTCAACCGCGTCAAAATCAGGGGCATCAAGGTTGAAAGGCTCAATTGTTTTTTGTTTCTTGTTGGGAGGAGCACCAGAAGTAGCAGCGGAAGACTGTGGAGGGTCGGCCAGGCGAACCCGAGGAGTGGGAATCACCTTCCTCAGCCTAGGAGAACTCGGCACGGGCGGCTTCACCTGAACTTGAGAAGATCCCTCTCCCGTCGCCTTGGCCGAGATATTTTGAGTAGCAGCAGCCTTCCTTGCCTTTTTGAAGGCCTTCATAGAATCATTATTTTTTGACATCTCTGAAAAAACCGAATCAACCACAGTAATGGGTTACAATCACAAAAGAGGAAGCAAAACTAAGAAACAAGTACAGAAACAAGTCAGACAGTACCCAAAACAGTTCGAACCAGGGACGGGTCATTCAAAAACCTTTTTGTATCAAGATGGGGTGGTTCCCCCCATAAATCTTCAAGAACAATAACAAAAGTCCGCTCAACCTCGTCAAGCATCTCCCATGTATAACGAGACACTCTCACATCCTTCTGCCACTCTAGAGGGAAAGCAGGCTCGTCATTCTCATCAAGAAAAAAGGGGCGGACCCCCTCAACAGCACGGACTCTAAAGTAATAATTCTTAAAGTCCTTAAAAGACTCATCATACATGGCAAAAACTTTATGACCCTGGGCAGACCTGAAAGAAACCCAGGAAGCTTTCTTTTTGGAAGAGGCACCAGGCTTGGCAAAAAGAAAAATATAAAGGAAAAGAGTCTGAGAAGGTGTTACGCCTAACTCTTGGCAAAGCAGCTGAAAGATCTTGATAAGACCCCAGGAATTCGGATGAAGTTGGGATGGGGCAATGTTACACGACCACAACAAGTCGGTCTCAAAAGCAGTAAATGGAAAAGTAATGTCCAACTGGCTGAAGAAATATTCATAGGCATAGAAGAAAGGACGCTCCCCCCCGACCGAAGTAGGAAAACAAACCCTCTCGTCAGAATCAGGCGCTACAAGCTCATAATTCCTCTCCCGGGCACCGCTACCACAAATCCTATGACATTTTCTCAGCTCTACAAAAAAATCAGCGTCCACCACAGAGATACACATTAAGACAAGGGAGTCCAGCCAATCAGACATCCCCTCGGGAACTTTAGAAGACATCTCTACAATGTTATTGCGAGAAGACATGAGGCCAACTCATCCTACAATAAGAAAAGAAGATTGGATTACTAAAAAATATCTCGGACATGGGGCAAAATAACTCGACTAATATGATACAGAAGAACAAACAGAAAAGGAAAACCCCAAGACTCAAACCAAAGTCCTGGGGCATCCTTTGGAGGCAGTAACAAAGCAAGGTTTCAGGAAAAATCTACAGCTTACGTCCCGGCATCTCGCAAACAAGAAAGAGAATATTTCAAATAACAAACATTTCGAAAAGGAAAGTCAAAACACAAAAAGTCATCAGAGCCACTATCTTTTTACAGTCTATCAGCAAAAGGCATCGCCAACATAAAACATGCCAAGCGGAAATCGTCAAAGGCACAACCTTTTTTCAGAATCAAACAAAACCATCATCAAAAGGACAAACAGAAGCGGTGATAACATGCAAAAGCCCTAAAAGCATCAAACAACAGGAAAGGCGAAAAGGTTCATGCAAAAAGGCGAAGAAACTCCCAAAACACACATTACAACAGTAATCAGGCACAGTAAAAGCAGAAAGACCCAAACTTTCTCCAAGCAAAATCAAAACTTTCTCAAAATCAGACATGAAAAAGTGACACGGAAAAAGGAAAGGAAGAAAAATCAAAAACCTGGAAAAATAGGAGAAAACCTCAAAAGAAAGCTGAAGAGCAGAAGCGGCAGGCGAAAGAACCACCCCTCGAACGGAAAAACTCGCCAAAAGTAGGAAACAGAAGGTGAAATCCAGAATCACCCCACTTCCATAGAAAGCAGTAGCAAGCAGGCGTCGCAAGGAGAAACTATGAACTCTAGGCGAAAAACAGAAAGAAAGAAAAAGTAAGGGAGGTTACGAAGAAGAGAAACCGTTTCTAAATTGCAAAATTCAAAATAAAGCCAAGGGAAACGGGGCAATCAATACCAATTAATGAAGGTATTAAACCCTCGCATGTTCCCAAGAACAAAGTGCTGATATAAAAGCGCGCGCTTTTAAAGGAAAACGTTCCACATTCAAAAAGGTTCTACAAAGAAAGGAATCGACTAAATGCTTGAGTTCGGCTTCACTAAGAGAAGGACCAAAGTCAAGGACTCGACCTCAAAAAAGAAGACCGAGCTCAAGTAAGGGCACTGTTCATACCCTGGGTCGAGCTATCTGACCCGGGATGATCGGCGACAAAGCGACCGACCTCTTCAGGTCAGACTATCCGACCTCTTCCTAAAAGAGCTCGGCCAAATCGACAGGAAAGCCAAAAAAGGGCCCAACTCAAGGAATACGACCCAGATCCAAAGGCAGCCCAAGCATATAGAGATAAGGGCGGTTCCATTGAAGATAAGCTGACCTCGCCAAAAGATAAGATAAGATAAGATAACTAACTTATCTATCTAAGAAGGTCATCCCACACTATTATAAATACACTGGAGCACCCAGGTATAACTCATACTCTGATTCTACCAAAAACCTGCTTAATACCCATGCTAACTTAAGCATCGGAGTCTCTTGCAGGTACTACCCACCCTCCAGTGACGAAGGATCAGCAGTGCAGCCAGTCCCACAAGTCGGACACGACAGCTCCGGCCGCCACCCACCAGCCGGACACGTCATCTCCAATCAGTACAAAAGATCCCGTCCGAGATCGACCTACAGTTTCCGGTAACCCTCGGAACAGTTAGTATTTGAAATTTTAAAAAGAGAAATAAAATGAAATTAGAATTTAAAACAATTAGTTAATTAAAAAGGAATTTTGAAAAAGTAGTTAGTGATTTTCGAAAATTGGAGAAAGAAAAGTAGTTAGTTGGTTTGAAAAAGATAAGATTGAAATAGTAAACTTTTAAAATCAAACAAAAAGTCAAGTAGTTAATTGAAAAAGATTTGAAAATCAATTTTGAAAAGATAAGAAGTTAGAAAAGATTTTGAAATTGATTTTGAAAAAGATATGACTGAAATTTATTTTGAAGAAGATTGAAAAGGAAATTAAAAAGATTTGATTTTTGAAATTAAAGTTGATTACTTGACTAAAAAGAAACTATAAGATATGATTTTAAAATTTAAAGATTGAACCTTTTCTTAATAGGCAAGTAACAACTTGAGATTTTTGAATCAAAATATTAAATGTTAGTAATGAATTCGAAAATTATGAGATAAAAATAAGAAAAAGATTCTGAAAATTAATTTTAAAAGTTTTCGAAAATATATAAAAGATGAAAAAGATTTGATTTTTGAAAAAGATTTGAAAAAAAGATAGAATTTTTAAATTGAAATTTTGACTTGACTAAATAGAAACAACTAAATTTTAAAATTTTTTGACTAAGTCAAACCAAATTTTCGAAATGTATGAGTAAATAAGAGAAAGATATTATTTTTTATTTTTTTGAATTTTAATGAGGAAAGAGAAAAACATCAAAATGACCCAAAACACAAGGAATTAAGATTAAAACAAAAAATGCATGCAAGAACACTTTGAATGTCAAGATGAACACCAAGAACACTTTGAAGATCATGATGAACATCAAGAACATATTTTTGAAAAAATTTTTAAGAAAAGAAAAAAACATGCAAGACACCAAACTTAAAAAAATTTTTTAAACTTTAGACGCTAATAATTCAAGAATGCATATGAAAAACAAGAAAAGACACAAAATAAGAAGAACACAAGATGAAACAAAGACAATCATCAAGAACAACTTGAAGATCATGAAGAACACCATGCATGAGTTTTCGAAAATTTAAAGAAAGATTACAAAGATGCAATTGATACCAAACTTAAAATTTGACACAAGACTCAAACAAGAAACACAAAATATTTTTGGTTTTTATGATTTTATTAAAATTTTTTGTATTTTTCGAAAATTATTTTGAAAAAGAAAATAAGAAAATTTAAAATTTTTAATAAGAATTCTAGGAATCACGCAATGTTAGTCTAAAGTTCGGTCCAAAAATTTAGACATGGCTTAATAGCCAGCCAAGCTTTATGTAAAAGCTTCGGTCCAAAACATTAGACATGGCCAAATGGCCAGCCAAGCTTCAGCATATAAATCAGATATACAATAGCCAATTAGATGGGAATCCAAATGCTCTTGCAATGATAAGTGAAAGCCTCAGTCCAAAAAATTAGACATGGCTTAACAGCCAGCCAGGCTTCAACATATCATCTGAAACTCTAGAATTCATTCTTAAAAATTCTGAAGAACAAATATATTTTTTTTGAATTTTTCGAAATTTAAATTAAAAAGCTTAAACATAAAATAAAATTACCTAATCTGAGTAACAAGATGAACCGTCAGTTGTCCAAACTCGAACAATCTCCTGCAATGGCGCCAAAAACTTGGTACACGAAATTGTGATCTCTAACAATGGCGTCAACAACTTGGTGCACACGATCTTAATCTCAACTCTTTTTCACAACTCCGCACAACTAACCAGCAAGTGCACTGGGTCGTCCAAGTAATAAATCTTATGTTAGTAAGGGTCCATCCCACAGAGATTATCGGCTTGAAGCAAGCTATGGTCATCCTTGTAAATCTCAGTCAGGTAGATTCAATTGGTTATGAGGTTTTGATAATTAAAATATAAATAAAATACAAAATAAAATAGAGATACTTATGTAATTCATTGGTGGGAATTTCAGATAAGCGTTTGGAGATGCTTTGTTGCTTCTGAACTTCTGCTTTCCTATTGCTTTCTTCCAACCATGCGTTACCTCCTTCCATGGCAAGCTGTATGATCCTCTCGGACGAAAACAAATCCATATGCGCTGTCACCGCACGGCTAATCATCTGTCGATTCCCACTAGTGTCGGAATAAGACCATTGTCCTTTTGCACACTGTCACTTGTGCCCCACATTTGCAGGTTTGAAGCTCGTCACAGTCATCCCTTCCAAGATCCTACTCGGAATACCACATACAAGGTTTAGACTTTCCGGATCTCAGGAATGCTGCCAATAGTTCTAGCCTATACCACGAAGATTCTAATCTCAGATTCAAATGCTCTATTGTTAGGAGAGACAATGTGAATCATTGATTGTGAACCCAAGAGAATATACTCCAGCTGTCGTCCAATGACTACATTGAACATCATGTAGATCGCTTTGTGGTTGTAAGGCACGCGATCTTGGCTAAGCGAGTAACGAAGATTGGGTGATTGTCACGGGTCACCCCTTCATTCTGACTTAACTGAATTAAGTACGAGAGTATATCTTGGAGAAAAAGTAGGCGTGAATTGAATAGAAAATAGTAGTAATTGCATTAATTCATGAAGAACAGTAGAGCTCCACACCTTAATCTATAGGGTGTAGAAACTCCACCGTGGAAAATACATAAGTGAAAGGTCTAGGCATGGCCGTGAGGCCAGCCTCCAAAACGTGTACAATATGGCAAAAAGCTAAAAGATAAAAGATGGTCAAAGACAGAAGATAAATCTCTAAAAGTAGTTTTTATACTAAACTAGTAGCCTAGGGTTACAGAAAATGAATAACTAAATACAGATAGGGCAAGAATCCACTTCCGGGGCCCACTTAGTGTGTGCTTGGGCTGAGCAATGAAGATTTTTTGTGCTTAGGCTGTTCCTGGAGTTAAACGCCATCTTTGGTGCCAGTTTGGGCGTTTAACTCCAATTCTGGTGCCAGTTTGGGCGTTTTATGCCAAGATGTTTTAAGCTGACTTTGAACGCCAGTTTGGGCCATCAAATATCATGAAAAATATAGACTATTATATATTGCTGGAAAGCCCAGGATGTATACTTTGCAACACATTTAAGAGCGCGCCAATTGGGCCTCTGTAGCTCCAGAAAATCCATTTCGAGTACAGAGAGGTCAGAATCCAACAGCATCTGCAGTCCTTTTTTAGCCTCTGAATCAGATTTTTGCTCAGGTCCCTCAATTTCAGCCAGAAAATACCTGAAATCACAGAAAAATACACAAACTCATAGTAAAGTCCAGAAATGTGATTTTTGCATAAAAACTAATAAAAATATAATAAAAATAATTAAAACATACTAAAAACAACTTTAAAAATAATGCCAAAAATGGTATAAATTATCCGCTCATCACATTTTCGGACACTATCCTCTAGCCTATGTTATTTTGCTTTATTTTGAACCTTTTGGATCATTGTATATATTAGTATTGTGGATTGTGGATAATTTTATTTAGCTTGTTGATTTCACACTTTCGCTTTATATATGCACTTTTGCTTTATATAGTTGTTTTAGCTTGTTTTAGCTTTTGGTTGTGATTAGAAAAGTACTTTGGATTGTTGAAACCTAGTTGACCCTTCTTGTATAAGAAATGCATTTTTATTAAAAAGGGGGTAAACTAAGGAAATTTTTAAATTTTCTAAATCACAACATTGCATTAGAAGAAGCTTAGTCAATATGATGAAATTTTCCAAGAAATTCGTTTCGAGGGCACCACCCCAATTGATTGAATTTTTTTTTAAGACTTGCTTGAGTTACATATTGTTGAACATGATTTTTGAGCTAAGAACACAAGCATGCGAGTTTTGAGCCTTAGTTGTGTGGTTACATCATATATAACCACTTATTTCCATTCCTGTGTGCATTATTCTCTTCCTATGAGTGTAATCTTTGACTTGTTTGATTCTTTATGTCCATTACCTTGTGTATACATGGATTTATATGATTGAGGCCATTGTTCAAATAGCTCACTTACCCAAATAGCCTACCTTTTATCTTCCATTGTTAGCTAATTTTGAGCCTATGCTTAACCCATTTGTTCTTAATTGTGACACATTACAAGCCTAAGTGAAAAATAATAAATGTCCCTTATTTGGATCTTTGATTAGCTTAGGCTAGTGAGAGTGTTCATCATTTGATTTGGGAAGGTTGGGAATATTGGGTAGAGATAAAAGTTGGGAATTCGGTGCATACTCATGCATTAAATATGAAGCCATATACATTGGTACTTGTATATATACCTTTTTGTCAAAAAAAAAGAAAAAAAAAATATATATATATATATAAGTAGTAAAAAGGGGACAAAATGCCCCAAAGCGAATAATAATCGATGCATATGTGTGGTGATCAAAAGAGAGTGCATGAGTGTGTGAAAAGTGAAGAATGGGTAATTAGGTTTGTTTAGAATTGTATAGGTCGTCATAAGTTAGGTGGGAAGTTTAAGTTAATCAAAGATTCAAATTTCTAATCCACTTGACCATATACATCCTTACCTTGACCCTAACCACATTACAACCTATGGGAAAGACCTCATGATATTTGTGTGAATGCATGAAATAATTGTTGATTGTTAGATGAAAAACAAATCTTGGAAAGCATGATTAGGGGAGGACTGAGTGAATCAACCGCATACACTTGAGTGACTAGAGCGGAAACACATCCGGTGAGGGTTTGATCGCTCTATTACATGTTTCCACCCATGATCATCTTTTCTTGCAAGTTTGAAAAGTCTTTCAATGCTTCAATTCAATTGTGGGTTTGATTGATTACTATTGCCTTAGCCCTTGCACTTGTATATGTATTCTTGGAAGTTGATATATTTTGACCAAGCAATTGCATTCATTTGGGTAGATTGCATGTAGGTAGTTGCATTTAGTTAGTTTGCATTAAATAAATGTTGATACCCCTTTGCTTCTTTCTTGATTTTAGCATGAGGACATGCTTAGTTTATGTGTGGGGAGGTTTGATAAACCCCAATTTTTTGGTTTATCTTGTACTTATTTTAGGGGATTTTATCACCTTTTTCCAGCATTTATTCAATGAAATAGTATGGTTTTGTAATTCTCCCTTGATTTGTGCTTAAGTGTAAAAACATGCTTTTTAGGCCCTTAAATTGGTGATTTTAATTCACTTTAATTCCATTCAATGTCTTGATGTGTTTGTTGAGTGATTTCAGGTTCATAAGGCAAGTATTGAATGGAAGAAATGAGGAAAAAAGTATACAAAGTGGAGAATGTATGAAGAAACAAAGATTGGGAATACTTCAATGGACGCGCAAGCGTACAAGGCGCACACGCTCACAGAAGTGGCATCGCATGGCGACGCGTACGTGTACATGGCGCGTACGCGCGGATGAGAAATTTTGCCAAGCAACGCGCACGCGCACATGGCGCGTACGCATCGATACTCGCACGTGACCCACTTAAAAGCAAAACGCTGGGGGCGATTTCTGAGCTGCCCAGGCCAAAATCCAACTTGTTTCTGAGTGTATTTCTTGCAGAATTGAAACTAGAGCAAGGGGGAGCAATTGTTTGGAGTTTTGGCATCATGCAGCTTAGTTTCTAGAAATAGAAGCTCCCTCTTCTCTCTAGAATTAGGGTTCTTAGGATATTTCCATCTTAGATCTAGGTCAATTTTCATGTTCTCATCTTTCTTCCTTCATAATTTCTTGTTTCTAATACTTGATTCTCCTTAGTTCTCTTGTCAATTTTACTTTTATGCCTCTTTTATGTTCATGCACATATGTTGGAATTGGGTTTACATTTAATGAAATTTGATGTTAATGTTCTTTTATTTTGATTTGAGTTGTGAATTTACCTTTCTTGCAATTGTTAGTTGTTAGATTTTATTATTCTTGCACTTTTACTATGCTTTCCTTTATTACCCACCAAGTGTTTGACAAAATGCTTGGTTGGACTTTAGAGTAGATTTCGAGCATTCTTGGCTTGGAAGAAGTAATTAGGTAATCTTTAGTCATTAATACCCAATTTAGATTGGTGATCTAGAGTTTGTAGTTAATATCATTTCCAATGACTCTCATCTCTGGCTAATTCAATTAGTGAGTTGATTAGAATTTTTGACTTGAGATTAATCAGTCTTGTTTGACTTTCTCTAATGGAAGATAACTTACACCTTCTTCCAACATTGGGGATGACGAAATAAGGTAAATTCTTGTTAATTATTGTTATTAGTGACTAGGATGGAAAGTCTATGGTCTCAATCCTTGCCATGAATGTCTCTCTTTAGTTAATTGCTTTCTTTAATTGCTTGTTTAAATTACTTTTCTTGCCCATTTAATTTCTTACTCTTCTATAAAATCAAACCCCGTGCACTTTCATAGCCAATAATCATTCACTTCATTGCAATTCCTTGTGAGACAACCCGGAGTCTAAATACTTTGGTTATTTTTTATTGGGGTTTGTACTTGTGACAAAACCAAAGTTTAATTTGATGCAAGAGTTGTTTGTTGGTTTGGAGCTATTCTTACAACGAAGTTCTTATTTCTACAAGAGAAATTCTAGACCGACAACGATTCTCGATTATCAGCTGCCAACCTTTTCAAGAGTGGGAGCCTCAAGGCATCATATACAGATAATGGCATAATACTAACACATGCACCTAAATCACACATGCAGTCAAAAAATTGTACACCCTCGATAGTAATAGTAACCATGCATGGACCCAGATCACCACATTTTTCCGGTATAGCACCCATTATAGCAGAAATAGAGCTACCTAAAGGAATAGTTTCTAAATCATGTATTTTATCTTTATTCATGCATAAATCTTTTAGAAACTTAGCATACTTAGGTACCTGGCGAATGGCATCAAAAAGAGGAATAATTACCTCAACCTTTTTGAAGATCTCCACCATCTTCGGGTCTAGCTCCATCTGCTTTCTGGATTTCCTAGCATGGTGTGGAAAAGGAATGGTTATGGCTTCTCTTGTAACTTCATCTTCCTTTAGTACTCCATTCCTTGGTTGAGCCGCTTCTTCTTCAGTCATGTCTTGTACTTCCTCCTCTTCTTCACCATCATCTACCTCAACAACATCTTTAACTTGAATATCTTCTCTTGTGCTTGGCTCCTCGTGACTCCTCTCTTGCAATGTGGTTCTGGACCTCAAAGTAATGGCATTGATTTCATCTTTGGGGTTGGGTAAAGGTTGAGAAGGTAGTGCACTGGAGCTTGAAGGTTGATTGTTGGGAGTAGAGGTTGGTTCCATGCAGGATAGGAGAGCTTGTATAGTGGAGGTAAGACCGTTGATGCTAGCGCTTATTGTATTCTGAAGGTCTTTTTGTCCTTGCGCAATAGAGCGAAGCATCTCATCATTAGAGGAGGAAGGGGGTAAGTACTTTCAGGGGCTTGCTGTTGGTTGTTCTGAGGCACTTGGGCTTGCCTTTGGTGAGGTGCTCGGTAAGTCTGGCCTTGGTTCTGCTGTTGGTATGGGGGGTTTTGTTGATACCGGTTCTGCTGATAGTTGTTGTAATTGTTCTTCCATCTCTGATTTCCACCGTTGTCTCTACCTCCTTGGTTGTAGTTGTCCCTCCATCCTTGGTTGGAATTATCTCTCCATCCTTGGTTGGAGTTGTCTTGCCAACCCTGATTGTAGTTCTCACCTTGGTTATAATTACCGCCTTGTTGATAATTCCCTTGATTCGGATGGTTATAGTAGTTATTGGTAACTGCCAAGGTGTTGTCTTCTTGTTATTGGAGTTGTGGACATTCATCAGTGTAATGGGAATAACAGGCACATATTCCACACACCCTCTGAAGGACCAATTGTTGACATTGTTATTGTGGAGGAGGCTAAGGTTGTTGTTGATTCAGCTGGAGCTGCTTCAGTATATTGGTCATCTCTCCTAGGGTCTTTGTGAGAGCAGCAGTCTCACTACTAGAGGAAACCTTCGCAATAGCCTTGGGATGGTTGTTCCTGTGCCTGGCATTCTGGGTAGACTCAGCTAGATCAGCGATCAGTTGCCACGCTTCTGTCGCCGTCTTGTACTTCGTCAGAGAGCCATTACTTGCAGCATCTAATATAGTCTTGTCTTGAGGCTTCATGTCTTGTGTGAAATAGCTAATCAACACCAACTGGTCAATCTTGTGGTGGGGACATGTGTAACGACCCAATTTTCAATATGTCTAGATCATACCAGAAATTGAGTGCTACCAATTTGTCTTTCTAATTATTATCTATTATTTATCATATGAGCCTGATTCGTTGTTAAAGTCGTAGTTAATTTGCGGGGTGTTTTTTTTTTTTTGAAAACATTTGGATTAATAGACGGAATCATTCATAATCAATTCACAATTGATAACAGATAAAACAGTTATAAACAACCACACATAAATACATCATAAGCAGTCAACAACATTCAGTGATCCAACTTTTATTTAAGTATAGACTTTTAGTTAGAACATCCCTAGATATAGCTAGATAATAACTATATATATACATACAACATCCTAGGTCCTGACCTGTACAAGAAGTCCCTAAGCTGGCGCCCAGGCTAGCCTACACTCTATACTCACCTAGTCCCTCTATACTACTAACGCGAGGGAAAGTACGTTCTAAGTCTTCAAAAATCAAGTCAGGTGGATGACGTGGCGGAAATTGGCTAATTAAGAATTGATATAAGTTGTGCGTTGCAAGTATAGTTCTTAACCAACCAGAAATCCGCTTATTAATTTAGAAAGGTTGACACAAAAATTAAAATTTAAAATACTGGGAGTATGAATCCCAGGTCGTCTCCCAACAAGTTGCAGAAAGGTGTGCTATTTTATTAATCAGATATTTTTAGAAAGAGTTTGAGTTGAATAAACAGGAAATTAAATTGGGGGAATTAAGTAATTTAAATAAAAGCCTTGACTGGGAGTAGATTAGTTGGAAGCCCTATTCTTATTGCAGTACTCTCAAGATTAGTTGATAATTGAAGGTCATTCTGTTTAGTTATCCCTTACTAAATAAGGGAAAGTCAAACAAGATGGAATGATGTTTCTACTCACAAGTCCCAATCCGCTTACTTGGAAGGATTGGCGTTAGTGACTAGAGAGCCATCCAACAATGAATCCAATTACAATCTCTCTTTTGAGTATTCCAACTCAAGGGTTCCTTTCAATCAACTCCCCATCAAGTTAGGGAACTACTCGCTCATTGTGATTATGGAACTGATAAACCACTATTTTATAGTTTATCTTGTACTCAATTGAGTGGTTTTTATTAACTCTTTACCCACTTATTCATACTATTTGCATGGTTTTATATTTCCTTCCTAATTATGTGCTATGATTGATTATATGTTTCTTTGGCCTTAAATTTGCTTATTATTAATCCTCTCTTATTACCATTAGATGCCTTGATATGTGTGTTAAGTGATTTCAGAGATTACAGGGCAGGAATGGCTCAGAGGATAGAAAGGAAGCATGCAAAAGTGGAAGGAATACAAGAAGTTGGAGAAATTGCTAAGCTGTCCAGCCTAACCTCTTCGCACTCAAACGGCTATAACTTTAGCTACAGAGGTCCAAACGACGCGGTTTCAGTTGTGTTGGAAAGCTAACGTTCGGGGCTTCGATTTGATATATAATATGCTATAGTTTCCCTGATACTAGGCGACGCGATCGCGTGATCCATGCGGCCACGTCGCAGTGACGGAAATCAGCGCGTTTTGAATTCACAACCAGCGAATTTTGGGCTATTTCTGACCCAGTTTGCGGCCCAGAAAACACAGATTAGAGGCTATAAAGTGGGAGACTGCATCCATTCAAAAGGAGGCTCTCATATTCAAAATTTTAGGAGTAGATGTAGTTTTTAGAGAGAGAGGTTCTCTCCTCTCTCTTAGGATTAGGATTTAGGACTTCTCTTAGTTTTAGGAGTATTTTATTTAATATAATTTGAGGTATTTCAGATTTATGATTGCTCTCTTTAATTTATTAATGCTCTGTGTTTATCCAAGTTATTTTCATCCAAGTAGACTTTCTTCCCTTTTGGCTTTGGTTGATTGATTGGTAACGCTTGAGCTGTCAAATAAAACAGTGGTTGAAATTGGCAGATTCTGATTGCACTAGAATTGCTCTAAAGCTAGTCTCTCCACAAGAGTTGACTAGGACTTGAGAATCAAGTTAATCAGTCCACTTAACCTTCCTTTGTTTAGTAAAGGTTAACAAAGTGGGATTAAAACCCAATTCTCATCACAATTGATAAGGATAGGACTTCCAGTTCTTCATACTTTGCCAAGAGTTTATTTTTATTATTAATTTATCTTTCATAATTATTCCTCTTTCTCAAAACCCCAATTTACAATCTCCATAACCAATAATAAGAACATACTTCCTTGCAATTCCTTAAGAAGACGACCCGAGGTTTAAATACTCGGTTATCAATTTTAAAAAGGGGTTTGTTACTTGTGACAACCAAAACGTTTGTACGAAGGGATTTCTGTCGGTTTAGAGATTATATCTACAATGCGACTGTTTTTATGACATTCTTTACTGGCAAAAATCCCAACTTCAAAATGGCGCCGTTGCCGGGGAATTGCAAACGTGTGCCTTATTATTGGTTATTGTAAATATTTTATTTTTGCTTGTTTATTTGTTTTTATTTTTGTTTTTATTTTTTACTTTTCCATAAATTAAGAGGTTATTTGTTTTTATTTAGTTATTAAAAAAAAAATTTTTTTTCCAAAATTTGTTCTTAGTGTTCATCTTGATCTTCAAGTTGTTCTTCGCGTTCATCTTGACCTTCAAGCTGTTCTTAGTTGTTTTATTCGTTTTGATCTAAAAATTTGAAATTTGGTGTCATTTTATTGTTTTTCTCATTAAAAATATATTTTTTTTAATTAATTTTTTTCGAAAAAAAAAAAATTTCAGATTTTTATTTTTAAAATTTTTATCTTATCTTACCTTGTTTCAAAAATCAAATTTCAAATTTCAAATTTCGAATTTCAAAATTTCAAATTTCAAATTTCAAAAATTTAATTTTCAAATTCAAAATTTAAATAACCTTTTAATTTAAATTTATTTTTTTATTTTTATTTTTAATTTTTTATTTCTATTTACTACTATGAACTCTCACCCCTTTGGCTATGAGTCTGGTTACAATAATGTTGCATGAAGAAGAAATTACAATGAGAACAGGCATCAAGGTTGGAACAATCAAAGATGGGAGGAGCCACAAGGATTTGATCAACCCTCATGGCAACAACCACCTCCAATGGACTATCAACAACCACCACCATATGCCTATGAACCCTTTTCTCAACATAACTTTGGACCACCACACTCACAAGCCCCTTTCCGCCATTCACCTCCATATGACCCTAACCCTCAACCACCATACTAACCACCTTATGAGCCATATGAACCATATATAGAACCACCCCAATTCCAACCCAATTACTCACAAGAACCACCACTTCAATATTCACCATCTCCATATCCATCAATCCAAGAGCACTATGATCCTATTTATGAAAGCCGAGTGCATCAAGAGGCAAAGGATCATCTCAAGGAAATAGTGGATCGATGTTAGGCAACCGTTCAACAACTGGGGCAAGTATTAATTCAATGGGCTTCTAGATGCTTAAATACACAAGGATCAGCCACAGCCCCATGTGGACAGTCTAGTGAAGAGCATAGCATGAAAGAGATACCAGAAACCTCAATAGACAAGATAGAGAATGAATTTGTACTAGAACAAGTAGAAGATGCTGTCATTGTTTAAGAAGAAGAAGAAGTGGTTGAAGACTTAGGAGATGCAGAACCTCCATGGGAAAGTCCAGTCATAGAACTCCCTTCCAAGACATTTGAAATTGATTCTAAGGAGGGTGTACAACCTCCAAGGCATATCACAGTTGAAGACTTAGAAGAGGTTGATCAAGAGATGGAGATTCAAGAAGAAGAAGCACAACCTCCCATGCCCTTGGAAAGCAATGAAGAGGAGATTGAATTGAAAGAAAGCTACCAAGAGGAAGAGGTTGAAATTGAAGAAGCTTGCAAAGAGGTGGTAATTATCAAAGAAGAGCACAAGGGAGTGGAGCTTGCAATTCCATTAAAAATACCTCCCCCTAAGTTGCCATCATCCTTCACAACATTCAAGTGGGTAAAATTCATATCCCATAGCTTTCTAATCCCACTTGAATATGGGCTACTGGAGACGGATGGTCAACTTAGAGCTCTTTGTGACATTAAGAGTAAGAGGAAGATGGCCAGTTGTAAGAATTGTCCTGCAAGGTTCATCATGGTTGGAAGCTTTAAGTTCAAGCGCAAAGGTTGGTATAAAGCTCAACTGAATGGGTCTAGGAAGCTGTTTGGTCGGTGCAGTGAGAATTCAGATCACCTTTCACCCGGCTGGAAAAATACAGATCCCGACAAGGATGGGTGTATAAGCAAGGTTTGGGATCCTGGAATCTGTTCTGACATCCAACACCCCGGGAGCCTAAGAATCCTTTTGAAGCTGCTCAAAGGTTTTACATGCCTAGTTTGGGATCCCGGAGGTTACTGGAGATACAAACACTGGTGGAGATTCGTGGATCAGTACAAGCACAAGCCACCATAGCAGGAATCTCATCAAATGTCCAAGTTAAGGACTATAACTAAAAGTGCTAGGTGGGAGACAACCTACCATGCTATGAACGTTCCCTTTTCATTACTTTGTTTTATTTATTTTTGAATTTTATTTTATTTTGTTATATTGAACCTGGAGTTTTGCATCACATTCATATTAACACTGCATTCTGCATTTTTCATATTATAAAAAAAAAAGAAAAAAGAAAAAAGCGAGCACGCGACGCGACCGAATCAGCGACGCGTCCACGTCGCAAGGAGAGAAGAGAAAATAAAAACGAACAGAGAGTCACGCTGGAGCAAGGCTGGAGGCATGCCAGTGGCACAATTCGTCCCACGCGACCGCGTAATATGGGAATAATGGCCTCCCACGCGACCGCGTCACCCACGCAGTCGCGTGCCGTGAAAATCGACGTAAAAAGGGTGCTTGGCCGAAAGTTGTGCTGGAGTTGGGCTGGACTCGTGCTGGTAGCCCAAGCCTCACCACGCGAACACGTGTCTCACGCGTCCGCGTCATATCCCCATGATGGCCACTCACGCGATCGCATGCCCCACGCGATCGCGTCACCCAGAATTTTGGCAAAAAGAGTTTCGAACAGAGAGTTGCGCGACCACGAGGCTGCACTCGCGCCAATCGCACAAAACAGGCCACGCGATCGCGTGACCCACGCATCCGCGTCACCTGACCTTATCACGCACGTCGCGACCGCGTCACTCACGCGTCCGCGTCACAGGCGGCGCACAGAATATCCAGATCAGCCAAATTTTCTTATCTTTTCTTCCCTAATCCTTATTTTTCTTCTCTTTTCTTATTTCTTTCTTCTTCCTTTCTTATTTTCTTTCACTTCCATTCTATTTTATTTCATTTATTTGCATACTTTCATTCATTGCATTATTTTCATTGGTGTCAGAATTTTATTTGAGTCATTATTCCTCATTATATGTTTGACAATTATTATTATCTTCTTTAAAGGATTGCTTGCATGTTCACTGTAATACTTTCTATACCTTCTTCACCATGCATGCTATGTTTTTGTGAAAAAGCTCATATGGCATTATGCACTTCTCTATATTATTCTGCTATTCAATGCTTGCTTTTCATAAACTCCCTTTACTATTGTATTAATTGAATATAATTGTCAATACAAACATGGTAATTTCTTACAAATAATGCTTGGTCTATGCTACTCAAGCCCTTTTCCGGCATGCCTGCATCCACTTATCTTTCGATGCACTGGCTATTTTTCGTTGCTGGCTTTTCACATGTACTCGAGAGCATGTGTTAATGTCAATTACATCCTAATGTGAATCCATCACCACTCTTCCATTCTCTTCCTTGCTATATATATCTCTTTGAATTTAATTTACTTTCTCTTCCCTTTTTCAGGATGGCCACCAAGAAAGGAAAAGAGAAAGCCATTCCCAAATCAACAGCAAGGAAAGGAACAAAAAGAGCCCCAGCTGAGGAACCACAACCCCCATCCACTTGGACATCTTAGCATGCACCGAGAACAGTGCAATCTTTAAGTGTGGGGAGGTCGATACCGATCTCCATGGGTTAGTACCTTTCTGTTTCAACACCAATATTTTATTTTATTTGTTAGTTCATTGTTGCATTTGCATATTTGTTTGATTTTATGCATTTAGTTACTACTTAGTTAAAGTAATAAAATTCTTTTAAGACCCTATCTTTGAAAATTTTCACTAATTAAAATTGAAAAAAAAATTTATGTTAAAACTTGTTTGAAGTTGTATTTGGAACATGGTTTTTGAGCTAAAGAACACACAACCTGTGAGATTTTGAGCTTATTTATATGGTTACATTATTTAACCCTAAATTTTTATTCCTGTGTATTTTCTTCTCTATAATTGCAATCTTTGCTTTGTTCCATTCTATATGTCCATTATTTATTATATTTACATACTTGCATATGATTGAGGCCATTATTTGTTATTAACTCACTTATCCCAAATAAGCCTACCTTTTACATCACCTTTGTTAGCCCCTTGAGCTTTTAATCCCCTCTTGTTCTACAACCACATTACTAGCCTTAAGCAGAAAAACAAATTAAAAATCCCAAGTGAATCTTTGGTTAGCTTAAGATAGAAATTGTGCATCAACTAAGTGTGGGAACATTGGTTAATAAGGGAATGTATTTAATTTATTTGAATATTGGGAATTTGGGAACCTACTCATGAAAAACCAAAATAGAAAAAAAAAAGAAGAGAGAAAAAGAAATATATATATATATATATATATAAAATAAATAAGGGGACAAAATTACCCCAATGTTAAGTTAATGAAAAAAATCAATGCACATGTGATAAATTAAAAAGAAAAATTTGGTACGTGAGTATGGGAATCATACAAAAGTGGGAATTACGGGTAACTAGGTATGATTTTAAAATTTTTATAGAGTATGTACATGTTAGGTGAGATCTTAGACTACTCAAGGATTCACTTTACTAGCTCACTTAGCCTTATATATACCCTTACTTTCAACTTAGCCCCATTACAACCTTGGAAAAGACCTCATGATGTTTGCATTGGTATGCTAAATATTTGTTGATTGGTTAGATGAAGAACAAGGTTTAGAAAGCATGATTAGAGAAGAGTAGAGTGATTGACCCTAGACACTAGAGAGATTAGAGTGATATATACTACCAGTGAGGGTTCAACGCTTAAATTCTATGTTCCCTGCTTTCATGAGCTATCTTCTTACAAGTTTACTTGTCTTTTTTTGAATTAGTGGAATTTGAATTATTTTTGTCTTGGAGAACTTATTTATTTTTAACCAAGTAGGAAGAAACATCTTAGCATGTAGTTGCATTTATAGGTTGCATTTCATACATCCTACCATTCCTCTTCATCTTTATAGTTTCTCTTGAGCTTAGCATGAGGACATGCTAGTGTTTAAGTGTGGGGAGGTTGATAAACCACTATTTTATGGTTTATCTTGTACTCAATTGAGTGGTTTTTATTAACTATTTACCCACTTATTCATACTATTTGCATGGTTTTATATTTCCTTCCTAATTATGTGCTATGATTGATTACATGTTTCTTTGGCCTTATATTTGCTTATTATTAATCCTCTCTTAAATCCATTAGATACCTTGATATGTGTGTTAAGTGATTTCAGAGATTACAGGGTAGGAATGGCTCAGAGGATAGAAAGGAAGCATGCAAAAGTGGAAGGAATACAAGAAGTTGGAGAAATTGCTAAGCTGTCCAGCCTGACCTCTTCGCACTCTAACGGCTATAACTTTAGCTACAAAGGTCCAAACGACGCGGTTCTAGTTGCGTTGGAAAGCTAACATCTGGGGCTTCGATTTGATATATAATATGCTATAGTTCCCCTAATTCTAGGTGACGCGACCGCGTGATCCATGCGGCTGCGTCGCAGTGACAGAAATCAGCGCGTTTTGAATTCGCAACCAGCGAATTCTGGGCTATTTCTGACCCAGTTTGCGGCCCAGAAAATACAGATTAGAGGCTATAAAGTGGGGGACTGTATCCATTCAAAAGGAGTATCTCATATTCACAATTTTAGGAGCAGATGTAGTTTTTAGAGAGAGAGGTTCTCTCCTCTCTCTTAGGATTAGGATTTAGGACTTCTCTTAGTTTTAGGAGTGACTCTCAATCCCAGGTTCTTTATTTTTATTTTTCCAATTTAATTTATGAACTCTTCCATGTTATGATTTGAATATTTTATTTAATATAATTTGAGGTATTTCAGATTTATGATTGCTCTCTTTAATTTATTAATGCTTTGTGTTTATCCAAGTTATTTTCATCCAAGTAGACTTTCTTCCCTTTTGGCTTTGGTTGATTGATTGGTAACGCTTGAGCTGTCAAATAAAACAGTGGTTGAAATTGGCAGATTCTGATTGCACTAGAATTGCTCTAAAGCTAGTCTCTCCACAAGAGTTGACTAGGACTTGAGAATCAAGTTAATCAGTCCACTTAACCTTCCTTTGTTTAGTAAAGGTTAACAAAGTGGGATTAAAACCCAATTCTCATCACAATTGATAAGGATAGGACTTCCAGTTCTTCATACTTTGCCAAGAGTTTATTTTTATTATTAATTTATCTTTCATAATTATTCCTCTTTCTCAAAATCCCAATTTACAATCTCCATAACCAATAATAAGAACATACTTTCCTGCAATTCCTTGAGAAGACGACCCGAGGTTTAAATACTCGGTTATCAATTTTAAAAAGGGGTTTGTTACTTGTGACAACCAAAACGTTTGTACGAAGGGATTTCTGTCGGTTTAGACACTATATCTACAACGCGACTGTTTTTATGACATTCTTTACTGGCAAAAATCCCAACGTCAGGAACACATAACATAGACAAGAGAATTAAAGAAAGACATGATAAATAAAACTCAAAGAAATTAATTAAAAATAAAAGTAACTCTTGTATTAATAAATTCTAAAATAATCCAATAGTAAAATTGAGTAAATTAAAGGACATGGAAGAGTAAAGCCAAGTAAAGAAAACGAACTAGAATGACGAAGTCTTGATGAGGTAATAACTCTTCTCAATATCCCAATGCAAAGAGCAATCGAATTAAAAATCCTAAAAACTATGAATGTGTAAAGAGAAAACCTAGGGGAGGAGTAAAACTAGATCTAAAAACTAAAAACTGTGTAGAATGAATGTTGTTTCCAGTTTCTGCATGTCCTCTGGCTCTAGTCTGCTTTTTCGGGCCGAAAACTGGGTTGAAATAGGCCCAAAATTGCCCCCAACGAATTCTGCAGATTATGCAGATCGCGCATGTCACGCGATCGCGTCATTCATGCGGACGTGTCATGCGGCGTTTTGCTTTGCCACGCGGGCGCGTCGTCCACGCCTCCGCGTCACTTGTGCTATTCCAATCCGCGCGGTCGCGTGAGCCATGCGGCTGCGTCACTGCGATTTCCTCTCTTTCGCGCGGTCGCGTGAGCCATGCGGCTGCGTCACTTCTCGCTGGTCATCTCATTAATTTCTTGTGTTCCTTCCATTTTTGCAAGCTTCCTTTCCAATCTCTAACTCATTCATGCCCTATAAAGCCTGAAATGCTTAACACACAGATCATGACATCGAATGGAATAAAGGAGAATTAAAATACATAATTAAAAGTCTCTAGGAAGCAAGTTTTCAATCATGTAATAATTTTAGGAAGGAAATATAAATGTATGCTAATCATATGAATAAGTGGGTAAAGATCATGATAAAACCACACAATTAAATACATTATAAACCATAAAATAGTGGTTTATCAGTGGAACATCAGTAAAAGGTAGAACATCATCTTCTACTCCTTTGCACGATCAGACATTGCCATATAACGTCTCTCTGGTACCTCATCAAGTAGTCACACAACAGGAGTCTCGTACACAGGATTTAGGCTAAAGTGCGCATACGAACGGGGTGCAGACATTGGCTGGTCTCACAGTATATACATATAAATAGAAATGGAGTTCACTCTAGACTCAGAAGACTACCTAGAGCGGAATCCTTTTTTGCGACGATCGTCAACGAATTACGGAAGGGAACTCATGCTTCCATCTGAAGGGGGAAGGGAGAGGGAAGGGGTAAGAACTGGGGAGTTCTTAGTAGGGTCGGGGTTATTAATTAAGTTCATTAATTCCGTATTGTTTAGCAGATAAATAGCAGAATACCGAGAAGCAGTAGACAGAAGAAACAGATAAATAGAGAAAATAGAAAGCAAAACACAAACAAAAGAATACAAGAAAACAAAACACAGACACAGAGAATAGAATGAAAACAAAGAAAGCATACATTCAAACAATAATCATAACAGAGGAAACGCGCAACCAAGTATGATGCATGTCTGTCCTATGCAGGCCATGAGCTCACGTGTCGGTTTACACCCTGCAGCCCGACATTACCTAGGAACTAGTCCTAGATATGGCTTATTTTCTGTAGGTGAACTTTGGCCTACAGAAATAGCACCTCTGTAAGTGAACTTCGGCACTTTCTGTAGGTGAACTTCGGCCTACAGAAATAACACCTCTGTAAGTGAACATCGGCTTACAGAAATAGTCTAATTACAGCACAACAATTTTCTGTAGGTGAACTTTGGCCTACAGAAATAGCACCTCTGTAAGTGAACTTCGGCTTACAGAAATGGCGCCCCTGTAAGTGAACTTCGGCTTACAGGTATTACAACTCTCTGTAGGTGAACTTCGGCCTACAGGAGCAACACCCTGAGATACACAATTGATATTCACTACAAGTGAACTTCGGCCTACAGGAATAACAACTCACTGTAGGTGAACTTGGGCCTACAAGACCTCTAGGGCCAATGGAAAAGCAGCAGATGAACATACAACAGAACATCATGCCACAAGGCTTAACTCTTTATCCTTATACTCTTTTCCTCTATTCTCTTTGTTATATTACTCTTTTCTCATTGTCTCTTTACTCTGCTCTGATTACTCTATTCTCTGTATCTCTCTACTCTGCTCTAATTTCTCTATTTAACGTATGTATTTAAAGCTTATGTAAATTTCGGTATGAATAGTTATTCTGTCCCAAGTATAGGTTCATTAAGTCTATACTGAAATAGTTTAACTTTTCATATTATACCTAACCCTAGTCGCAACTCAAGGACTCACTATGTTGCCCTAGTTCGTTCACTAATTTCTGTCTGTTTTTCTATCATTAAAAATTTACAGAATTTTCTTTGGTTTTTATCTTTTCTTTAAATTCTTATCTTTCCTTTATCTTTGCCTCACTATCATGTTATTACCACTTCCTAAGTGTTTTATGAAGGTAATTATGTGATTCTGCGCTTAAAGTTGTCTTTCTAAAGCTTTTACAGAAAACTGCCTTTTCCGCATTATTTTATTATTTTTATTAAAATATTATTTTTAATTAAATATTATTATTTAATATTTTATTATTATTTATTATTTTATCATTAAATTTTCGAAAATTACCTTGCCTTTACCTTTTAATCTTTAAAATTAACTTTTTACTTTTTACCCCGGTAACTTTTAATATTTCTACTTTAACCACCCTAACTTTCAGAAATTACCAAATAACCCCTCAAACACCAAAATAATTACAACCTTGCCCTTTTTAAGATCTAAAAGGAGTTTTTCAATGTTCTTCATCACACTCAAAGTGTTCCTCGTGTTCTTCGTGTATTCTTCAGATTCTTTCTCTGTTTTTACCCGTTTTTCAATCTTTTCACCAACCAATTTTTACCAAAATTCAAAATAAATTCCCAGCCTCTAAAACCCCATATTTTCTACATGATTTCAGCACAAATTGAACCTCAATTTAAGCTCTAGGGTTCATTTCTCCAGCAGCCATAAAGAACATAATTTCAAAGTTGAATATCATCAAATTTCATCAAATTTTCACCAAAATTTCAACAAGAATCACTCATATAAATCATCAATTTCAAGCACAGCCAAACCATATCATAATCACACAACTCAAACACAATCAATCAAGATTAAATTCATCAAACCCTACCTTGATTTGCTGCTCCAAATCCGGTTACTCTTTGAAGTGTTCTTAAAGCACTTTTTCCTCTTAAAACACATAAAGAACAACTTTAAAACTCTAAACCATCAACTAAACGAACTTCAAAAGCATCTTAGGAAGGTTATACTCACCTTAAATGTGCAGGAAATCAATGATCTTTGGCCCACAAGTCAAGCTAAGCAGGAGATCTAAGGAAGAACATCAAGAAAACACTTGTTTAAGCATGTTTCCTTGAAAACCGAATTGAAGAGGGAGGGAGACAGCCATCTCACCTTATTTCCAGCCTTGATAAGTCACATGGTTATGTAGAGGAAGAAGAGAGGATCATTTTGGTAAAATCGGAGTTTTGATTTGAGTTTTAGTTCAGAAGAAATCAAGCTTTGAAGATTAAGTGTTCATGAAAGTTTCTCTCTTTTCTCTCTTGTTATTTTCGGCCAAAATGATGAAATGAGACAGCCTTGGAGGTCTTGGGAGTGTAGGGTGAGTTGTGATTAGTTGTCTTGGAGGTGGGTTAAAATAATATTAAAACATCTCAGGTGTATAACTACTAAAACTAGATGTATCGGAACACTTGTAAAAACATCTCTAAAAATTATTTTCTAAGCTATTAGCATAAATGACACTAGTAACATATTTATTATGAGAATAAAACATGTATGATGAGGCCTTAGCATTGCTAAAGTCATCAGAGAGTGCTGGTGCTAAGCTGCACCAGTAAACCGTAAACCCGGTTAAACCGATTTTCTGTTTTTAACTAAAATAGACCAGGTAACCTTATAATATCATTCAAGCATTTTCTAATACTAATATAATGATAATATTATACTATTATCTCTCTCCTCTCATGAATCGAGTCCGGTTCGTCAAACAGAGACTATTTACGAAAATCAGAATCAAAACTGCCAACCGATACGGTTCAAAAACTAGGTTCTTCGTGATCCCATTATCGAGCTTGCCTCGGGAAAGGTTCTAGCTTAAGGATGACATAATGACAATGAGGATTGAGATACTTGTTGATATAGAAGAGGTGTTCCCTATACTGATCTTCTGGCAAAATCCGTGCCTTCAAAAAAGATCTCGCATACTCGAAAATCAGTGTTGTTACAACATGAGTCTAGAAGATTCCTGAAGTGTTCCCAATACTCATAAAGAGTCTCTGATTTGCCTTGTATAATGTAGGAAATTTCTTTCCTCAGTCTATCTGTAACATTAGCCAGAAAATACTTGATGCACGGAAACTTGTCTCTCAACAGATTTCCCTCGGCAAGTATACCGAATTGTCGTCAAGTAAAAACTCACAATAGAGTGAGGTCGAATCCCACAGGGATTGATTGGTCAAGTAACTTTAATTGGAGGAATGTTCTAGTTGAGCTAAGCAGAATTTGATATGAGAATTGCAAGAAATTAAATGGCGGGAAAGTAAATGGCAGAAAATGTAAATGCTGGAAATAAAGAGCTGAATATAAATGATGGAAAGTAAATTGCAGAATCTTAAATTGGGAATGGGGAATTTAGCATGAAAGTAAATGGCAGAAACTAAAGAGAATGGGTAAGATCGGAAATGGGGAACTCATTGGGCTTAGGAGATGTTGCATTCTTCGGATCAAGTTCATTTTTATCTCTTCCTCAATCAATGCATTCATTGATCTCCTTG